>NC_141928.1:21907216-22210246 GCF_057802395.1 Ceratotherium simum simum
GGGGCTGGCTCACTGGCCCGACTGCTCATCTTGGCCTCAGTCTGGACCACTGGGGGAAAGGGCTTTTTGGAGGAGCCCGTGGCGGGCCGTGCGGGCCGGGCGCTGGGTGGTGGAGGTCTGGGCGTTACGGGGTTCCTCTGGATCGGCCTCACTGTGGGACGGGAGCCTCTGGCAGGAGCTGGGTGGGGCGTGGGTAGCACTGGCTTCTTAGTGGGAGGGGCTGACTGTGTGAAGGAAGGTGGAGCTGCCTGCCGGGTGGGGTGGGGTCTTTTGATGGGGGCAATGGAAGGAGACCGGGCTGAAGGCTTGGTTCGGGGACTTTTGGGGATTTTGGTGGCTGTGTTCTTCCGCAATGGCTGGACAGATCTGGAGGAGCCGGCAGGTGAGGCTAGGGACACAGGAGGAAGCGCTTCACTGGCTGACAGCTTGGCAGGTGGCGGTGGGGTCCAGGCTGGGCCCCCCACTGCGACACGCTGCTGGGGGTCTATGGTGCTAGTCCTTAGGGGCTTGGAGGGGGTGGTGGGCACCACAGTCACCCTGGGCCCCCTGCCTGCTGGCCGTGACCCCAGGGCTGGAGTGGCAGTGGTCAGGTTCTCCAGGCCCGGCAGAGCAAGGTCGGTCTGGAAGGCGACGGCTGCGCCAGAGTCTGGGGGGAGGAGGGGTCCCAGCTGGGGCCGGTACACGTCAGCCTGTCCACACAGCTTTCTCAGGTGGGCACAGTAATTGTGAGCGACCTGCGTCACAGGGTAGATGCTGAACTGGCACAGGGCACCTTCAAACTGGACAGCGTGGGGGCTCATCTTCCCGAAGAGGAAGGAGCCCTCGGGGTCGAGCGCTGGGTCCCTGCGGAAGGGCAGTGGGACAGGCACCCGGCGCTGCCCGCAGGCCGTCACCAGGGTGACCGTGCGGCCACGGAGCTCCAGGGCCAGGTGGTGCCAGCGCCCGTCGTGCACGTCGAGGTCGAAGGCCACGGAGCGCCGGGGTCCCAGGTGGACCACGGTCTTGCCGGGGAGGAACTGCAGGCCCAGCTGCAGCTTACGCTTCCGGCTGTGGACGGCGAAGAGGAAGGCATGGTTGACCCGGTGGGAGCAGAGGCTCAGCACCAGCGCCAGCTCTGCGCCCAGGGTGGCAGGAATGACAGCGCCCGTGGGGGCCTGGAGCCGGGCCCGCTGCGTGAAGATGAAGCCCGACTGGAACGGAATGACCCCCGGGGGCGGGGGGCTCCGGCCACCCGCTGCCTTCGTCCAGCTGAGGCCCAGCCGCTGAAGGACGTCCACATCTGGAGAGGGAGGGCAGGGCGAGAGGGCACGGTCAGGGCCTGCGCCAGCCCCGGACCCCGCCAGGTGCACAGATGGGGAGGATGGTCCACCCGCTGCCGCACGGCTGTGGCAGAGTCGGAACCAATCCCTTGTCCGGCTGCGTGATCTTGCATATAATGGTTAAAAACACCAACTCTGGAGCCAGGCTTCCTGACTTCAAATCCTAGCTCCACCACCCACCAGCCCTGTGACTTTGGTGCCTCAGTTTTCCCATCTATTAAAGGGGATCATGGCAGCACCAAATTCAGAACAATGTTCTCATTCACTTGAAAAAAAGTGCCTGGCACAAAACAAGCACTTTCAAACGATAGCTATTAATACTAGAAATAATGATAACCACCAAATGCTAGTGTGAAGAGTATTTGAGGCTGCCCGACACGGCTTGTTTCCCCTTGTCTCTGCCTCGAAAGCCATCGCCTCCAGGAAGCAGTCCCATAAGCGAGGGAGCATGGTGACAGGAATGGACATGTCACCAGAGCTTGGTAAGGATGTCCAGGGGGCCCGACTGGTCTCACCACCTGTAGGAACCTACCCCTTCCCCTTCCCACTCCCTGAGGTCTCTCTGGCCAGAGCAGGCTGGGGGAGCTGCTATCTGCCCAGAACGGGGAGGACATAGCCAACGACTCCCCTCCTCCCTGGGTGGCTTTGGAGTGAGTAGAGGAAGTCATCAAGGCGTCCCCATAACCTCTGTCCTCTGGCGCAGCGTGTGGACATCTGACCGTGGTCTGGCCAGGTCACATCCGCCCAGTAATTACGTCGGCAGGGCTTGCCAGAGCAAAAGGAGGGCTTCCAGGGTGTTTATGGAAAGGCTTGCTGACCTTGCGCTCGCCAGGTCGTCCGACCTCCTTCATTGGCTGAGCTGCCAGCGTCCGCAGAAGCTGGCTCCAGAGCGCCTCCTCGGCAGGAAAGGAGCGGCTGCCTCCGGAACCGGGGTCTGGGTCAGGTCCTCAGGCCCCTCCCCGAGACCCTCAGCAACCTAGCCCGAGTGTGGAATGCTCTCTCCCTCACCGCCTGGTGCCAGGGGTGTGGACTGGGCTGGATGCAGCCCTAAGCACTTGGTAGGCCCTCAGGTGGCCACTGAGAGGTGGATGGACAGATGGATGGACGGACAGATAAACTGAGAACCTGGGTGCTGGCAACACGGCAGCATAACTGTTCCACAGCAGGCTCTGGAGTCAGAAGCCCAGACCTTGGAGCCGGACAAGACCACCCGTGAGCCTAGGCTCCGGGCCTCGGTTCCCTCCGCTGTAAACGGGGCCACGCCGACAGCCTGCATCATAGGGTTGTTGGGAGATGAAATGGCAGTCTTCCTCATCGTCCTTCCCCACGCCCTGCTCCGGGGACCTCTGGGAAAGTCTCTCCTGGGCCTCAGTTTCCCTGCCTGCAGGCTGCTGTTCTTGGTGGGCTTGGCTTGAAGGCCCTCAGACCCAAGGGCCTTCATTTCACTTCAAATTTCTCCTTTCTCCCTCGTCTGTCTGTCCCCAGGTCCTGAGTTAAATAAACCACTGCTTAAGGATTCTCTTAGTTGTAATGTATTTTAGATGCTTTAATCACTGAAAACCTCTTTCTATCACAAAATACTACTCCCTATAAACAACGTGTGGGGGACAAGGTAAGGGCAGGAAGCCACCTCTGCCTTGTCCCACCTCAGCAATCCCCAGGAGGCCCCCAGGCCTGCACACACGTGTCCCTGCACACTGCAGCTTACAGACCCCAGCACTGCCCAGGGGCAATGACAAGCGGCCAGGCCAGGCGGCATAGATGAGGTTCCCCTCATCGTCCTCTCCAGCTGGGTTTCAAAGGTGACACCAGCCAGTCTCCAGGCCTCCCCTGCAAACTGTCTACGGGTCAGAGACAAAGCCCCAAACTCGGGTCCCTGTAGCTGGTAGAGGTGGTCATCACTGCACTTCCAGAAGCCTCTGACTACTGTGTGCTCCAAAGGACATAGGGCAGGGCTATTCTTGCCCAAACTTCTCAAATACATAACAGAATTAACAACAATAATAAATACTAATATTTATTGAGCACCTACTATGTCTCGAGTGCCTTACATGCATTATCTTGCTTGATTCTCTCAAGCACCTATGAAGCAAGTACTGTTTATTATCCCCACTTTATACATGGGGTTAGAAAAGTTAGCTATAATAACTTGCCCAAGATCACGCAGCTTATAATAAAAGGCACAGCCGGGGTTTGAACCCAGGCCGCCTGGCTCCAGGGTCTTCGTTCTCAGCCACTATGCTATCCCGCGCTGGAGCCCCTCCACCGACTGGTTGGAAAACGGGATGGAGACACAGCCAGCATCCCATCAGGGGCGAGGAGCTAGGGGACAGAGGAATGAACACAGCCCAACGCCAAGATGGAAGGAGCCAGCCAGCTGGCTGCAGCAAGATGCCTTTATTACATAAACCTGGCTCCATACAGTTCGGGCCTCTCCCCACCCCCACCACCCAGTGCCTGACTCAGGACTCTGGACAGCTGTTCACCTACTTTGTGGGGGAAACGGCAAGCATGGAAAATATGACATTTGCACAAAATGTTGCCAGGCAGCGGGACTCTCTTCCGGGCACGGCCCTCCCCTCCCAGGGGTCCAATCCCTGCCCAGCGGCCAGGTCAGGCCACAGGGGCCCCGGGAGTGCCCGGCTGCCCGCCCCAGCACACTGGCCAGGCGTGGAGGAGGGGGCACGGCCGCTATTTTAAGAGGCATTGTGGCTGCTCGACAAACAGATGTGGGAGAGGTTTCAGTTTCCACGGGCAGCTGTGCAGCCAGCCCACCGCAGCCCTGGCCCCCTGGACAGCTCCTCGGGGATGGTGGGGAGCGGGAGTCATGCAAAGAAGAGGGCAGATCACAGGCTTGGGCAATGAGAGCTGTGGCCTCAGTGTCTCCTCTCAGCCGTTCTTGGAGTACCCATTGACAAATAGAGACAACTGAGGCTCACTGACCCCACGTGACTTACTCAAATTCTGCCCCAATGGGAACGAAAGGGTCACCCTTCCACCTTTCTGCACTGAGCCCTTCCTCTCCCTTAGAAAACATCAAATATGATTCTTTCAAGCCCAGAGAGGATTTGCCAGCCATGGGCTCCATTCTATTGATGAGAAAACTGAGGCACTGAGTTCCAATTAGGGGCACGGATGTCTCCCACTCCCGCGTTCTCAGGTCCCTCTGTCCTCCCTTGTCTCCCCCTGGACAAAGCGAAGGGAGCATTACCTTCAGGAGCTCCTTGGGTGGAGGCCAGGTGACAGGCAAATGAGACTAAGATCCAGGTGAAGAGAAACCCCCTAGAGACCGGGAGACACAAGCAGACGCAGCATCAGCCTCCGCCCTCGGGCCCAGATCCGGCTGGGGGTGAGGAGCGGATCCCCCAGCCCCAGTCCCATCCCAGCCTCGGGGGGGTGGGAGGCAGGCTCTAGGACCCCATCAGTGCAGCCCACGCTCCCAGGTCTCCAGGCGCAGCCTCCGGGTCAGGACCTGCTTACACAGCACATACAACCTTGCCTTTTACAGATCAATAAACCAAGGTCACGGGGCAGGAAACGGTGGGTAGGAAGCCCTGCCCTGGGTGTCAGGAGACCCAGGGGCCAGCCCAAAATCTGCTGCCGACTCACTGGGCAACAAGGGGCCAGCCCCTCCCCCTTTCTGGGCCTCAGCCTCCCCATCTGTACTATGGCCTCAAGACCTTGAGGCCCCATGGGCGGCAGAGCCAGGGCTGAAAGGTCATCGGGAAGACCAGACTGGAAGACTGGAGACCGGGGATCAGAACTCACTCTCCAGACCCAAGGCAGGGAGCGTGAGAAGACCCCCCAACCAGGAGCAGTGCGTGCTGAGTAAGCTGCCTCCCTGGCTTTACGCTGACGGAAAATGGGAGGAGCGAAGAGAGACGATGATGGGGAGTCAGGCGGACCCAGGTGCAAACCTGGCGCCCTTGCTTCCCAGCTGTGTGACCCTGGATGAGTCACTCAGCCCCCCTGAGCCCGTCTCCTCTGCAACGCGGCTGACACTCCCTATCTCGAAGGCCAGGCGTGAGGATTAAGCGAGCTCATGCATGTCAAGGGTTTGGCCTGGCGCCAGCCCCAGAAGTCCTCCTTAGACGGTGCCTGCTGCCCTACACTCTGGGGCCCAAAAGGGTTAAAGCTCTGCTCAGTGGCTCCTGCCAAGATGGGCAGAGGCGACGATCCGATTTCACCTTCCTGTGGGAGCAGCCACCAGAGACACCCGAAGCCACCCGGGGCATCTGATCCGCGAGCGGGCAAAGGGGAGGGCGGCACGCCGCCAGAGACGGCCGGCGGGGAGACAGGCGAGAGCCTCGACAGGCGGGTGCTGAGGGATAAGGCTGGGACACACAGGCCCGGAATCCTTTTCCAAGAGGAAAGCGAAGATGGTGTGCTTCTGGGGAATCACGTAATCCAGGAAACCCGTCCGCCGGGCTTGATGTCTGGGATCTTCCCAGCTCCCTGGGTGCCTTGGAAAACAAGCTCACACCCGCTGATTGAACAGCAACGCTCCAGTTTCATTGCAATTAGGATCAATAGTAATCCTGACCTGGACACTGGGGAAGACACTGGTGGTTACCCACACAGCCACGCCCCCCTTCCTGCTTGTTCAGGGAGACCTGGGCTTCAGAGGATACTGGATGAATCTAGCAAGTCTAAGCAGATCCTGGGAATTTCATTTGCCATGCCAGTGACTGGTTTAGGCATGCATATGTGACCCAAATGTGGCCAGGGACATGTGAAGGATGCCTGTCAGGGCCCCTGAGGAAGTGTTTCAAAGGGACAGAGAGGTTTTCTTCTAACCTTTGTATGTGGTTGAGTGAGGATGTGCTGCTGCAGCAGCCATTTTGTGCACATGAGGTAACAAGCCCCATGAGCACGTGAGGATGGCAGAATGGAAAAATAATGGGTGTTTGATGACACTTGAGATGCTGAATTAGCCAACCCTATTACTGCTTTTCCTTTGGACCTCTTGATAGGGGAGGCAATAACTCCCCTTATTGTTTAAGCCATGTTGAGTTGGGTCAGTTGCTTGTAGCCTGCTGCCTTAAGCATAAGGCAAACTAGCTGAAACAGCACTCAGATGCTAATAGTGGTCCCTGAAAAGCCTTCTCCAGCCTCAGGGCCTTTGCACATGCTGCTCCTGTTATCTAGACATCACTCTTGCCTGGTCAGTTCCCACACACACATTAGATTCCAGCTTGGGTGTCACCTCCCACAGCCCACTGCATGTCCATCACCACAGCAGGCATCTCACTGTCTCTTTTCCTGTTTCCCCTTCTAGTCCTACGTCCTTGAAGGGCAGGGACCACATCTGTCTTATTGACCCTTGTCTTCTCAGCGCCCGGCAGGCACATGGGAAGTGTTCAGTGCATTTCTGCAGAAGGAATGAAGACAACCTGCTTTACTGGACTCTGGCCTTTCAAAAGGGCCTTCCCAACCGTAACTCCAGCAGGCCCGCCCCGCTCTGACTGCTTCCAGGGCTGCTCCTGGCTAGTCCTCAGTCCCTCCTCATCTCTCCTGGCTGCTGTCGCTGCTGCGAGAGTGCCTTTCTCGTGCAGCCAGCCCTCCCCGCCACCCCAGGCCTCGCCACCAGCTCCCCACCAGCAGCGACTAAAGGTCAGAGTGCCCAGCTGCCCCTGCGTTGCCCCAGGACAAGAGCAGAGGCTGACCCCTCCGGTGTGACCTGCCCACTTGAAGCTGACGGCAGCCTCAGCAGCTCTGAAAAGAAATGATGGGCAGCTTGTCTGAACTGACGAAAACTGAGGCTTCCGAAGGCAGGTACTTCCTCAAGGCCACCCTGGGCCGGCTCTGGGGTCATAATTCTTCAGCACTTTTTTCTACATCCACCAGGTAGATACTGCAGAAAACGGTGGCCAGACCTACTGGGGAGGAGCTGTCTCCTACATCCCAGTCTTGGCAGTTGCCAAAGCACAACTGTGCACCAAAGGCTCTGAGAAGTCCTGCA
The DNA here is from genome assembly GCF_057802395.1 of Ceratotherium simum simum. Taxonomy (NCBI): domain Eukaryota; kingdom Metazoa; phylum Chordata; class Mammalia; order Perissodactyla; family Rhinocerotidae; genus Ceratotherium; species Ceratotherium simum. Next base: position 21,914,498 of record NC_141928.1, read on the forward strand.
ATAAGGAAATTGACCGCACTTTCTGTCCTTCAGCAGTTCCCGAACTTAGAGGACTGGGGAACTCGTTTTTCCTAAGACTGCCTCCTCAGAAGACACTGCTCCTCGCTTCCCAGTGTTCCTGCAACCTCACTAGCCTCTGTTCCATTTCTTCCCACCCTCCCTCCCTCGTCCTTCCCAGGCACCAGCCCTCCTTGAGATCTCTGTCTGTGTTACGTCGCATCCACCCTCCACAGGATGCTTCCTAAGCTAATAAAGAGAGGCCAGGTGGAGAGGAGAAGGGGCGAGAAGCACACGTGTCCTTCTGGTCAATTTGTCCTGCTGGGGTCATGCCCAGGTGACCACTCTGTAGAGAATAAGAGGGGAAATTAGGGGGGTATATTTTTAATCCCTAAAGATAAGGAGAAAGAAGACTCAAAGGAGAGATAGGATCAGAACCTTCTCTTCAATTAAGCTAACACCGTGGTTTCTAACTTGAGAATTTCAGCCCCAAAGGCCTGTTATAAAAGTATTTGTCCCCCATTCACTCACGTCCACAAACGCAACTGACCCCCTCGGAGCTGGATTCCCTGTGCACCTGACCATAAACTGCCAAAGGAGAGTGCGGGAGTATAGAATGGGAGAAGGTCCTTCGAGGTCATCTAGAGGCCAGATTCTGGTCCTGTAGTCGAGATGGGCAACTGAGGCCCAGAGAGGGCAAGTGACTTGCCCAAAGCCACACAGCATGTCAGTGACCCCCCCCCCCACATCATCTGCCTCCACCAGTTAGCAGACGGTCCTTTTCGCTGGACTTGTCTCTCACGGAAAGAAACTGGAGACTTACAGGGACTTCCTACTTGCCAGAGACCAGAGTCCCAACCTGCACCAACAGGCACAGAGAGGCAGCCTAGGGCGCCAGCAAGCCATCTAAGCGAGCTCCGGGCCTGGAAAGCTGGCTCCCAGAGGGAGGCCCTGCCGATTCTTTTGCTCCCGTTCCAATCCTGTTTAGGCTACTGCTAATAACGTTTAGTGCCTGTGCTGGCTCAGAGCTTTGTTCTTCCAGACTTCTGTTTTCACCACTGACTTGTGGGCCTTGGCTCGGCAAACCCAGGGCTCCAGGATGTCGGCAAGACCAGAGCACAGGGGCCAGAGAGGGCAGGAGGCAGCCGAAACGGGAGCCCCGCTTAGGGAGCCTGAACTTGGAGACACAGCCCGGCCACACAGCCCCCCAAGAAGGGAACCCAGGGGTTCCTTTTCCCTGCAAAAAGCTCTCTGCCAAATACAGTTATTCCTGGACCCCTAGGCTGCCAGGACCTGCAGCTGGTTTCCGTGTCGTTTCCTCCGTCCTTGTTACCTGGGAACCCACAGGATCTCAGAGACTCACACCGGCTTTAGCATCCACTGAGAGCTCAGAGCTGAGACCCAGGGCGCTGAAACTCACAAGGAAAGCAGCCCTGGGGACCCCGGGCTTGGCCGTGCTCCCACGGGGTACACTGGGAAGGATGCTGGCCAGAGGACCACAGAACAGCAAAGGGGGGTGGGCCTGGTCCGCCTGCCTCCAGGGACTGGCCAGGCCCCGTGTCCCCAGACAGCCACGCCCAGGCTCCTTTCTTCACACCTTACACCTCTTCTACCCTCTTCCATGGGAACACAGACAGGTCATCTGTCTGGACAGGATGCAGCCCAGGATTTTCCAGTTGACTCACACATCCATTCAAGATGAAGTGAATAATAATACAAATAACAGCTGCCATTTATTGAGCACTTACTACATACCAGGGACTATTCTAGTCCTTTACAAGCACGGTCCCCTTCACAATACCCTGCTAGCTGGGAATTAAGATGCCTGTTTTGAGGATAAGAAGAACGAGGCTGGCCCAGGCTTGCAGGGCAGAGTCAGGATTCAAACTGCCTGACTGCCAGGCTCTTTCTGCCCTGCAACCTGCCTCCCACGGGGGCGAGGCTATGAGTGCCTTGCTTCAGTCCTACCCCATCAACTGATAAGGCATATCCACGTGCCACACCAGGTTGTGGGGTATCAAGAGGATCCCTGGATGCAGAAACGGGGGAAGAGAATATGCCAACAACATAACAGGGGGAGTGGGCTCAGAGAGGGACAGAGCGGACAGGCCCCCTCCAGGGCACCCCTCGGGGAGCGGATCGCTGTTAAGCTGAGCCTTGAGAGACAGCGGGGCACGTGGAAGCATGAGGAGGGGAGCGTTCTGAGTCCAGGAGGAAAGGAAAGGAAAGACGGGCCTGGGATGTGCTCCATACACAGTGTCACGGAGCCTGGTCTGGCAGAGGTGTGCAGGAGCAAAGCCGGAAGGCAGGCCGGAGCCAGAGGGCACAGGATCGGGGTCACTGCAGAGACGAGGGAGGCAGCAAGACAGGGGAAGGCAGAGGCCGGGTCTCAGAGCAGCACGAGGCCCATGTGCCCAAAGCTTGGGCCCCACTGTGGGGTGCTCGCCTGGCACCACTCTCCTACCCAGCCACTGGCATCTGCCCTGGCACAGGGTCTTCTGGAGAAAATGAGTCAGCAGTGTGCTTACTGGTGCAGTGTGTGTGTGTGTGTGTGTGTGTGTGTGTGTGTGTGTGTTGTGGTGGGGGGCGGGGGAATCTCAACCAGCCAGCTTTTTCCAAGACATGGGAAAGAAAGGGGGGGGCAGCATCCCCCTGATTCCAGCACAGAAGGGGCAGGGCATGTGGGGTGGGGCAGGGCCACAGCCCTGACCAGCCTCTCGGGAATGTCCCCTGGTCCTGGGGGCAGGATGGAAAGGGAGCGAGGTCTGTGCTTCTCCGGACAGTGAGCATGAGCCGCAGCCCATAGGGCCCTAAGGGGCTGCTCCCATCCCGCTCACTCCCACACACACCCACACTCGGTGACTGGCTCTCGCACATGCTCACACTTACAACTCCCACTCCACAGGCTGGGAATCAGAGCCTCTGGGTCCCAGCTCTGCAGCAGCCCCACCTTGGAGATTCCGGGGCCCTCTCTGGCCCTCGGTTCCGCCATCCGTACAATGAGGGGTTCGACTTGGTGCTCTCCCAGGGCCCTTTCTGCTCTGACATGCTAGCTCTCACTTTTTCTCTCTCACACACGCAAAGCGACAGGAACTGAGACCCCCTCCCCAGAGAAGCAGAGAAACCCTGAGACACACAGACCCAAACAGACTGACACACGCGCGGCGATTTCCAGAAACAGGGGACGTGCAAAGACACACAGACACTGCGAGAGGAGCAGAAGCCGAGACCCGGAGACCGAGAAACTTGTGGACAGTTTCAAAAGAACAGACAGAAACTGAGACTTACAGGCTAGCGACCTGGAGACACCGGAACACACCGAGACAGCCAGAAACCGAGACCCCTCCTCCCGCAAACATCCCAAGAGCCCCCCTCCGCCCCCCGCCGGCCGCTCCAGGCGCCACCACCCACCCCCAATCTCGACCCCGGGGCTAGCGCGGCCCCCGCCCCAACGCGATCGGGCAGCCCGGCCAGGCGGGGCAGCGCGGGCAGCCTCGCCAACCCTCGCCGGGCCGGGGGCGCGGCCCGCGTTAACCCCTGGCGGCCCGCCACGCAGGGGCGCAGGAAGGGGCAGGAAGCTGACGTTCCCCTGGAAGCGTCCCGCGCGGCGGGGAACCCCAGCCCTCCCCGAGGCTGGAACAGCAGGAAGCTGGAGAGGGGGGTCCCCGCGCTCGTACTCACCCCCCGCGCGCCGCCGCCGCCGCCGCCGCCGCTGTGCCTCGGGCCCCCCGCGCCGATCCCTCTCCCATGGCGGGCCCCTACTTCATGCTCCCGAGCCCCGGGGGCAAGTGTGGGCGCGCCCCATGGGGCCGCCAGCCCCCCGCCCCGCCGCGCCAGGCCGGCTCAGAGCGCGCGGCCCCCGCGCCCCCAGCGCAGCCCCGCGCCCAGGGGCGCCCGAGCAGGCAGGCAGCGCGGCCGGGGCCCCGCGGGCGCCCGCGCCAGGCCCATGGTCCCAGGAGTCCCGGCGCCGCGCTCGCCCCTGCCTCGCTCTTTTTCTGCTTCCACCGAAAAGGAAGAAGAAGCAGGAAAAAAAAAAAATGATCAAACTTTTGGAGGCGGGCTGCTGGCGGTCCCCGGAGGCAGAGCAAGGCCGGGCGAGGGCGCGCGGAGGGCGGTGGAAGCTGCCTCCCCGCCGGCCTGGGGGAGGAGAGGAAAAGGAAGGATTTGGGGGAAATGAAGGCGATTTAAAGTCTCGGCCCGCGGTGGCTCTCCACCTTCTCTCCTCCCCGCGCCGGGCCGCCCTCTGCTGCCCCTTGCTGCCCCCTGCCGGCCGCAGCCGGGGACTCAGCCCCCGCCGGCCCACGACGGCCCCGCCGAGACACCCCCACTTCCCCCAACTCCACCCCCCGTAAAGATGGGGAAACTGAAATTCACAGAGAGCAAAGAGTTGGCCAAGGCTGCACAGCTGGACCAGCACAGTTCGGAGATTCCGCACTTCTGGCTGTGAGACTGCGCGTCCCCGAGTTGGGGGGTGGAGATCGAGGGAGAAAGGGGACAGACTACTGCTGAAAGGAAGCCGGAGTTCCAAGGAGAGATCTGGGACCAGGACGCAGTGTCCAGACTTCCACGACAACGACAACCACTGTCCTACCACACATGCACACACACACACACACACACACACCCATTTTCCTCCCAGGAGCGCCGCGGAGCACAGACTTTCCTGGGCACGTAGTGGGTGGGCTTGTTAAATGTTGGTCACCCTCCTCTCTCTTCCCTCTCCGTTTGGTAAGAAATGGGAGATTGACCTTCCCTCTACCCCCCAGAGTCGACCAAAGACTCCCTCAGACCCTACGCTGGAGCGCAGAACCGCACACCCTGACACGGCCGCAAACACCAGGCAAATTCGCACACCCACCACCCAGTCCCAGCCCGCGCATTAGAACCCCCTCCGCCTCCACCTCCACGACTTGTTCACTGGTGCGCACACACACTCCCACACACATCCACACTTACCCAAAACTCAGACACACGCTCACACTCATTCACACGCAAGCACAACCACGTACTCCTCCTGGGCTCACATAAACACATCCCGGGGTATATGGGCTCGGGCGCACACCCAGACTCCACATACGCAGACGCATGCACACTACTGCTTACACGCACACAAATGCACACTAGCCTAGCCTAGCCAGATCTCTCGCAACGTACACACCAGCGCGCATACCTCTCACACACCTTCACGTGCACACAAACCCCCCACACACACCCCAAGTGCACACACGCGCGCACCCCCCACTTGCACACAGCTCTCCGCTAGTGCCCATCGCACGCGTGCACAAACGCACTCACTCCACGCACATCTAGTCTCCTTCCCATACCCGCGCACCTTTACGCACACACACCGCTACCCCCAGCGCCCCAGGAGCCCCGGGGCACTTACTGGGTCCCTAGATGCGAGGCTGGACGGTCGGTCCTTCCTCGGGCGCCTAACGGCATTTGTATTCATGGGTCCCCGCAGCCCCGGGCGCGGGCGCGGGGGCGGGGGTGCGGGGTCCCCTTCCCTAAACTGGGCGCGGGCGCTCGGAGCGCAGGGGCGCCGGGAGGGGCATGGGCGCGCGGGGCTGCGCCGCCGGCCGGATCCGCCTGCGCTCGAACTTCGGCCGCTCTGCGTCCTCGGACTCCGACGCGGGCTCCGGGCGCGGGGGGCGGCTCATAGGTGCTGGGCCCGCGGCGCCCGCCGGGCCTTTTGAAGTCTCCGCTGGGGGCGGGGAGGGGGCGCTGAAGGCGGCCTTTTAAACCGTGGCTGCACGCGGGCTCGGTGGAGCAAGGTGTCTGGTTTCAGCAAACTTTAGGAAAAGTCCCAAGCCAAAGGGGTGGGGTGGGGGGAATGTGCAGCCAAGCAAGAAAGAAAAAGGAGCCGCATAGCTGTGCGCTGCTTCCTGCAGGGGGCAGAGCACCCATGGCTGCCAGGAGGGAGGCCCAGCGTGGTGCTGGGGAAGCCGCAGGCGGCTGGACGGCGCGTGGATCCTCTCCGCACTCCGCACGCCCACGGTGAGCCCGCGTTCTCCACTTCCACGCGGACGAGCCTCGGGGAGTGCAGGAACACCCAAAACTGCACAAATTTTTGCAGTTTGTGCATTCTTCTGCGGGAGAGGGGCCACGGGGTTCCTCAAGTTTTCAGAATTCCACGGCTTTTGAAGGTTGAGAACTCGCAGTCCAATCACAGGTGATGTTTTTGGAGGTGCATGCTCTGTGCTAGGCGGATCCCATCTTTATTTACGTTTTTGATATTTTGTTCATTGTGGATTTTTTTTTTTGCATTAATTTTGACATTTTTAAAGTGTGGCACTAAAATATGTATCTTGATTACTTGGGGGTTTTTGGGGCACCTCCTTAGATGTAAAACTCCATTCTTGAGGGTTTTTTGGCACCCCTATTATTTTGCATCCTCGCTTTCCTCGGCACTATGCTAAGTGCCACCATTTATGGGAGGCCTGTTATGTTCAGATGAGAAAGCTGAGATTCTCAAAGGTTAAGTAACTTTCCAGAGATCGCTAAGCTGTTAGGTGGTGGAGGTGGGATTTGAACCCCAGGAGTCTCCTGTCTTCTGCAGCTGAGCGTGATCATTCAACTCGAGCTTTTAAGAGGTTCTCAGCAGATGGTTCAGGTCCTGCCTGTGAGCTCCACTCCGATGCCTGGACCCAGGCTCTGGACAAGCCCGCTAGTTCAAGGCCTTGTCCGTGCTGTCTCCTCCTTCCACCCACCCCCCTTTGCCTGCTCACAGACTCTTTGTCCTTCTAGGTGCACCTCCAAGCTCTGCCCACACCCATATTGTAGCACACATCACATGTCATTGTCAGATCCAGCTCTGTGTCCCCACAGAGCTTGCACACCCAGCATGGAGCCTGGGCCACAATAGATGCTCAAACCATTAATAATTTAAGTGAATTTCTTTAACTCCGACTGTGTGCAAACCCCTGTAGAAAGCTGGGGGAGAGAGTCTGCCACTAAGAGAGTGAGGACAGAAAAATTTGCACACACTCCTGCTTTCTGGGCACAGGCACATTTGTCATGTGGACAGAAGACATGCACAGCAACTTGGGGCAGGGAGGAGAGCCTGGATGGGGGACATCAGACTCCACCGTGTCACAGAGAAGCCCCTGCAATCACATAGAGATAACACAAGGAGAATGTGATGGATGCTGTCAGAGAGTTACAGGTGAATTGAATTGTCAAGCAGACTAAGGAACTGAGAGAAACCAAGGAAGACTCCCAGGCGGAGGTGGCCTTTGGATCCTGAAGAGTGTGTTGGATAAACATGCAGCCATGGGGGAAGACAGCTCAAGCGGAAGAGTTACAAAAAGGCCAGGAGGACGGAAGGAGATTTCAGGCAGGTTTTGAAGGAGGAGTCAGGTGGCCCAGTAGAGCAGCTATGCAGTTCTCCCCTCTGCAGCCTGTGGGGATGCTGCACGACTCGCTGGCCACAAAGACATTTCCAGGCGGGAGGATGCATTTCCTCAAAGGTCGGGCAGCAGGCCAGGGGCTGAGCTCCAAATCTCACTCCCAAATGTGAGTATGCAATGGTGAGCCCCGGGGAGCCCTGCTCCACTGAAGGCAGCCCAAAAGACCCCTGGGAAACTCCTCAGAGCCGGTAATGATGGATGGTGTGCTCTTCCAGAGCCTCGCTCTCTCCACCTGTAAAGTGGGTGCATCGAACCTCATCAGCTGCCTAGACCCTTGCAGCCTGGGGGTATGAGGCTGTTGTTCAACAATAAATCCAACTCAGTAAGTAATTATTGAGGGCTAACTGTGTTCTTCTAGGTTGGGAGGGAAATGAAGCTCATGGCCTTCCAGGAGTTCATGGTCAGCTGGAAAGAGGAGACATGGACACGGATGAGAATTCTTGGGAAGGGACCTTGTTAGCCGCCTCTGCTGCCTCCTCACACCCAGCCCTTCTGCCAAGTGGGTTCCTGGCACAGCACCAGTGACTGGGCACCGTTTTGATGGAAGTTGGGTGCAGAAGACACTGAGCCGTTGCTCACCCTGTGAAAGGGATGGGGCGCTCACCAGCCAGCCAAAACAGGCCATCTCTGTGGGGCAGAAGGCGATGAGACTGGGAACTGGATGGATAGTGACTACTTGGCCCACATAGAAGTTTCAGGGACAAAGCAGAAGGATAGGAATTCCTGGCCTGGCAGGGACTTTCAAAGGCCACCTAGTTTACTCCCTGCCGAAGCAGATCAGCCATGGACCCATTGCTCTCTGAGGCATATCTGCCTTCAGAGAAACTGTTGGTCCCGACAGCCTTAATGGCGGACACTTAGCGGGAGCTAAATAAGTGTTTGTGAACGAATCAGTAGATGAATCAGCCTGCAGAAGAGAGGGTTGCACCCTGCCCGGGTATCGATTCCCATCGATTTATCCACCAAGCTTTTTCTGAGGACCCACTGTGTGCTGGGCTGTGCTTCCTGCTCTCCAGTCATATGTTGGAGGAGGCCAGCGAGGAGACAGACGGACAGATAACACTGAAAGTCCTGCCTCGAATCACACTTGTTGGACTGGTCCTGCAGAGCTGGGAGGGGAACTCGGGTCCCATGTATGAGTCCCCGGATCTCCCGATACTCTGCTCTGCTGGACACACTGGAACAGGTCTTCCTTTCACATTTGGGCCCCATGCAGCAGGCAGCATAGGATGTGTGCATACAACACAACGTCTGATAACAGAGTCGTTCATTCCAGGGTCACTCAGCCAGTCGGGAGATGCTGCTGGGCATCAGGCCCTGGGCTGGGCACTGTTCACAGGCAGATACAAGCCGTACTCCCTGCTGTGAGCAGTTGCTCTGTTGACTTTCTGACACCCGCATGAAGCACAGTGCCTGGCACTTAGGAAGCACTCCAGACCTGCTGAGTGAATGACGGATGGATGGACGGAAGGAAGGAAGGAAGGTAGGAAGGAAGGAAGGAAGGGAGGAATACATGCGTGTGAGTAAAGTTCTCCAGATGAGACCAAGTTAGCGCCCTCTGCCACCTGCTCTCTCTCCTACGTCATGACCCTCACTTCTCAACAAATATTTCTTGGGCACGTGCCACTTGGCAGGCCCAGTTTTAGGAGCTTCAGAGAAGTTCGTCGTGCTCTGTCCCACTCACTGCTATAGTCCCAGCACGTGGGATGAAGCATTTCAGTCCAGTGAATTGAACTGAGCTCCATGCCAGAGAAAGAGGCAGCCTTCAATAGTGTCCCCTCCCTCTGCCCCCTCCAGGCAATGCCAGTCCAGGCCCTCTCCCCAGGGGAGGTGGCTGGAGCCAGTGCTGGCTGTTGCCATGACCCGCCTGTCTCCTAGGGCTCTGGCTCTGCCTGTGGGGCCATGTCACTCTGGCCTGGCAGCTGCCAAGACCCCAGAAACAATCACTCCATCAAGAGGAAGGAAGGCTGAGGCCAGGGAAGCTCCTAAGACCCTCTACAGGAGGCACATCCTCTGGGCCCGTGATCTTATTGTTTGGGCATCCCAGACTGTCTCTCCAGGGCCTTCTCCCCTATCCCCAGTCTGACTTTATTTCCTCAGGGCTGGACGGGTAGCAGAGGGCTGTGAGACACCCAAAGCCCAGTTTGCAGAGGCTGATATTGACCCCAATTTGGGGGCCCCAATAGAAATTCAGGGGCGGAAGAGCCCCTAAAGCCAGCTAGCCCAACTTCCTCCTTTTACAGGTGTGTAAACTGAGGCTCAGAGACGGGGTGTGTGATTTTCTCAAGGTCCCACAGAGTCGATGGTGGGGCTGGTGTGAGAAGCCCGGCCTTCCACGTGATGTCTAACTGTAGAGAGTCAAATCCACCTTCTCATCCTTCAGGTCACTCAGTCAACCTTGGAGCAGTAGACCTATTTTCCAGACGTGAGATCTATGTAAGTTAAGGTCTCTGGGCTCTCTCTGATGATGTGTCTGGAACCATTGGCTGTGCCAGACAGGAAATTAGTGATGAGTTCTGGGCCACGCCCACAGCCGAGAGTGGACATGGGGCAGATGATGAGCTCAGAGAGTTTTCGGGCCTTCGCTCACGGGACCACCTCTGCCTGGAATGTCCTTCTTCACTGGATCCCCCATCAGATTCCCACAGCTGTCCCCTGCCCTGCCCTGCCCCATCCTGCCTGGTACTCAGCACACCATTTCACATCGGGGTATATATTCGTCTCAGGTACCTGCTGAACTGGAGCTCCTCAAAGCCATGGCTGTGTCTTATCTTCATAGACTCCCCGGTGCCTGCTCAGTGGTAGCCCAGAGCAGGCCCATAGCAAATGTTGGGTGAATGAGGCAGGAAGGGAGGGAGGGGTAAGGGAAGGAGGGAAGAAGGGAGGAAATAGTGGTAGAGCTAGGGGCTGGCTGACCACCATCCCAGGACATTCGCATGATGGGGGCAGACACCATTGTTTCATCCTTTCAGAATTCCGTCTTCATCCACCTACTTCTAAGCAGCCTCATTTTTCAGTGGAGATCATGTCCTCCCAAGCCTCAAGGGTTGAATCCTGCTTAGACTAAGCCCACCGTGGTGGTCACCTCCCTTGGCCAGTGAGGGATTTGGATGTGGACTTAAGATACAGCCAACCCTTGAGATGTGAGATGAGTTATATATGCTGGGGCCTTCTGAGAAAGTTCTCCTCGCTTTTATAAGTGGACACAGGCCAGCAACATACCCCTTTCCTCTCTTTGAACGTTGTTGGGAGAGGATGCACTATTTGGAGAGGCTGCAGCCATCTTGCCACAATGAGGTGACAAGCCCTAGGTCCATGCCCAACAGACTGATGGCAGAGAGGAAAGGCAGAAAGAAACCGGGTCCTTCAAGACATCATTGAGATGCTGAATCAGGCACGCCTGGACGGCCCTTTCTCAAAACAATCTTGTCCCGCATTATTGAAGCCACTTTTCATTGGGTTTTCTCTTACTGGCAGCTGAAAGCATCCTAGCTCGTGTAGCAGAGGAACAGGAACTTTGGTCTGCACCAGGCAGACCAGGAAATTGCGATGACAACAATGACAGTAATAATACCCTGCTCCCAGATAGCCCAAAACAACTTCATGTTTGGCATCTTGAGGTTCCGCCCAACAACCCCTGAGGTTGACAGGACAGGTATCCGCATCTCCAGTTTGGAGATGAAGAACCATATCACAAAAGAGAAAGGTCTTGCCCAAGTTCTCCCAGCAGCAAGGTGACCAAACTGGGGCTGGAATTGTGGTCCCCAGTGCTCAATACAATACGCCAAGACCCATGTGTGGTGAGGTCTGGGGGAGGTCCCGTCACAGCCCAAGGAGTGGTCAGCCAGAGCCGGCTGGTGAGGGGACCCCAAGTGAATTTCAAAGAGTTGAAAATTTGCCCAGTCCAACGCCTGGTTCTATGATGTCCCAAGCAAACTCCTGGGTGGCAGTCTGCTGTCAGACTCATTGGAGAGACAGCTGGGTCAGAGAGTCACCCTTCCCCTCCGCCAGCTGAAATCCACACTCCGAGATCTTGGCTGCCTTGTCACCCCATGCCCCGACCATACGATGTGATACATTCCTGCTAGCGGATGGTTCCAGGAGAAATTGGCCAACGCAAATGCCTTTGGCTGCTTCTCCTTGTCACAAAGGGAGGACAGAGGAGCCACACATACACCACTCTGCCTCCCCGTCCAAGAAATCAAAAAGCAGTTCCGCAAAGAGCTCTTCAGATGCATCTCCAAGTGTCCTCACGCCAAAGCTTGTTTTACAATGGCTGTTGAGGACAGCAACCCTGAAATCAGCTAAAGCCTGACTCTACGGCTGAAATCCCTCTGAAACTAACAACCCCACCCCCTAAGGCATCTTTTCTCCAGGCTCAGCATTCTCATTTCCTCTAACCACTACTCATCTGGCACCCGTTTCATATCTTCCAGCATTGTCTCCTCCAAAGGCATTGTGGTTTTTCAGTACCCAACTGCTGCCAAGTGACTGCAGCAAAGCTCAAGAGTTTGGGTGGCATCTGACTAGCAGAGTTGTGCAGGACTATCACCTCCCGCCATATATATTCTATGCTCCTGTTAATGCAACCTGAGTGCATATTAGCTTTTTTTGGCAACCACACCACAACATTCACACTAAGCTGAAGACCATCAAGAACATTTAAGATCTTCTCATGTGCCTCCTCTGAGGTCTTAGTTAAGTATGGTCCATCCTTGCAGCTCATCTGAATTGTTGCTTGTTAAATATGCTTCTCTTGTCTTTGCTGGACCAGTGACTGCTGGACACTGACCACTGGGGGCACTGATGACCATACTGATTGATAGTGTTGCTTTGAACCCATGGGTCTGAGGTATTTCAGCATGGTAATACCAACTCGTCAGTATTGTTTATTGATAACAGTGAGACCACTGGATTTGTACTTGGTGTTGGTGAGACCACGGGAAAGCTCTGCCCTGGGGGCTGGTTTCCTAGCAAGAATATGCGTATGTGACCAGCCAGGGACAAGAAATCCCAGTTGAGACTCCATCTGGGGCTGCCTTGGTTTTGGGGTGTTCCAGGCACGAGTCAGAGGTCCCCGGTCTGAGAGAGAGAGTACAGCCTGGGATGGCTCTTCACAGGGGGGACGACTGGCGTTCATGCCTGGCCTCTCCCGATCCCTTGCTCTGAGGCAGCCTTTGGCTGAGAAGAAGTCTTACCTTAGTGAGGTTCCTACATTGCACCATTTTCCTGCAAAGAACTACAGATGTGTAAGCATTGTCATTTTGAGTCCTGCGAGTCGTCTTTGGCAATGGAACCCTGTCTAACCGCTGTCATTAGCGCAGACCCTACTGCAGGCACAGCCATTCGCAAAGAAAAGGGACATCATGGTAACTGCTCTGATAGGTCATCAGAGATGGGCGTTCACCGCTCCTTTCTCCCGGGGATGGGCAATTTATTTACTGAGGGGTATTTTTCCCATATTCCCTGCATTTTTTCAAGCAGATTCTTAATTGGGGTTTTGCCTATCTAGACGTCTGGGAGTGGTTGTGATTTTATATGAACCCCAAGCCTGCCCAGCACCTGAGGCAGGCTGTAGGACGTGGTCCCGTTGACACCCCTGGGCTCACGTCACAGCTCCCCTGTGGGACCATGTGGACTCTCTTTTCCCTCTGAGCCTGTTTCCTCATTGTGAACTTGGGGTAACCACCATGCACCTCCATGGTGACTCTTCCTACCTCCCAACTTCATCAGTCCCTGGGAGGTGAGCCATCTGGTCAAAGCCAGCTGGTGTCGGCTTGATGTCCCCCCACGCTAATGGGGTCTCCTCTAGTTGAGCTGGGAAGCAAGAGCACGCTCCTTCTCTCTTGCTGTTCTTGTTGAACATGTCCGGAGAGGCTAACAGCACGCTCCCATGCAAATCCCTAGCCGTGTGGTCTTGGGCGAGCCATCAAACCTCTTTGTACCAAGGTTTCTCCATCTTTCGAATTGTGATAACAATAGCATCCTTATCTTTTAAGTTGGTATAATACTATTACCTACCTGTGCCTCTGGTCTGAGGATTAAATGAGTTAATAGATATAAAGCACTTAGAATAGTGTCTGGCACATGGTAAAAGTACAATAAATACCGGTTGTATTTATTATCAGTATTATATTCTGAGGTAGTTTAGGTGCCAATGTTTCAAAATAAAACAGCATTCTTGGAGTGATGAGGATGTGGAACCTCAGGCAAAACTGGCCGCAAGCTGTGCTTTTTCCTGGGCAAAAATCTTTCTGAGAATCTTGTTTGCTTTTGACTCTCTTTGTCCCGGATGCTGCCTCATCCCAGGAAGCCACCGAGAGGCTTAGATCCATGTCCCTGTGCACAGAGGGTCAGGGAAAAGAGCACTTCCTGATAACGCTGGTCCAGTGTCTCAAATTGGGAAAATGAAGCCCAGGGAGTCAGGGAGCCCCCGCCCCCATAGACAGCCAGCAAGTCAGAACCGAAATCTCTTCTCCCGGTGGTGCTGGGGCTGGCTCATACCTGCTCCTACTGGCTCGTGAGAGTAGATGGTTAAATTTTCAGGAATTTTGTGACCTGCTGTTAAGTCATTATTAAGAATTAAATTGCATAAACTTATAATTAAATAAATTATATTAAAAACAAAAGTAAAAAATCTGAAAACTCATCTCTTTCTAGTTATGACATTTTACTTATCTATATTCTTGAGGTTGTTTATGCCTATTGTAAGTGGACAGGGGAAGTACTATGTAGTGATGTGCTACTTGGCATCTCTTCTCAACTCAGCGTTCAGTGACATCACACAGGTAACTTGAAATTGGCCAGGGCGGGAGTATTTACACCTCTGAAATTGGCAAATGCTATAAATCAGGGCTCTTTTCCCCCGGAGATCCTGTTGTGAAATGTTTGTTAGCTCACACCTGCTGTTTCTCACCTGGACCAGTGAGCATCCCCCTTCTTCCCGAGATCTGCAATCTTGTCCCAGAGCATAGATCTAGATCTTGCTCAGTCTCGGGGCATCCCTTGGTGCTATGATCTTCTCTGCCTTCTCGAAATTTCCTTCTTCTGCAACATCACACATTCCAGCTACACTCGGCTCCTTACGGTTTCCTAAAAACAGTATACTTTTCTCCATTCCTCTGGCGCCTTGTGCATCGAGTTCCTTCTTTGGAAGGATGTTCTTTCTAGATTCTTATTCTGCAAAATTCAGAAAGTATCTCCTTCTCTGGGAAGCCTTTCTTGTAGCCCCCACCCTCGCCCCAGTGCAGGCTGGATATAGTGGTGAGCTGGTAAATATTTAACAACCAGCTCTCCAGACAGGGAGGGGAAAGCCCTGATTTTTAGCATCTGCCAGTTTCCATGGTGTAAATACTCTCATCATGACCGATTTCAAGCTACCTACATGTTAACCCCGAGTGTGAAGTTGGGAAGGGATGTACAAGCCAATGTGAGTCATTCCAGCACACCACTGGCTAGATCAGACGCCTGCCTTTATGTCCCACAGGAGCCCCCAACAATGCAGCACCACACCAAGCCATACTGGAGCCTGGGACAGAAGGAAAAATCAGTAATATTGATCCTGTCTTCATTTAAAAGTTTTATCTTTTGTTCATTCTTGATTTTTTTGCATTAATTGTGATTTTTTTTAAATATTGCAATAAACTGTTATTCATCTGGATTACTGAGATTTTTCTAGCACTGCATTAAATTTGGTTCCTGAGACCAGTGCTTCCCACCCCTCACCCTGATCTTGGCCAAGATATCATAGCCCGTATCACACAGTTATAATTACCATTGATTAGCTGTCTCCCCTACCAGACCAAGAACCTTGGGATGGGAATTCATTTCTGTGTTCCTAGGACTCGGTACACAGGAGGTGCTCAATCACTGTTGTCTGGCAAGGAAGTGGATGAGTCGATGGATGAATCAACCCCTCCATTCCTCTGCCCACAAAATCAGATGCTGATGAAAGACATCCTCTGCTCTTGACTAGGGGCAGGTTTGGAGTGTTTGAGTTTCAGTTCTTCCAATTCAATCAAGATTAACCTTGCCCTTGACGCAGGCGAGCCAGCCCCTCTGCTGGGCATTTTCACCAGCGTCCATCTGCAGACACCCCCAGCCTGGGGCAGCAATGGAAGGAAATTGAATCTGGAAAGTGGAGACTGTACTAAGACCAAACGATGGGAAGTCACAGAGAGGCAGCCATCCCTTCAATCCCAGGGAAGACTTTCTATCAGTTTTGTGTCAGCTACCTGAAGAGGTACCAAAGTTCCTGTCCCTGGATGGGTCACAGGGGACTGCCATTTGGCAGGGTCAACGGAAAGGAGATCCAGGCACGAGACACTTCAGGACGACTTCCGGGTCTACAATTTCATGGGTCATCTGCTGTCTGAGGGTACCAGGACCTGTTCCTGTGCCTGGTCCCTTCCTCACCCTGAGGACCACAAAAAAGGTGATGGGGCATCTCAGGCATCTCCCTGGACCCCAGGCGGGGTGGGAGTAGGAGTTAAAGGATTCTATTTCTACAAGATTGGCCATGGCTTCCATTTTTTAAGCACTTGGCATATGCTGGGCCTTCTGCAAAGAGCTTCACATGCATTAGCTCATGATTACTCACAAAACCCTCAGAGATGGGCGTTATTCTAACCATTCTACATATGGGAAACAGAGAGGTTGGCAACTTGCCCAAGGTCACACAGCTGGAAACTGATGGAACTAAAATTCTAACCAGAACCATCTGATTCTAGAGTCCATGATCTGAACCCCATCTATGCAAAGAAAGGGAATTTCTAAGATCGAAATTTGAGCACTCGTGTCTACGAAAGTCAAAAACAGAGGTGGGAATGGGGCAGATGTAGCCATTTTGTCTCTCTTCTGACCTGGCCTTGAAATCTGCTTTGGACATGCTCCCTGCTCTCCCAGCCCACCCATCACAGAAGCGCCCATGGGCCCTTTCCACTCACCATCCCTTCCACTTCTCCACCAGTCTCCAAAGGGGAGTCGCATGTTCCCAAACGGGGATTCTCCAGCTCAGAGACACTTGTAAGTCCATATTTCAAGGGGGCGGGAGAGAGGGAGCGAGTGAATGAGCAGCGAGCGTCTCTCACATGCCAGGCTCTGCGTGTACGTTATCTGTCCTCCTCACCCCAGAACTCGGGGCAGGTGCTTTTCCTTCTCCATTTTTAAAGCCTGCGTTGTCCAAGATGGTAGCCACTAGCCACATGGGCTATTTACATTTAAATTCCCTAAAATTAAAAAACATTAACAATTAAGTTTCTCCGTCACCCTAGCCACATTTCAAGTGTTCAGCATCCATAGGCAGCTAGTGGCTACTGTATTGGACAGTGTGGATACAGAACATTTCCATCCTTGGAGAAAGTTCTGTTGGACAGCACTGTAGCGAGGAAGAATGAGGACTCTGAGAATGGCTTGCCTGAAGCCGCACAGTGAGTTGTAAACAGAACTGGGATGAGACCCATATTTCTCCCTTCCAAAGCCTCTACTCCCCGAGCCTGGAATATATTTGCCACCGCCTGGCCCCAGAACAAGGAGGATTGTTTGCCTGGGATGGTAGGTTGACTTGGGAAACCAAATAAGAGATCAGAAGACTGTGGGTGAATACCGAAGTGGAGAAAAGGAGCCAGATGTTCTTGAGAGTTATTTTTATCCTGCCCAGATATCCTGGGGAGCTGCCCCCCTCCCCTTCAAGCTATTTTTGTCTCAAAAGCTGGAATCAGGATGCTGTCTCTCTTGGAAGGATGGCGGGATCCACTGACACATCATAATTCTAGCATTGGGAGCTCCCTCTTGCTTGACAATTTCCAAGGCGGGTTCGTATCCATTCTCTGATGCCATTCTCCTACCAGTTTGGGAAGCCAGCACAGTAAATGGGAATGCAAGCCCCCAATTACAAATGGGGAAACTGAAGCTTGGATGGGTGCAGTGAGCTGTTTCAACGGCTCATACGTGGTTGAGCTGGGATTTAAACTCAGGCTAAACTCCTTTCTGAGTTGGGGGTGGATTCCACATGAGGGATATCTACTAAGTGATGGAAAAACAGCTCAAATTTGTTGCTCAACCCCACCACACCCCTTTCTGGATGAGTAAGCAAGTTGCTTGACATCTTTGAGCTTCTCTTCCCTGGTCCATGATACAGGGAATTCTAATCTTTTTCTGGCATCCTCCATGGTCTTGCTGGGAATCTGGCCAGTGGGAAGATTTTGGTAAATTGGAAAACACCCAGAAAAGATTTATTATTATCATCATCATCATCATTTTTATCACTAGCAGCAGCAGCATAAGCCATGAAATCTACGATTGCGTGCAACCTCCACCCGTTCCCCGTCTTTGGTCCTCAGTTTCCCTGCCTGAAACCCGAGCAGTTTGGCGCAGAGGATCTCCATGGGGGCCTTCCCTCCAGCTCCGGCTTGCCGTTTCTATGACCCATTCATTCGGTCAACAAGTGTTTATTGAGTTCGAGCAGCCTGACACGGTGGGGAAATGAAGGACCGGCTTCTCCAGAAGGCTCTCTGCCCGGGCTGTTTCAGCCACATACGCAAATTTCCTTGTGTTTTCAAAAGGCAAATTATGGGAAACATGGTATTCACCGTAACACACTCGCCCCATCTCTCAGGGAAAAAAAAAAAATCCCTCCAGCCCCACCAAGAACTAAGCTAACAGAGGACAGAAACCCACCCTTGTTCCTCTGGGCAACTTTCCAGAAGCTCACGTCCCTGATGAAAAAGGGGGAACTATGCGGCCGTGTCTCTCTGGGGCTGCTGTAGACCTCATAAACAACCTGTGTTTGTCCCAGCTCCCTCCATCCTGAGAGGTCAGTCATAGCCAAGGAAAAAAACAGCCCTGTTCTGTGCCCGGCCGTCCCCAGAGTGAGGAAAATTGTCCATAAATATTTTTATCTTCATGGTCACCAAGGGAGCTGAGAGGAAAGCTTTGATTCTCCCTGGCTCTGGACCACTCCCTTCCTCTGGGGACCCCGTGGTCAAAGCTGACCTGGGTGTCCCATCTCCCACCCCCAAATTACAGGCTGCTGGCCACGCCGCCTGCCCCCAGGAGGTGGTGGGATTAGAGGCGGGACCACACTGCACACCACGGCCAGCCTCAGGGCTGTTGGAGTGGCCTCTCCCAGCCGGCTGGTTTCCTGCCAGGAGCTGGGTGGTCAAAGCAAAGGAAGGGAGGACCCAGAGGTGGCACTGGAGTGGCGAAAGGGTCCTAGGCAGAGGGGGCAGAGAGAGGCCCAAGGTGGCCGTCTGCATCTGGGGTCCCTTGCTCATCAGGGCCCGTGTAGAGGAGGTCTGAGCATTACTGATGCAGGAAGTGCTTCAAGGCAAAGCAGATCCTTGGAGATCCGTGGACTTTCAAGATCCAAAGAAAGAAGGGCTAATGGTGGAATTTCAGACCCTGTGATAGCCACTGACAGACACTCAAGGTCAGCAATCCCACCCCAGAACTCCTAAAATCATCCCGTGTCCTGTCCTTCCTTGCTGTAACCTCCACGACTATCTGAAGAAGACTGCTACCTCCTGGGACTTGCTAGAAGGAAATGCTGCATCTGGGGGTATATCAGACATGAGAACTTTTAAGGGTCATCCAAGTGCAAGGCTCTATGATGCTGTGGCTCCTAGATCACTTGAACCATGAAATTTTACGCCCAAAGCGCTAGACTTCTAATGGCTTTTGATGCCAGGGCTCTGAAATCCTGGAATCCCACCTGGCGCTGACTTTCGGCTTCTATGATTCCGTGCTTCTGTGGCTAAGATTTCTGTGATCCTTGGGCTCTGTGACCTACTTCAGGGCAGACAAGGACCTCGCACAAGGGGGCATTCATTCCTAGCAGGGATTACACACGGAGGAGCCCCATGGGGCCGGCTGAGCGCTCCTCCGTCTGTGATGGGCAGCATTCCACGGTGCAGAGGCTCCCGGAGCCCAGCTTGCCTTCTGACCTGCTCCTGGCCATATCCTCACGTGGCCCCCGCCCAACCCCGCCCAGTCCCTCCCAGCCCACGTCACTAGGTGTGGGCAAGGATGCTGCAGCAGCCAGCGCCCATGCCCTGCCCCCCACCCCATCAGCATCATTCCCATAGGGCAGCGAGAAAGGGAGGCAGTAAATAACGTTTCCTCAGGCAGCGTGTCCCCTAAGGAATCAGAATCGGAGAGATTGGGGAAGGTGGACTCGTCCCTGGACCCAATCTTAACTTGTTTCATCTTGATTTACCCGACCAGCAACAGAAGGGCCATATCTGGGTGATTCAGAGGTCCATCAACCTCAAAATATGTCCTTCCACGGCCTACCCTTGTTGGAAACCCCACCTGTAGGAGCTGCTCCATTAGAAGAAGGTCTCTGTGTTATGCTGGAGGGGAGCGGACCCTTCATTCCTCTTTCATTGTCTTACTCATTTATTCAACACACGCAAAAGCAAAATCTCTGTCCACAACTCAGGGCACAAGAATATGACCTTCTTTTTTCTTCTTTGAATAAACTAAAATCCAACTTTCAGTCCATGTGTCACCATGCTGGCAGGAAGTTCAGTGCTGGTCATTCCTGAGGCTCCCTGCATCCTTCTATTCTATCCTGGTTCTGGCCATGCAAAGGTCCTGGGGTCTTATAACACATTCTGGGAGATGTCTCTGTCCTTCTGCTCCCAGATGTGGCCACTGAGTTTCTCCTTGTCTGTGCCAGATGTCCCTTTATGTCCAGTGACCTGGTGGCATGCTTTAGACTTGGGAATCTGGGACACCAATGTGTTGGGTCCAGCCTCCCTAGGGACACCATGGAGCATCCTTTTTAGGGCTTTATCTGTTTCCCACCAACCTGAGGACCCACCAACACCAACTTTCACCTCCTCCTTGCTTTCAGAGGCACTCGCCCTTCCCTTCCCCTCAGGGACACAGAGCCTCATCTGCTCTCTGAGCTCACACAGTTTTAACATCAATGAGCCCCAGTTTGCAGCTCTTCCAAAACTCCAGTGACCAGAACATCTTAAGGGCCGACCGCCTGCTTGAACTGGGGTGAAGGGAGAACACACACACCTTAGTGCTAATGAGTACCTCACAAGCTCATCGTCCCACACACATTTATTTGCATGTGATCTTGGAGGATTTATTGGAGCAGGCGGCTGGGTCCTTGCTAAAGACAAGAGTCGAACCCAGGGGGAGTGGAGCAAGGCGTGGGTATGGTTTGTAGGGGCAGCAAGGAGGTGAGGTCTGAGCACCGGGCTCCTCTGGGAAATTGAAGCTAGGTGTGCGAGGTTGGGAGGGAGGGGCTTGGAAAGGGGGTGGAGCATTTGGGGAGGCCTGATTGGCTCATGCTCCTGGGGGCCTGCCTGCAGCCTCAGCAAGGGAGCTGAGAACCTCTGGGGAGAGACAACAGCCACCCCTTATGAGGAGGCATCAGGCAGCCACACAACAAGCGCGAGACTCGGAGTCCGGAGCCCTGGTCTGGCCCTGGATCCACCGCAACTCACTCTGAGACCTTGAACAAGTCTGTCCACTCCCCCCCACCCACTTCCTCAACCCCCACCCCCGGGCCTTGGTTCTCCATCCGAAAATATGAGCACTGGGCTTCCCCTTCTGTAGGGCCGGATCCCGATTACCCAGTGCTGATGCTGCGTATCTCCAACTGGGGTCTAGCATCATCCTTGCCTTTGGTCTCCATTCAGCCCCTCCTGCCATCTTGAATAGAGCCGGCTGCTGTCTACACGGAGTCTGGTTTGGACTCACAGCTCAAGGATGGCTGGGCGTGGGGTGGAGCACAAGCCCATCAGAAGTGGCTGCATGTCTCTGGATACAAGAGAATATTCCTCAGCCATAAAAAAGAAGAAAACACTGCCATTTGAGACAACATGGATGAACCTTGAGGGCATTACGCTAAGTGCAATCAGCCAGACACCTTAAGACAAATACTGTATGATGTTACTTCTATGTGGACTCTTAAAAACCAAACTCATAGAAATAAAGAACGGATTGGTAGTTGCCAGAGGTGGGGGGTGGGGGAAATGGGTGAAGGGGGTCAAAAGGCACAAATTCCAGTTATAAATGAATAAGTCATGGGGAGGTAACGTACAGCAGGGTGACTATAGTTAATGATACTCTATTGTATATTGAAAGTTGCAGAGAGAGTAGATCTTAAAAGTTCTCATCACACACAAAAATATGGTAACTATGTGAGGTGATGGATGTGTTAACTAAACTTGTTGTGGTAATCATTTTACAACATATACCTATACCAAATCATTATGCTTTATGTCTTAGACTTATACAGTGTTGTACGTCAATTATATCTCAATGAAGATGGGGAAAAACAGAAGGGGCTACATCTCCTGCTCCTTTTTTCCCAGCTGCAGGGGCCAGGCTGACACCCACCCCCGACAACACACACACACAAATCCGCATGCACACACACGCACACGTCGCTTGGCCCTCTGGAGGAGGATGAGCACTGCCTGGCAGGGGCGTCAGCAAGGAGACAATGCTGCCAAGCCTCGAAGTCCACTGTCAGGGCATCTTGCTCCCTCACAGGGGCAGCAAGACCCCTGCAGTCGCACCTGCCACATCTTTGTAGCCCTGTCACCAGTCCCTGCCTGCATCTCTAGTGGTCCAGCCACACAGGACCAGGCCCAGCTGTGGGCAGCGACAGGACAGAAAGCAGAGAAAGAGGCAGGGAGGGAGAGACGGAAGGAGAGAGAGACAGAGACAGAATTCCAGGGGGACAGAGATGGAAAGGAAACCGGAAACAGAAAGAGGCGCCAGAGTCATAGAGGATGGCCAAAGATGGACACAGAGAAAGAGCAGGACAGACGGCTCTGAGGGAAAGACGCCTTCCACAGGGAGGAGAGAAAGCCTCGCGGAGGAGAGCGAGAGGGGGCCAGTGATACACGGTACAGGAGGAGACTGAGGAGAAATGGAGAGAGATGTGGGCCAGGGAGAGAGAGGAGACACGCAGTCACACACATACACACACACACAGTCACACACTCACACACACAGTCACAGACACAGTCACACACACAGAGTCACACACATACACACACACAGTCACACACACAGTCACACACACAGAGTCATACACATACACACACACAGTCACAGACACAGTCACAAACACAGACTCACACACAGTCACACACACAGAGTCACACAGAGTCACACGCATACACACGTACACACAGTCACACACACAGAGTCACACGCATACACACATACACGCACACACAGTCACACACACAGTCACACACAAACACTCACACAGTCACATACATACAGTCACACACAGCCACACACATACAGCCACACACACTGTACACACACAGTCACACACACAGGCACACTGACAGCCTCACACACACAATGACACACATACACAGTCACACACACGCAGTCACACACACCAAGGACAGGCCAGGAGAGGCACTGGAAGACACTGAGACTGAACCCCTAGCCAGGAGGGCCCTCCACATTCAGCCAGAGCCTGGATGACTCCCAGAGGCCCCTCAGAAGCCCCCAGAGGCTGCAGAGCCCAGTGAGCCCAGATTACCTGCTGTGCGCCCATCTCAAAGTAATGCAAGTCTGGTGGGCTCATCCAGAGTATGGTCCTCGGAGGCCAGGGTCTGATATACAGGTGCACAAGCCTGCTCGTGCCTGTTGTGCGATCCATGCCACAGAACCCACACCTCCCTCCTTGCCCTTCCCTCTCCTGTTCCCCTTGGCTGCCCTCACTCCCTTCCAATGTTAATCAGTAAACCACACATCTGAATCTCTCTCTCTCAGGCTTTGTTTCTAGAGAACCTGGCCAAAGACGCTTACCTCTCAGCTTCAATTCTTTCTGAAAATAGGAATAATTAGACTTACTCCTCAGGGTTGTTCTGATAATTAAATGAAAGGTCATATGAAAATCACTTGATATGGGGCCTGCCTGGCATTGAGTAAGCCCGTGATAAATGCTTGTGGTCACCAGCATGATCGTCATCATCATCACCATCACCATCATTATCATCATCATCACCATCACTGCCATCATCACCATCACCATCATTATCATCATCATCATCATCATCATCATCGCCTCATCATCTTCGTTGCCATCATCACCATCATCATCACCACCATAATCATCATCATCACCATCACCACCACCATCATTATCATCTTCACCATAATCATCACATCATAACCACCACCATCATCGCCATCATCATCACCACCATAATCGTCATCATCACCATCATCGCCATCACCATCATCTTCACCATGATCATCATCATCATCATCACCATCACCATCAACATCATCATAACTACCATCATCACCACCACCATCATCACCATCCTCATCACCACCATCATCGCCATCATCATCATCATCAGCATCATCATGATCATCATCACCATCATCGCCATCATCATCATCACTGCCGTCATCATCATCACCACCCTAATCATCATCATCATCACCACCACCATCATCGCCATCATCATCATCACTGTGATCGTCATCATCGTCACCAACACTGCCATCCTCACCATTGTAATCACTGTCATCACCATCATCACCCGCACAGAGGGGTGTGGGGAAGTGGGGGAAATGAGGCCAGACAGGCCCTCCTTCCCTTCAGTGCTCTGTCTCTAGCACAGTCGTCTCCCACGAGCTTCATGCTTGTCTATCCAACTTCCTGTAGGTCCTCCCCACCTGTCCCATGGACACACAAACTCAACCTATCCAAAACCTCCCCGTATCCCAACTTGCCCCCCCTCCAGTGCTCTCCTCCCACCTCCTGCCCTCGA
Organism: Ceratotherium simum simum; assembly: GCF_057802395.1. NCBI lineage: Eukaryota > Metazoa > Chordata > Mammalia > Perissodactyla > Rhinocerotidae > Ceratotherium > Ceratotherium simum. The sequence continues at coordinate 21,938,682 of NC_141928.1, forward strand.
AGAGGATAAACATTTTGTTATTTATTGATATTTCTAAGGACAAGGATAGATCCTGCAGTAGAGGTGATTGACACTCAATATATATTTGCTGAATGAATGAATGAGTGAATGGGAAACATCAACAAGGAAGGACATAACTTGCCTAAGAACACACCAAGCATGGTGAAAATGGCCCCACACCCGGGGCTCCTTCCCTCACACCGCCCACAGGTACAGCAGGCAGCAGGTGCTGCTGTGGGCCAACCTGAGGCAGCGTCTGCCCCCATCCTGGGCCCTTTGGGTCTCTGGAAGCAACTCCTTCCTGCCAGCACCCAGCCTCCCGAGTTATGGAAATAGCGAACAGCACCAGCAGAGGCCCCAGGCTGCTCACGGGCTCTCCTAGGAAGCAAGTGACAGGCCATGGGAGCTTCTAGCCACTTCTGAGTAGTCTGCCCAGGCCCTGTACATGCAGGTAGGCTCTCCGTGAGAGGGAGGCATCTCTTTCTGTCCTCGGGGCAGACAGCTGCTGAGCCTCACCTCCCTGGGTTCCAGGACTGGGGGGCACTGGGCCACTTCCCATTGCCCAGATGGGAAGACAGAGGCACAATGGGCTCACCCAGGTCACCCTGTGTTTTGGTGCAATACATTGTCAACCACATCTCCTGAAGTCAGAAACAACAGTTAACTGTGAGAGCTGCTATTTGTCCGCCCTCTGTCCACCCAAGGCACCATGCCGGGAGCTCTGGCCATGGGGTCAATTCCTAGCCGTAGGTCTTATTACCCCCATTTTAAATACAGGGGCAGTGTGGCCTAGAAAGGCTCAGCAACTCACTCAAGCTCACACAGATTCACGGTCGGGCTGGAAGACTGTGGAGTCCCGGCTGCTGACAGAGTCAGCTGGGACACAGCCCCTGAGCCCTGCAGATCTGCCCCTGGCCCTGGGGGCCTGGGCACAGGTACCCAGCTGGTGCTGGGTGCGCGGGCTCTCCCTTCCACGGCCCTCACCCACCAGCCCTCAAAGCCCCTTTCATGGGCCTGCTCCACACCCCACTGGGGAGGCCAGACAAAACCGCTAGTGTTGGGATTATTTTTCTATTTCCAGATGGATCTGTTTTCTGGCTCCATCCAGGGCCTCCCATCACTGCGTGGGGGCCGGGAGCCCAGCGCCAGGTTAATATTAGGAGGCAGCAGGAAAAAAAGGCAACCCAATGCAGCGCCTCAGAGAGTTCTAGGCTGTTCACCACGGCAGCCTCTGAGGACTATTCCTGGGGCATTTAAGGGGGCCTGGCAGCCAGGTGGGCCACGAGGAAGAAAGAATATTCTTTCTTTTTTTAAATTTTTCAAGGAAGCTCTTGAGTGTCTCATTTGGGGCTGGGGGCCAGCACGGCGTCCCCAGGTGATCTGCGAGTTGAGCTGGGCTCTCTACTCATGCTGAGCTGAGGACAGTATTTTAAAATTCAGCCAGGCAGTCATTCATTTAACCAACATTTACTGAGGACCTACTACTGTCAGAGGATGCACCACACCCAGAGGAAACAAAGGTTTGTACCCTGGTGGAGCCCGTGGTCTAGTAGGGAGATTGGCGTTAGTCAGATATTTACATCCGTGAATGGAAACTTACCACTGTGATAACGTGCTATGGAAAAGAAGGCCCAGACACAGACGATGTCAGACTCTGCCTTTTTTTCTAACCACCCAATCTAAATGCTTCATTTTTCAAAAGAAGAAAAGTAGTCCCAGAGAGGGACAGAGACTATTGGCCTCTACCCAGAAAGGGTCCAGAGAGTCAGAGCTGTACCCACCTACTTTGGATGGCCATGGCAGACCCATACGGACAATGGTGGGATTCTGGAGCATTGCCCTGACCATGAGGGAATATGTGAATAAGATCGGGGTGCAGGGGACTCATTGATCACCATGGATCAAAGCCAATTGTATGGGAAAGTTGTCCCCAAAGCTCGTTAAATCTGTCTGATAATGGAAACGTGATTCAGTTACTGTTAATAAAAACAATCCATTCCAGCCCAAGTGGGGAAATATCCCAGCCCCTTCTTGGTCTCCAATGCCCAGGAAGAAGATCAACAGAGGTGGACAAACCTGTGTACGTCTAGGTGGGACATTGGGGCGAGGAGAGACGGGGCGCCTCTGAGGCCCAGATGAAATACCAGGAGAGGCTGATCCGAAGCAGAGGCGTCTCAGTGGGGGAGACAGTGTATGAAGGATTGTCCCGTGTCAGACAGTCCACGCGATCTGGGTGGCCTCAGGGGGAAGCTCCAGAGGGAGATTTCAGCTCACGCTGAGAAGGAACTTGATGAGGTTCAAGCAATGAACGGGGGAATATGGAAGATGGTAAACAACCAGTCCTGGGGGGTGGGGACAGCTCAAGCAGAAATCAGTGACTCCTTGGCAGAGGCTTCAGGGGAAACTCTGGCCTGGTTAGGGGATTGGATCAAAATCCAGGGCCAAATGAGGTCTACAGATGTTGTCACACTCAGGATCCTGGCAGGAGGCAGCACACGCTAAGGGGGTCAACGGAGAGAGCATTTAACGCTCCAGGCAAAGAGACCAAGTAGCTTATAAACGATGGTAGTACTACTACCCATGATGATAAAAAGAACATTGGAATGGAACTTCTCAGTGGAAATATTCCAAGCTAGGCATCCACAGAGGAGAGGGTAGGGTTCTGGGAGTCAGCCAGGGCTGGTGAGGCATCCTGGGGCTGGTGGCAGGGAGAAGCCTGTGCCATCCCAGTCTGAAGGGGCAGGGAGAGGGAACAAGTTGGTAGAGCCAAGAAGGAGGTGCATCCTGAGGAAAGCAGCCATGCCCAGAGCTACAGCAGGGCAGGGAGGGAGTGAGCACCCCCGCCTCTCTCCCCTCCTGCCCTTCCATCACAGGCCAAACCCATTCAGAAGCTAGGGGGCAAGGGAGCCAAGGTGAGGCCATCCAACTTGTAAAGATCAGCCTCCTGGGCCACCTGGCAGGGCAAGGAAGGGCAGAGTGGATGGGGGGACCTGAGAAGGGGAGGAGAATAACAAGAGAAGGCGTGTTTTGATTGGTTGTCCACACATGTCCACCTTTCTTTAAAATGCCTAGGGTGGTAGGGCATGCAATTTCCAGTTGGCCACAGGCCTCACCACTTCCAACTGCCTTACAGTTCAACTGGCCCAATTTGTCCATATGTTCACAACTAACCCCTGCAGGCATTTGAGTTAGTGATCCCTGGAAAGATAAATATCAGAGGCACCTTCTAAGCCCCCTCTGACTTCATGATTCTCAGGGAAGAGACGGTTAAATGGAGAGAAGAGAGTTATTTGTTCAACACGTACTGAGCCCCTGCTCTGGGTTGGGGCCCAACTGGGGTTCTGGGGACCCAGTGTTTGTCAAGACAGACCTGTTTTTAACCTCAGGTAGCTTACAGTCTGATGGGGGAGACAGGAACTTATTTGTTGAACAAATATCTGTAGGCATGGTTAGGTGCTGGGGATAAGTATTCCAGTTGAGGGAGACAGAAAATAAACAAGAAAAGTCTTAGAATGGCTGTAATCACCAAGACAAAAGATAACAGATGTTGGAGAGGATGTGGAAAAAAGGAAACTCTCATACACTGCTGGTGGGAATGCAAACTGGTGCAGCCTCTACGGAAAACAGTATGGAGATTTCTCAAAAAATTAAAAATTGAAATACCATATGACCCAGCTATTCCACTACTGGGTATTTATCCAAAGAACTTGAAATCAACAATTCAAAGAGATTTATGCACCCCCTCTGTTCATTGCAGCATTATTCACTATAGCCAAGAAGTGGAAGCAACCCAAGTGCCCATCAACTGATGATTGGATAAAGAAGATGTGGTATATATATACAATGGATTACTACTCAGCCGTAAAAAAAGGCAAAATCGTCCCATTTGCAACAACATAGATGGACCTCGAGGGTATTACGTTAAGTGAAATAAGCCAGACAGAGAAAGACAAACACCGCATGATTTCACTCATATGTGGAAGATAAACAAACACATGGATAAAGAGAACAGATTAGTGGTTACCGGGGGAAGGGGGTTGGGGGGTGGGCACAAGGGGTAAAGGGGCAAATATATATGGTGATGGATAAAAATTAGACTATTGGTGGTGAGCACAATGCAGTCTATAGAGAAACTGATAAATGATCACATACACCTGAAATTACACAATGTTATAAGCCAATATGACCTCAATAAATAATTGAAAACAAAAAGAAACAAGGAAACTCTTAAATGCAGAATATAATTCTATAAATGCTGTGAAGAAAAACCAAGCAGGCTAAGTGGTGTGAATATCATGCGAAAGATGTTCAAGTTATTAGTCGCTGCGTAAAAAACAAATGCCAGCTTCCTGGCCCAACACAACCACCATTTTGGGCTCAGGGATACTGTGTGTCAAGAATTCGGGCAGAGCACAGTGGGGAGGGCTGGTCTCAGCCCCGTGACATCTGGGGCCTCGGCCAGGAAGACTGAAATGGCTGCGGGTGATCCTAACAGCTGGGGGCTGGAATCATCTGGAAGCATCTCCATTCATGGATGGTAGGCAGAGAAATGCCCCACCATCACCAAAGACGTCCACGTCCTAACCCCCCGGAACCTGTGAATATGCTGTCTCACACAGTAAAAAGGACTTGCAGATGTGACCAAATTAAGGATTTTGAAGTGGGGAGAGGATCCTGGATTACCCAGATGGAGCCGAGGTAATCGTGAGAGTCTTTATAAGGGAAAGAGGGAGCCAGGAAAATTGGAGAAAGATGTGACAACAGAAGCAGGGGTCGTGGTCAGAGAGAGCTTAGAAAATGCTACGCTGTTAGCTTTGAAGGTGGAGGAGGGGGCCACGAGCCAAGGATTGCAGGCGGCCTCTAGAAGCTGGAAAAGGCAAAGACGTGGATTCTCCCCCAGAGCCTCTGGAAGGAATGCACCCCAGCCAGCACCTTGATTTTAGCCCAGTGAGGCCCATTTTGAACTTGACCTCCAGAAGAGTAAGAGAATAAATGTGTGTTAAGCCTCTGAGTTTGTGGTAATTTGTGACAGCAGCAATAAAAAGCTAAAACAACACAGCTGGAGTTTTGCCTGGGATAACTAAAAACTGGGTTCAGCCAGGACAGTTGACCAGAGCACCCACACACGACCTCTCCGTGCAGCGTGGGCTTCTCACAGTATGGCGGCCTCACAGGGGATGGACTTTCCATAGCGGTTCAGGGCTCCAAGAACAAGTGTCCTAGCAGAAAAGGCAGAAGCCCCACGGCCTTCTACAACCCCACCTCAGAAGTCCCATAGTGTCACTTCCACCGAACGCTATTGGTCAAAGCTGTCACCCAGATCCAAAGGGAAGGGGCGGAGACCCCACCTCTTCCTAGAAGGAGGGTCAGAGAATTTGCAGCCATGTTTTTCAAATCCCCACATGGCTAGTTTCCGTAGGGTGGTCGGGGAAAGCCCTCTGAGGAGGTACCGTTTGAAGGAACCTGGATGAGGGGATGGGGCAGGGCAGAGCAAACTTAGGGCAGAGAGTACCCAGGACAGGGAACAGAAGTGCCCAAGCCCAGAGGGGAGAACGAGGCAGGAAATAACCAGGCAGTTCCAGTCCGTGTGACAATGGTCAACAGGGGCTCAAGGGCTGTGAGAACCCAGCCGAGGGTCCCAAACCCTGCCTGAGAAGGTTCCAGAAGGAAGGGATGTGTGAGCAGAGGGCTGATGATGGGGGCTGAGATGTCCTGAACCCTGCCTGAGAAGTTTCCAGAAGGAAGGGATGTGTGAGCAGAGGGCTGATGATTGGGCTGAGATGTCCTGAACCCTGCCTGAGAAGGTTCCAGAAGGAAGGGATGTGTGAGCAGAGGGCTGATGATGGGGCCTGAAATGACCTGAACCCTGCCTGAGAAGGTTCCAGAAGGAAGGGATGTGTGAGCAGAGGGCTGATGATGGGGCCTGAAATGACCTGAACCCTGCCTGAGAAGGTTCCAGAAGGAAGGGATGTGTGAGCAGAGGGCTGATGATGGGGCCTGAGATGACCTGAACCCTGCCTGAGAAGGTTCCAGAAGGAAGGGATGTGTGAGCAGAGGGCTGATGATGGGGCTGAGATGGCTGGGGGACTTGGGAACCCCTCTCGTGTTCTCCCCACCGCACCCCATGGAGGACTGAGGACTGGTCCATGCACTTCTCCCTCCAGCCCGCCTGAGCACTGGGACCCCCACAGGTCCAAGCAGACCTTCGTAAAGGCCTCTGCTTCCTGGGCCTCCAGTCAGCTCTCTTTTTACGTTCCCCGTGGCCCGCCCATCCCTCCCAGGCATCCTCTCGCCGGCTGCACTGTATGAAGTCTTACCTAATTAACCAAGGGCTTGAGGAGGGCAATTTCTCACTGAGGGAAATAGAGCCACGGGGAACAGAGGGAGGCAGTGTGTGCTCAGGGCACCCTCCTCTGGAACCCGACACCCCCAGGCCTGCGAGCCGCCCACATTTCAGGGGCCCAATCAAACTTCCTTCCCTTTGTGGCTGCAGCCGGGGAAGTGGGGGGAGGCCCCAGGTCCAGCCAGTCAGGATGGAGCAGGAAAAAACCTTTCTCTGGTCGCCAGGTCAGCACAGGGATGCCAGCCCCAGCGCAGGACTGGGCATGTAGCAGATGCTCAACAAATGTTTCTTGAATAAAGGAAAGAAAGAGAGGGATGGAGGGAGGGAGGGAGAGGGAGAGAGGCAGGGAGAGAGGGAGGTGGAGAGGGAGGGAGGAAGAAAGGAAGGATGGACAGACAGACAGAAGGAGGAAGGACCAAAGGAAGGAAGGAAGGATGGAAGGCAAGTTTTCTCTCTGACACACAACGAAGACGATTACACAGGTTCATGTTTCTACCGTGTTGGGTTCAAATCTTGGTTCAGCCTTTTACTAATTTACTGCAAGTCGTTTCACTTTTCTAAGCCTCAGTTTCCTTATCTGTAAAATGGGGATAATCATTCCAACCTTATGGAATTACAGGGCGATTAAACAGGGTGGTCTCCAGACAGGGGTGATGCAGATGGTGGTGATGAAGATGATGATGGGGAACATGTGTAAGCCCTCAGGCCATGCCAGGCACAGTTCTGAGACCACTCTAAGAATCAGTGTAGTTCATCTTCACAATAACTCAAGGAAGCATTTTAGAGATGAGGAAACTGAGGCACAGAGAGGTTAAGTAACTTGCCAAAGGTCACAGAGCTGATAAGCTGTACGGCGCCAATTCAAACCCAGCCGATGTGGTGCCGAGCCTGCACCCGAACTCTACTCTGCAGAGCCTGGCACAGAGCTGGGGCTCATTAAGGGGCAAGTTCTCTGCCCTTTGGGTAACTGTCTTCTCTCCCACTGGGTGGTGAGCACCTCAAGGGTAGGGCTGCTGGTTCCTGCCTCCCGGTTCCCAGCACTGGGCTGGGCCCATGGGATTGTTGCCTGGGTGGGTGTCACTCTTGTCCTGCCCTTTAACAGGATAAGAGGGCTCTGGGGTCAGGCTGCCTGCAGTTGGATCCTGATGCCACCATTTACTAGCCCTGAGCCTCAGTTTCCCTAACCGTCAAGGGAGAATCAGAGTGCCCATCTCACCCAGTCTTGTGACCGAGAGGAGGGTGTACGATGCCGAGCAGAGTCGGAGGGGAGCTCGGTGGACGTTACCATTGTCACCATCGTTATTTGTGTGGATCTTCCATCCTCCGCCAGCTTTCCCAGTAGGACCCTGGCTTAGCAGGGACCAGACCATCCTCCCGGGAAGAGAACAGTCAACCAGGCTCCTTCTAGCGACAGGTAACCTAACTCCATCTCAGAGGTGGAGGCAGAGGCCAACGCAGAGGGGAGGCGAGAACGCGAGATCGGCCCTGGGCCGCGTGCTCCCTGGTGAAATGGCCAGCACTGTCACCCCGACTCTCTTCTCCCGCCTTCCAGAGCAGTGGTCATCGATATGGTGAAACAGGATCAGCCTCAGGAGGGACTGGGGTTGGGAGGGTGTTGGGAGCAGGCAGGTTGAGGGGTGTAACATAAGCCCTCTCAATGTCCCTCCCAGACAGCACTGAATCTGCCCTTTGACTTCCCCAGAGGCCCAGAGACATTAAGGTCCTGGACCACTATCACACAGCTTCTCTGGCAGCCAGTTAGACTTTCTGAACCTGGAGGTCCCTAATTCTGAAACTCTGTGACACCTCTCACCCCAGCCCGGCCCAAGGTCACTTCTTGGGGGATGAGGGTCAATGATGGGGTTCCTGGAGCTTTTCACACAAGTCTTGGACAGGGAGCCAGGCCAGAGCCTCCAGCGTGGGGTGAGTCGGGAGCCATCAGGCAGTAGGATCGGGTACCAGGCTCCGCTCCTTTGCTCCCCGGGGAGGATCTGTTGCTAGAAGGAAGGGAGGTGGGGGCTGGGGCTCCAGGGATGGAAGGCTCTGGAAGCCATTCTCTAGTGCAGGTAGAGGGCTCTCCCAGCCTCAGTCTCCTTTTCTCTCCCTGCCTTGCTTCTCACTCTGGCCCCCTCTCTGTCTCATGGTCTCTGTATTCCTCTGTCCCTGTCTCTGCATCTCTGCATTTCTCCGCATCTCTGTCTCTCTATCTGTAGTTCCTTTGTCTCCATCTCCTGTCTCCCTGTTCCAGCCCCCTCTCATCAGCGTCTCTCCGTGTATCTCTCTCTGTGTCTTCCTCTCTTCTGCTCTGATTCTGCATCTCTCTCTCCCAACCCCAGTCTCTCTCACCCCCTCCCTGTTTCTCTGTTTCTGCTCTCCTCTTCTCCCTCTCTTCCTCCTCCCTCTCCTCTGCTTCCTTCTCCGCTTCCTCCTTCTCTGTCTCCCCTCTGTCCTCTCATCCAACCCCTCTGGGAGAGATAACTGATCTGGGGTACAGTTATGCAGTAGGGCTGGAGGAGGGGAGAGCAGGGCAAGCGGACAGCAGTCTACTGCAATGGTCCAGGCAAGGGCTGGCAAGGGCTGAGCCCCATGAAGGCTACAAGGTGAAGAGGAGAGGGTGGCTGTGAGCAAGACTACAAAGGAGGGGGCCACGATGATGCTGTAGGGCTTGGGAGAAGGGCCAGCAGCTGGGAAAACTTCCAGGAGAAAGAGGAAGAAAGGGGACCTGAGCATGTGCAAGGGGACCGTTTAGGCTGAACCACAGGTCTAGTGGGGAGGGGTGGAATGAGGGGGGCAAGCAGGAGCAGATGCTGAGTCCTGGAATCTAGGCTAGGAACAACTTGGGGAAAGCCTTGAATGATGACCAAGAGCCTGGACTTCAGCCCATAGAGCGGTGGCTTCTTATGTGAATCTGATGAAACTCCGGAACCCTCCCCTGACAAATGAACAAACTCAATGTTTGGCACCCATGTCAAGGCTTCTGGGACCTTCTGAAATTCCCCCATGAACCACAGACTCAGGATATGAACCAGACATCAGGATACGAAGCTGATTCCAGGCCCTGGGGAGCCACGGAGGGTCTTTGAGCTGACGAGATGGCAGACTTGGAGCTGCACTATAGGAAGGTGAATCTGCAGAGGTGTAGCCTTAACTGTGGGGCAGAGAGGCCTCTAGCAGCCTGGCCCACCAGGCCCAGGGCCTCTCAGAGTGTCTCTCCTTCCTGGAGACCCTGCGGGGCTGCATAGACCTAATGCTGAGGGGCGAGTCTAAGCCACGAGCCAGAGTGGCTTCAGCCCGGGACGCGCAGCCTCAGAGGGAGAGGCCGAGGCTCTCTCCCCGCTGCTGAGAAGGACCAGCCTGGGGGCCTGAGACAGTAGCCCAGCCCCTTCCTGCCGGCCCACCCACTCACCCACCTCCTGTCCTGTGTGCCCCGCGTTGAGTCTCCTTCCTCAGAAAACACGTGTTGAGACAGAGCGCAGCCCAGCGTGGGTGCTGTCCTCACCTGCCAGCTGGGCCAGCCCAGCGTCTGCAGCAGTAACCTTGGTCCTCTGGTCCAACACCCATTGTACAGATGGGGAACCTGAGTCCTAGAGAGGTGGCCTTGCCCAGTTATTCTCCAGTGAGTTAGTGACCCGGGCAGGCCCCCAGGCTTTCCCCCCAGGGCTCCCCTGCCTGTGCTTAAGGGACAGTCTTCCAGCTCCTGCACATCGTCCTGGCACCCCATTACCTAAAAACCCTGTCCCGGCCCCCTACTCAGGCTGCCCTAGCCCCTTGGAGGAGAACTCATTGCCATTGCCGTAGCTACCATTTAGTAGGTGCCTGCTATGCTCGAGACACTTGACATCGTGTAATCCTAGGTGATAATGTTGTCCCATTGTAGAGATGAGCAAGCTGGGGCTCAGAGAGGTTAAGTAACTTGCCTGTGATCATCCCGCTAGTAACTGACAGAGCCAAGATGAGGACCTAACTGCAAACCCCAGGCTTTTCTCCTATACAACATCCCTTTCTCTTCCTGTCATACAAAAGGGGCATCAAACTGGCTTGCCTGGAAGCCTGGGAGACCCAGGAATTGGTCCCAAAGGCCAGATGTCCAGGCATCTGGCTCCCAGAAGACCAGCCAGGCTCAGCTTTAGCGGCCAGGGAGGCCTCAGCTGCTCCCTTTCCTTTAGCAGAAGACCTGCAGGGGAGCACGAGATGCCCGTGAACCCGGTCTCCATTCTAGCTCTGCCGTTGACTTGCTGTGTGACCGTGGCCTCGTCGATTCCCCTCTCTGGCTGCGCCTCTGTCTCTCTCTCTCAACCTCTGGTAGTTGTGCTCAAGGCTCCCAGAGGGCCATGCCAGCCTGAGTGCCTGCAATTCCTTGGCTGGAAGGAGATGTCTTGGTGCCCTCTGGGCAGAAGCCTTGCCAAGCAAGGGGTTTGGCATGCCATCTTTGCTTGCTCTGTTCGAGGGTGACTGTCTTATTCCAACAAGGAGCCACCCCCAGGGTGGCCCACTCCAAACCCCAGTGACTCACTTACAGAGTAAGGGGCAGGCGGGCGGGAGCTGTCTCTGTGGCTCTTGGCGTCGGTGAAGCCCACGGGCCCACGAGCCCACGCCGAGCGGGAGCTTGTGTCAACCACTGGCTCCTATAAATCGCGGGGCGGGGACAAGGTGGGACTGTCGGCGGCCCTCAGAGACAAAGCTCAGCCTGTGGGCTCTGGGGAGGTGACCCGGGGGGACCCTGGGCCACCACTCGGGGGGTTAACGAGTGCCCCATCTGGTGCCATCCTCAACCACTAGCTGACGCTGACACAGCGTTTCGGCCGCGAGAGAGAGCGCGTGTGTGTTCCAAGGCGAGCAGAGCTCAGTTTTTCCGATCCGGAAAAAATCCGTTCAAAGAAAGGAAAATTGAGGATGAGGAGCTGAAGATAGCCTGATTCATGCTTCCTCAGTCTGCGACTTGAATGGTTCACAGCAAACTATCTCCCTTGAGGTCCAACTCGGGAGACCCGGGTTCAAAGGAGGCCTGGCCCCATGGGGAGGGCCAGGGCAGGGCCACAATAGAAATGGGATCTTTCACCTCCCAGCCCGAAGCTCTGACCATTGTGCCATCCTGCCTCCCTCCGCCAGGGCCAGCTCTGCCTTTGGCCCCAGTGGAATGTGCACCCTGGAGTTCTCTGACCCTGATTTGGACTCAAGATCTTCCCAGGTCTGAGCCACAGCATCAACAGACACTTTGACTAAGAGGCATCCCAGGCAGGGCACCTGGAGCCCCACCTTCAGAGAGTTTATCTTCTTCTTCAGGAGACAGGAAGGAGTTAGAAGCGAAACCAGAAAAATAATGACTGATGCTTACATGGCACTTGTTATGCACCAGACATAGTTTTGTTTTAAGGGTTTTCCACGTGTTAATTCATTTAATCCTCACAACAACCTGTCAGATATTGTCAGCCCCATTTTACAGATGAGGAAGCTGAGGAAGCTGGGGTTAAGTAACTTCCCCTTGGTCACACAGCTAGAAAGTTGTGTAGAAAGGCAGCCTGGTTCTGAATCCACACCACAAAAGAAGAGATTGTGTGGCAAGTGTTAGCACCTCCTCTGTGCCAGACACCATTCTCAGTGCTGAGGACCCAGCAATGGAAAGAATAGACAAGGGGCCTGCCCTCAAGAAACTTGTCATTCTTCATTCATTCACTCATCCATTCATCTATCCATCCATCCATCCACCCATCCATTCATCCATCATCCATCAATCCATCCACCATTCACCCACCATCCATCCATCATCCATCCATCCACCACCGATCCATCATCCTTCAATCCATCCATCATCCCTCCATCCATCCATCCACCCATCCACCCATCCATCCATCCATCATCCATCAATCCATCCACCATCCATCCATCATCCATCCCTCCACCACCCATCCATCATCCTTCAATCCATCCACCATCCATCCATCATCCGTTCGTCATCCATCCATCATCCCTCCGTCTATCCACCATCCATCCACCCATCCATGCATCCATCCTTCATCCATCCATCTGTGTCTATTTTAACTCACTATTGTCTCCCTCATGCTCAGCACAATGCCTGGCACATAATAAGCCCTGAACCAATATTTGTTGAAAGAATGGAGAAGTGAAGACGGATTTGGCCCCCGCCCAAAAGCTCTGGGTTTGAGTCCATTACCCTCTCCCAGTCTCAGTGCGATGGGTAATAAACTGCCATGTTCACATCACAGGATTCTTTGGAGGCTCTGATGGTGAGTAGGCCAGTGCCTTGCAAACTGTAAAGGGCTGTGCAGACGTGGTCAGCCTCGGGCTGCTGAGCTGCTGTGCAGGCGCCGAGGCCTGCAGAGCTGTGTCTCTGTCAGGTCTGGCTGGTGAGACCTGTCAGACACTTCCCCTTGGCCTGCCAAGAGGCCCAGAAAGGAAAGGAAATTGACATTTAATGAGTATCCACGATGTGCCAGGGCCTTCACACACTTTAACCCTCTCTTCTCTTTCCTTGTACAGATCAAAGGAATGGAAGCCCAGAGAGGTCCATCCTTTGCCCAAGGTCACACAGCCAGTGAGGAGCAGAGCCCAGGTTTGAACCCAGGTCCGTGAGCCCCAAAGCCTGTGCCTGGGACCCCACCCCACACCACCTCCCCTTAAAGGGACGCTGCTGTCACCCTGCTTTCCAAATCTCCTTAAGTCCCCACCGTTCAAGGTCGCACAGCAAGCTCCTGGCAGAGCCTTTTAAAAAGTGTTTCCATTTAGTTTTTGCATTGATTATTTCCTTTTTGCTTTATAGGAATTTTCCCCCTTTTATTTGCAAGGGAAAGCCAATGTAAACGTTCTCCCCACACACGGGTTAACCCTTGTCTGACGGGGGCGGGGGGGGGGGGGGGGGGTGGATTCTGTGCGGCCATCGGGGGAGGGAACGCAACAGCAGCTGCGTGTCACGGCGTCCTGGAGGGCCTTTTCACAGCCCCTCGCGATAGTTCACACACAGATGTGGCTGTGCTGTCTAACGGCATCCGTGGCAGAAGCCCCTGACCCCCAATTACCACTTCCCGTCACCCTCAGTGCAGGGCACCTTCTAGGACCCAAATAGAAACCACCTCCTGAAACCCAGAGCCCAGGGAACAGTCTTCCTGGAGACTCTACCCTGGTGCCACAGGCTGGGACAGAAAAAGAAATGCCCACAGCCCCTGTTCCTGGGCCACCCACGGAGGGCCTGGCACGGCGCTGGGCACCTCACCAACACCTCTCGTTGAGTCTTCCCAATGGGCGGCGTTGGTCTCTATTCCCCATTTTACAATGGAAAGGGAGGCTGAGGCTCAGAGAGGTAAACCCACTTGTCCGAGACCACACAGCGGGCGAGGGGCAAACTGGGCATAGGACAGAACTCTTGCTTACACGTTGCTTTCAGTCCAGGGCTAAAAATAAGACATTGTGCACGGGAAATGATGAGGCACCTCCCCGGTGCCAGGCACCGTCCTCACGACCGGGGACCTGATCCAACGAGAAACTGGTGGAAGCAAGTCCCAGTCCTGCTAAAGACTTGCTGAGTGACCTTGGGTTGGTCACTCTCCTTCTCTGAGCCCGGAATTTGCCCGACGTGAAATGAGTGGGTGGAACGTCTGAGTCTTTTACGCTCTTTCTTAGGTGGCGCTTGGGTATCCATTTGCAAAGCAGAACTTAGCGGGGGAGAGGGGAAGGCGGAGGTTTGCGGAGTGGCACCGCATTACAGCTGAGAGTTACGAAAAAGCCCTCCTCCTGCCACCCGGGGACCCCATTACCAACACCCCACGGGGCAAAATTCCCACAGGAGCTAAGGGATGCTGGGATTGAAACTCCTGATCGGCATCACGGGGTTGGGGGCTGAATGAGGAATTGCCAGCTCCAGGCCGGACACCAGGGGAGGAAGGGGTGGCACAGGACCTCCATGGCGACGGTGGACGGGATTCTCTCTGAGCTCCGTCTCTGGAGGCTCTTCCCCCAGCCCTTCCCCCTGGGCAGCCCCTCACCCCCAGCCCCCAGCCCCAGCCCCTCAGCAGAGGCCCCTCCCGTGGCTGGCTCCAGATCCAGCAGGCCGGCCACTTAAGGCTCCACCTCACCCTTTTAAATTCTATTTTTTCAAACCACATTCTTGAACTTGGCAGATAACGTGGCAGCCCGACAAGAGCCCTATTTACTCGGGGAGCCGTGAATGGGCCCTTTATAACGAGCTTCATTAATATTTCTACCTATTGGCCAGCTCTCCGTTTCCTCCCCCTATACAAACAGATTCTCCACACAGAAAGACTTTTCAAATGCTCTTGTTGACTTTCCCCAAACGGGGAGGGCAGCGGGGCCGGCCGGGGTGCGAGTGTGTGTGAGCGGGTGTGCAGGGGAGGGGGCGGCCGCGGCGTGCGCCCGCGCCGCCTGGGCAGGAAGGAAAGAGGCCCGCTATTCACGGGCGGGGGCGGGCGGCCTGGCTGAGTCCAGGTACGCTGTCTCCCAAAGGCACACTCGGCCCGGCCCGCGCCGTGAATTCCAGAGCCCTGGCCTGCCTCGCTGGACAGCCCCTTCTCAGCCCCTGCTGCCTGGCCGGGTGACCCTGGGCAAGTCCCCTCCTCACTCGGGGCCTCCCTGTCCTCCGTCGGCACTGGGTCTCCATCCTGCCACTCCGAGCGCGGTCCACACGCCAGCGGCACGAGCATCGCCTGAGAGCTTGCGAGAAGCGCAGACCCTGCCCGGATTCGCCGCACGCGCTCCTGCGTCTGAAGATCCCAGGGTGACGCGCACGCACAATAAGGTTTCCGAGGCGTCCGAGCCACAGCACGTGCCCCCCCGCCCCACCACCAGGGCTGTCCTGTGCCGCAAAGGCCATCACCAACCTTGGACATCCTCGAGGAGGCAGCCACCAAGGCTGTTTGGCTCTCTACTTTGTGACTGCAGGCCTGGCCCACGGTTGGGGCTCAGGAAACAAATGAACAATCAGAAAAGCGGATGCGAATGTCTGAAGCCTTGCGCTAACGACAGAAAGTCTTCCTCTTCAGCGTATGAGAGACTGTGCAGACAGGCCCATTCCGTGGCTCGGGAGGCCACGCGGCGTTGGGAGGGACCGTCTAACAGCGCAGCGCATGGGGTGAGCTCCGCGTCCTCTGGAGGACCCGGGAGGGACGCTGGAGAAGGCCCCGAGCCCCAGGGGTGAAGGACGCGCCCCTGGGGCTGAGGAAGCGACACCCTAGGGAATGTGGCGCCATCACCGAGCATGCTCACAGGCAGCCTGGTGGCGCCTCTGGAGAGAAGCAGAGCCGAGTTCGAATGCTGGCGATGCCCCGCTAACAGTGAGGACGCGAGCAAACGCCTTCACTTCCCTTCCATTTGCTTGTGGGATAAAGGTTTATTCTCCGTGTCAGGCCCTCTGCTGGACCTTGCGGACATGACGGTCAATAAAACAGACGGTCCTTGCCCTCGTAGGGGAGAGAGACAATCAACAAATGAAATAAATACAAATGCTGGGGAGGAAGCGGAGGAGGGTGACAGAGACAAGGTGTGTGTGTGGGGGCGACCTAGGAGTCAGAGGATTCAGGGGAGATGTCACTGAAAGGTGGCTTCTTAAATTCAAACCTGCAGACAGAGGAGCCAGCCACGTGAGGAGCTGAAGGAAGGGCACTGTCAGCAGCGGGAACAGCATGTGCAAAGGTCCTGAGGCAGGCAATGCTGGTGCTTTGAAAGAGGGTCAGTGTGGCAATAGCATTCCTCATACAAGGGGGAGAGGACCTGTGGGGGGTGGTCATTTCCACCTTGCACACCTGTGGGGGAGAGGATGGCACAAAATGGGTGCTCAGAGAATAATCTGTTTGCTCAGGCCCCTATCAGCACTGCTGTGTGCTCTTTGCATCTCTCAAGAGCAGCAAAGGCCAGGCCTTAGCCTGGGCCACCACCCAGGACAGGGTCAGCTGAGCTGGAGGGGGTTGAATGAGCTGCCTGTGTGCGTCTTGGCTACCTACACCTTACCTTTTTGGGGAGGGGGTGGCCTGCCCTCTCCCGGGACACCGCCCAGCTTTGGCTAGCCTAGGCGGCTTGGACAGAAGTCCCTGACCCCCTGCCTAGGTCTCAGCAGCCAAAGGCCAGACCCTGTTGGGAGCACAGAGCTCTCTGGCCAGCCTACACCCCACGCCCTGGCCAGCCCTTAAGTACCAGGCTGGAAATAACCAGCTCTCTCCACCCCCTGGGGCTGTGGGCTTGCCCACCGCTGGGCCGAGGTGGCTGGGCAGAGCGGGCGGGTGGCTGTCCCCAGAGAGCCCGCTTGGATTCTTCCAGCTGGGGCCCCACTCTCTGAGGCTGGGGCGAGGGTGGAGGGAGACCGGTTCAAATCCTGGATCTGCCACCGACGCCCGGGAGCCTTCGGAAGCTGCCTGAGCAGCGGAGCGGAGTTGACCCTCCCTCGGAGGGCGGTGGGAGAATCGAGTACCGCAGCAGACGCGTGAGCTTCGCCAACGCAGTGCTCGCGGCTGCGTCCACGGGTGTCACGGAAAGACGCTTCCCGCGCACAGGCCCAGCTCCGCCGCTGCGTAGACCGCAGCTTCTGAGGCTCCGTTCCCCCCCAGTGACATCTGGATCCTTCCCGCAACGGGTGTGATTGGGATCCAATTAATCCAAGTAATACATGTACTGAGCCCCTACTATGCACATCACTCAGGGCATTCTAGACGCCTCGCGAAGGGAGGGTCCCCTCGCCTTCACCTTCAGGGGAGCCTTTCCTGAGGACTCAGGATACGCCAAGGATGTTCTCGGGAAACCGGACGAGGGACAGGAGGAGAGGGAGTCCAGATCTCAGACCTGGTCCTACTCTCAGGTTGTTGGTCGAGATCTTGCTTCAGTCTCTTCTTGTCCCTGTGATTTGGGGCGAGTTATTTAGCTTCTGCAAGCCTCAGTTTCCCCATCCACGAAGTAGGGAGGATGTTACCACCACAGGAGGCTGCGGCCCTGATTAAACCACGTCAATTGACAGACAGTGCTCAGCTCAGTCCTCCGCCCCCGGGTGAGCCCTCCCTAGTGTCTGCTGCCACCAGAAGCAGCCGTGAATAGCGCTTCCTTGTTGTAGCAGCAGCAGCAGCAAACTAGTAAAAGCATAAATACTAGTAGTAGCAGTAGTGGTGATGGTCGTAGTAGCATAAGTACTAGTAGTAATAGTAAGTGCTGGTGGTAGTAGTAGTAGGAAGAAGTACCAGCGCTAATAGCGGTAGTAGAAGTAATAGTAGTACAGTACTGGAGTAGTAGTAGTAGTAAGTAGTATGAGCACTAATAGTGATAGTAGAAGTAATAGTAGTAAAATACTGGTAGTGGTAGTAGTAAGTAGTACGAGCACTAATAGCAGCAGTAGAAGTAATAGTAGTGCAATACTGGCAGTAGTAGTAGTAAGTAGTATGAGCACTAATAGTGATAGTAGAAGTAATAGTAGTACAGTACTGGTAGTAGTAGTAGTAAGTAGTACCAGCACTAATAGCAGTAGTAGAAGTAATAGTAGTAAATAGTGGCAGTAGTGGTAGTAGTAAGTAGTACCAGCAATAATAGCAGTAGTAGAAGTAATAGTAGTACAGAACTGGCAGTAGTAGTAGTAGTAAGTACCAGCACTAATAGCAGTAGTAGAAGTAATAGTACAGTACTGCCAGTAGTAGTAGTAGTAAGTACCAGCACTAATAGCAGTAGTAGAAGTAATAGTAGTACCGTACTGGTAGTAGTAGTAGTAGTAAGTAGTACCAGCACTAATAGCAGTAGTAGAAGTAATAGTAGTACCGTACTGGCAGTAGTAGTAGTAGTAGTACCAGCACTAATAGCGGTAGTAGAAGTAATAGTAGTACCGTACTGGTAGTAGTAGTAGTAGTAAGTAGTACCAGCACTAATAGCGGTAGTAGAAGTAATAGTAGTACCATACTGGCAGTAGTAGTAGTAGTAGTACCAGCACTAATAGCAGTAGTAGAAGTAATAGTAGTACCGTACTGGTAGTAGTAGTAGTAGTAAGTAGTACCAGCACTAATAGCGGTAGTAGAAGTAATAGTAGTACCGTACTGGCAGTAGTAGTAGTAGTAGTACCAGCACTAATAGCGGTAGTAGAAGTAATAGTAGTACCGTACTGGTAGTAGTAGTAGTAGTAAGTAGTACCAGCACTAATAGCGGTAGTAGAAGTAATAGTAGTACTGTACTGGCAGTAGCAGCAGCACCCGCACTAACAGCGGTAGTGGCAGCAACAGTAGTACAGCACTGGCAGCAGTAGTAGCAGTAGTAAGAAGCACCCGCACTAACAGCGGTAGTGGCAGCAACAGTAGTACAGCACTGGCAGCAGTAGTAGTAGTAGCAGCACCCGCAGTAACAGCGGTAGTGGCAGCAACAGTAGTACAGCACTGGCAGCAGTAGTAGTAGTAGTAAGAAGCACCAGCACTAACAGCGGTAGTGGCAGTAACAGTAGTACAGCACCGGCAGCAGTAGTAGTAGTAGTAGTAGTAAGAAGCACCCGCAGTAACAGCGGTAGTGGCAGCAACAGTAGTACAGCACTGGCAGCAGTAGTAGTAGTAGTAGTAGTAAGAAGCACCCGCAGTAACAGCGGTAGTGGCAGTAACAGTAGTACAGCACTGGCAGCAGTAGTAGTAGTAGCAGCAGCACCCGCAGTAACAGCGGTAGTGGCAGCACCAGCAGTACAGCGCGGGCAGCGGCGACAAGCACCGGCGGCGGCGGAAGGCTGGCGGGGGCGTCCTGGCCGTGCTCGTGAACGCGGTGGCGGCGCGGTGGAAGCAGTCGCGCGGGCAGCAGCCAGAGCCGGGCGGGCGTCGGCGCGGGGGCGGGCAGGCCGCGCTGAGGGCTCAGCCCCCTGCAGCGCGGGGAGGAGGGCCGGGGCCAGGTGCTGGGACGCGGAGAGGCGCGGGCTGCGGGGGGCGAGGCGGCCCGAGGCCGCGAGGGGCAGAGCCCAGAAGCGGGCACTGATGGGACGCTGCCGGCCGGGCGAGCGCGCCTCCGCTGGCGGGAGGGGGGCCGGCGCCCCGCAGGCGCCCCGCAGGCAGGCCGCGGTCTCTCCCGGAGCGGCCTGTCTCCTCCGTCACGCGGGGGCGCGGCGGCGGGGCGGGCGGGAGCACGCTGGCCCCGCGCGGGGGGCGGCGCTGGGGGCTGCCGCGGCCCGGAGACGCGCGCGCCGCCCCCGCGGGCCCGGCGTGAGGACTGGGCGCGGGGGTCGTGCGCAAGCCCCGCTCCGCGTGCGGGCCTCAGCCGCCCGAGGCCGAGTCAGCAGTGGGCTGGCGCCCGCCCAGCCTCGGGAACTCGCCGCCCTCGCGCTGATAGGCGGGCAGGGCTTCCCGGGAAGAGTCTGACTAATCACACGGAGGGGGCACCGGGCAGCCCCGGGCTCTGCTCAGCCGGGACAGTTGAGTGAAGACAGGTTCTTAGCGAGGACTGTTCCCCAGGCGGATTCCGTGGAAGCGTCTGTCTTCCAGCACTTTGAAGCATGACCCCACCAATCTTCCAGACTTTCAATCCCGCTAAGTCACAGTTTGCTCTTCAACTTGCGCCACTTCTGGGCCTTTCCTGGTGCTGTTCCCTTTGCCTGACATGCTCTTCTTCTCCCTTCTGCCTGCCCCGATTTCTACCCATGTTTTGAAGCGTGTCTCAATGCCGCCTCCTCCAGGAAGCCTTCCCCGATTCCCCAGCCCTTGCTCTCTGGTTAGGATACGCTTTCCTTGCCTATGCTCCCATGGCATTGGGTTCCAGCTGCTACGAGTAGTTCCGTTTGGCAGACATGCGTGCCCTGAGCACCCACTCAGATTCATGGACCAGTCCTGCCCTCAGAGAGCTTAGAGTTCTCTGAGGCAGACAGATGTTTATGCCCCACCCCCACCCCTGCCAAATGGGTAAGGTCATAGGGCTGGTAGGTGTGGGAAGCTGTGTCTGCCCTCTGAGGAGGGCTCCCATCCCAATCCAGGAGGGCTTCCTGGGAGAGGACGCAGCCACTCTGTGCTCACAACCAAATGACACACTGGACTCTTAGCACCTAGTCCGTGACCCAGCACATAGTAGGTACTTTGCGTGTGCTTAATTAACATTCAAATGGGATATGCAGCTGCACCTCACACATTGGGTAGCTTCCTGTCACCTATGTGGAGGAAACCTAGGAGAGAAGAAAAGTCTGGAAACTCTTAATGGATCCCACGGGTCCCACAGGCAGGGCGTGTGGGCAGTTCCACTGCCTTCGGCCTACGATTTCTCAGTGGATTCCAAGCTAGAAATGAGAAGAAGGATTCTGGTGAGACAGCTCATCAGGAGTCTTGGTCCCACAGAAAAGGTGGGTGTGCTAGAAGCCGACACAAGGTCTCAAACACCTGTTAGGACCAAGAAATCGCTCTGTCAGAGTACAGCTGGAGACACACGCTGGATGGATGACTTTAGTCCCCAAGCAAAATCGAAAAGCCGAAGTTGTCAACCCTGGCTGTGCATCAGAACCATCTGGGGTGCTTTAAAAACACTGATGCCCCGGCCATAACCCCCCAAAAGAATTAATCAGAATCTCCGGGGTGGGGCCTGGAATCTCCAGGAGATTCTGATGCCAGGGGTGGAGACCCACGGCCTTCAAGCCTCACTCAACATTCCCCAGGGAAGAAGGCAGGGCAGAGTGAAAGACGACGCGGGAGCATGTTTCAACAGAGACGGTTTAACTAAGGCAAACTGCATACTTAAGAGGTCAACTTCAGTTGTTCAAACTCAGCTTTACCGAACAGCTCCCAGAAAAAGGCCGCAGAGTAGAAGACAGAACACAAGACAGATCCGCACTCTGCCACTCAGTGGGTGCGTGACCTTTGGCAAGTCACTGAACATCTCTGAGCCTCAGTTTCCTCATCTATAAAATGGGGACAATCATAGTGCGAGTACCAGGGGGTTGCTTTGAAAATTAATTAAATGAAGTAGAAAAAGTGCCCAGCGTTCAATAAATATTAACTCTCATCTCTCTGACCCAGAGGTTCCAGACACATGAGGCATCATTGTGCAAGAGAGGGTCCTTAACGCCCCTTAACATTCTTACATAGTAACAGTATTGTTTTTAGAGGAAAATCTCCAGCTCATAGGTAAGTCATTCCTGGGTGAACCGTGGGTAGACTGACTCAGGGGAAAGCTGTTCATGTTTTTAGGGAGAAGAGCTGAGATTCTGGAAACAACAGGAAGTTTCAACTCTGGGTCCTGTGATTTCACAACTACCCAGAGAAGCGCATCTTTACCCAAAGACGCGGCGCGGCTTCAGGGCGTTTCATTGCCTCTTGCTGGACCCTCACACCTTCATCGGAGACAGTTGGTGGGATGCCTCTGCACCCGGCCACGTGCTGGGCTTGGGGTGTGATCTCCACCCCCACGAAGCTCCTTGTCCAGTGGGAAGCCTGGAGTGGCTGCCAGTACCCACCATGCACAGCAGAGAAGCCATGCGAGGCTTCAGAGGAGAGGGGCCAGGCGTTTAGGGGAAAGAGTCGTGGCCTGGGGGTGCCCATGGGTAACTGTGACTCTCCATCTCTTCTTAAAATCACCGCTCTTCACCACGAAGGCGATGGCTGCTTCAGCCCATACTGGTCCTCCTCAGTTTTCCCATCTGTAAAATGGGGTAAGGGGCCACATAGAAGTTACTTCAATGCTCCCCTAGGTTCCTGCTCTGGGGAACTTTGTGAAGGGAGTCCTCTGGCCTCTATTCACGCTTTAATTAAAGATGACAGCATGCTCTGTTTGGAAAATTTCACAATAGCCTCGCCTCCATCTGGCTTTTCCTCCACTGGGGGTACAAGCGTGTGCAGAACAAAAGAAGATGAGCGTTGCGTGCTCAAGGGCGAACTTCCTTCCTCCCGGATCTTTCTCATCTCGGTCCCACCTCAGTCCAACGCAAGGCTGTCTGGCGGGTGAGCCCCCGATTGGGCTCAATCTCTTCCCACAAGGGCTCAGTCTCTGCGCCTGACGAATGGGGATGAACCCTCCCGTGTAATGTGCTGGAAGGGGCAGAGGGCATTGACACCTGGGTTTACAGGTCCAGCGGAGCCTGTCCTCCACCCTCTGGGAATTCTAAACTTGTAGCAGACGGTTAGGTCCGAGAGGGCAGCTTGGCCGGGGCTGGGAGAGTGTCATCCAGCTTCTGGGCACATTTAGAGCCGTTTTGTGGAAGGAGCTGATGATCTCCGTGATAAATGAGTCCCTAAGTGAATCCTTACATCATGAAGCTGAGTGTTTGTGGTTAGCCTTGAGAGGAAGGGAGGGAGGAGAGAGAGAGGAGAGGAGGTCTGGGAGGGACGCAGCCTCCTTTCCTCCTCCCCAGCTCATTCCACCAACATTTGCTGAGCTCCCACTGTGCTCAGGGTCCTGTGCTGGCTCAGAGACCACAGGGAGGAAGCCAACACAGTCCCTGCCCCGCAACAGACAGGATGAGCTACCCAGTGTGTCAGTGCTGTAAGAGGGAAGCGCAGACAGCTGTGGGGACATGGATGCAGTTCCAACCTGATCTGGAGGGTCGGGGGTCCCAGGAAAGCTTCCTCTGGGAAAGCTTGCAGGACAAGGGCACCAGGTCGAAGTGAGCGCTCCTGGCAGACAGAACAGCGGCAAAGATTTAGAGGAATTCGAGGGAAGCCTAGGAAAGCTTTGCGCTGGTGTGCAGGATGCAGGGGTGGGGGCAGTGGATAGAGCAGAAGGACAGCCAGAGGGGCCAGCAGGAGATAGAGTCCGTATGGCCTTGAGTCCCAGCTGGCCAGGGGAGCTCAGGCTTTATTCCGAGGCCCCAGGGAGTCTGGGTAGGGTTTTCCCAGGGGGGACGGCTGGGGCGGATGGGAGGAGAGTGAATTGAAGGGCTGGAATCAGGAGCAGGGGTGTGCGTGGGAGGGTCCCCTGATTGCTCAATGTTGCTTTTATTCACTCCCTCAAGAAGCGCTTCTTGAGGGCCTGCTCATCCCTCTCCACAACACCAGGCTGGCCAGCCCCTCCGCAGTGCACAAGCTCAGGAGAAAATGTATAGAAAGAGCACAGCCACACTTGACAAAGCCTCCTTTGTGAGGAGCCCTGGGGTCCTGGTGGCGTGGTGCTCTGCTGCCCTCTAGTGAGGCCTGGAGATGCACCCCTGTAGGGGCCAGCCAGCTCCTAAGATGCTCTGAGTTTCCCAGCTTGCCTTCCCTCTCTCCCTCCCTCAACCCCGGGGGTTCCACTGCTCCCGAGGAAAAGGTGCAGTCTGGGAATAGTGAACAGGCTCAGAAGAGGGTGAGGAGGGCAGGGGGACACAGAGGGACTCAGCCCCACCTGTGGGAACAGGCAGCACCACAGTCAATGAGGGGTACCACTGGATGGGGGCCCAGGTGTTGTATCTTTAATTTTTTCACATGGATAAACACAGGAAGTGTTTACACCTGTTACTATTACAATGGTAATAGTGAGGATGATGGTGGAGATGGTGGAGATGATGATGGTAGAGATGGTGATGACGGTGGAGATGGTGGAGATGGTGGTGATGGTGGAGATGGTGATGGTAGAGATGGTGATGATGATGGAGATGGTGGTGACGGTGGTGATGGTGGAGATGGTGATGGTAGAGATGGTGATGTCGATGGAGATGGTGGTGACGGTGGTGATGGTGGAAATGGTGATGGTGGAGATGGTGATGACAGTGGAGATAGTGGTGACGGTGGAGATGGTGGAGATGGTGGTGATGGTGGAGATGGTGATGGTGGAGATGGCGATGACGGTGGAGATGGTGGTGATGGTGGTGATGGTGGAGACGGTGGAGATGGTGATGACGGTGGAGACGGTGGAGATGGTGATGGTGGACATGGTGATGGTGGACATGGTGATGACGGTGGAGATGGTGGTGATGGTGGAGATGGTGGTGATGGTGGAGATGGTGGAGATGGTGATGATGGTGGAGATGGTGATGACGGTGGAGATGGTGGTGATGGTGGAGATGGTGGTGATGGTGGAGATGGTGATGACGGTGGAGATGGTGATGACGGTGGAGATGGTGGAGATGGTGGTGATGGTGGAGATGGTGATGGTGGAGATGGTGATGACAGTGGAGATGGTGGTGATGGTGGAGATGGTGGTGATGGTGGAGATGGTGATGGTGGAGATAGTGATGACGGTGGAGATGGTGGTGATGGTGGTGATGGTGGAGATGGTGGAGATGGTGATGGTGGAGATGGTGATGGTGGAGATGGTGATGACGGTGGAGATGGTGATGACGGTGGTGATGGTGGAGATGGTGATGGTAGAGATGGTGGTGACGGTGGAGATGGCTGTGATGGTGGTGATGGTGGAGATGGTGATGGTAGAGATGGTGATGATGGTGGAGATGGTGGAGATGGTGATGGTGGAGATGGTGATGACGGTGGAGATGGTGATGACGGTGGTGATGGTGGAGATGGTGATGGTAGAGATGGTGGTGATGGTGGAGATGGCTGTGATGGTGGTGATGGTGGAGATGGTGATGGTAGAGATGGTGGTGACGGTGGAGATGGCTGTGATGGTGGTGATGGTGGAGATGGTGATGGTAGAGATGGTGATGATGGTGGAGATGGTGGAGATGGTGATGGTAGAGATGGTGATGATGGTGGAGATGGTGGAGATGGTGATGATGGTGGAGATGGTGATGACGGTGGAGATGGTGGAGATGATGGTAGAAATGGTGATGACGGTGGAGATGGTGGAGATGGTGATGCTGGAGATGGTGTTGGTGGAGATGGTGATGGTGGAGATGGTGAGGACGGTGGAGATGGTGATGACGCTGGTGATGGTGGAGATGGTGATGGTAGAGATGGTGGTGATGGTGGAGATGGCTGTGATGGTGGTGATGGTGGAGATGGTGATGGTAGAAATGGTGATGATGGTGGAGATGGTGATGCTGGAGATGGTGTTGGTGGAGATGGTGATGGTGGAGATGGTGATGCCGGTGGAGATGGTGATGACGGTGGTGATGGTGGAGATGGTGATGGTAGAGATGGTGGTGATGGTGGAGATGGCTGTGATGGTGGTGATGGTGGAGATGGTGATGGTAGAGATGGTGGTGATGGTGGAGATGGCTGTGATGGTGGTGATGGTGGAGATGGTGATGGTAGAGATGGTGATGATGGTGGAGATGGTGGAGATGGTGATGGTAAAGATGGTGATGATGGTGGAGATGGTGGAGATGGTGATGATGGTGGAGATGGTGATGACGGTGGAGATGGTGATGATGGTGGAGATGGTGATGGTAGAGATGGTGATGACGGTGGAGATGGTGATGATGGTGGAGATGGTAGAGATGGTGATGACGGTGGAGATGGTGGTGATGGTGGAGGTGGTGATGGTGGAGGTGGTGGTGATGGTGGAGATGTGATGATGGTGGTGATGGTGGAGATGGTGGTGATGGTGGAGATGGTGGAGATGGTGATGGTAGAGATGGTGATCATGGTGGAGATGGTGATGATGGTGGAAATGGTGGTGATGGTGGAGATGGTGATGATGGTGGAGATGGTGGTGATGGTGGAGATGGTGATGGTGGAGATGATGGTGATGGTGGTGATGGTGGAGATGGTGGTGATGGTGGACATGGTGATGGTGGTGATGGTGGAGATCGTGGTGATGGTGGAGATGGTGGTGATGGTGGAGATGGTGATGACGGTTACAGTGACTAAATGGTTCTGGGGACTGCTGCTTCTGTAGGTATTGTTGGGGATGGTAGAATTTTGGTGATGATGGTGATGGGGTTATGGTGGTAGTAATGATGACAGTGACGGAGGTAGAAATAGTGGTAGTGGGGGTGGAGGTGGTGGCTAATATGACTATAAAGCTACCATGAATATTCTTCTGTATATCTTTTGGTGAATGTGTGTACTCATTTCTATTAGGCACAGACCTAAGAGCGGAAATTCTGTATCATAAAATAGGCTTATGTTCAGCTTTAGCCAAACAGTTTCCAGAAAATGGTTGTATCTACACTCTTACCCGTAACGTATGAGAGTTCTAGATGCTCCACGTGCCCACAAACACTTAGTATTGGCTGTTCTGTTCACTGATGTATCTCTAGTGCCTGGAAGCCTGGCACGTAGAGGAGGCTTAATAAAAATTTGTTGAACGAATGCTCAATTTAAGGGTGGCCGATGTTCCCGCTCCCTGTTAGAGAACAGAACCAGAACCTTGCTCCTGCTTGTGGACACCCAGTGATGCACAGGGGCTGACCCAGGTTGGGGAGCCTGGTGCAAGAGTCCCCAGCAGACAGCTCCTCATGCGCACGTCCCCTGTCTCTGCTTTTCCCAGCATCCCTTCAGTGTGGCTCATCTCAGTGGAGTTTCGGAGGGGCAGCAGTCTGATTAAGCCAGTGCACACCAAGATGTGAATGACTGATCGTCCTTTACCCTCTGAAGAGCATTTAAAGGAGCAACTCGTTCACTTATTGGGTTTACAACTGAAAAAGGCCATCTGCCATAGCAGACGGCACTCGACTCAGAATTTGTAGTTCTGGGTTTAAACCCTCTCAGTTTGCCATTCACAGCTGCTTGCTCCTTAGACAGCCTCCTCTGCCTACCTCTGTTTTCCTCAGTTTTTTCATCCAAAAAACAGGAATAGTAATTCTTGTCCTGTCCACCTCAAGGATTCAAAAAATATAATAGATTAAGGTACTTCAGAGTTGAAAGGAATCTTGGAGATCACCTAGGGGGTTCTTATTTTTGCCTTTAGAAAATTCTTTACAATTTATGAATGGCCTTCAATGACACTGTCTCACTGAAATCTCAGAACAACTATGTAAAATCATTAATCCTTTTGTATGGGAAGAAAATAGGCTAAGACAGGGGAAATGACTTGCCTAAGACTCTGTGGTATGTTAGTGGCAGAGCTGGGGACAGTGGCTCTTTGCTCAACGTACCTCTCTATATAGATCCAGCTGGAAGGGCCTATAACCAAAAGGTTAACTGGCTCTTGCTTGCACACCTCCAGTGGATGGGGAGCTCACTGCCACCCACGATAAACCATTCCCCGGCTGGATGGCTCTGAGGGTTGGCTGTCATTTGTGGTGATATAGAGTGTGTTACACTGAGAGGGATGATTATTATGGCTTTCATCCTAATGTTTGTTTGGGAGAAGAGGAATTTACAGAAATATTCAGAGAACATGCAGAGACAGCCAGAATGGCAATAATAATAATAATGCCTATCTGATGGTGTCATTTCTCTTTGTAACCCTTCAGTGGCTTCCTGGTTCCCTGAAGAGTGCGTCCAGACTCCCCGATGGACCCTCCATGAGCTTGGTCCAGCCTCAGACCACCTCTACACGCCACACACATCTCCCCACCCAACGCCAGCCTTCCTGCAGCATGTTCCCTCCACCTAGAACACCCTCATCTATCACCCTCACCTCCCTGCTCCCAAAGGCCTCGGAACTCCCCCCAAAGCCCCTGCACACTAGACTGCACTTACTCGTCTCCTTAGCAAGACTGTGGGATTCCCGGGCCCCGGTTCTCAGCATGCAGAATGGCACTGGATGGGTGATTGCCCCACCCCAGCACATCCACAGACGTCTCTGCCACTCTCGTCAGCCAGACCAGGAGAGGGTTAAACAACCTGGCCTTGGATCAGCCTTGGCATTGGGGAAGCAGGTGGCCCAATGTTTAACTGGATGGGGGCCTGCTGTCAGCTCAGCTCAGGAACTGGATCCAGCCAGGTATTCTTAGAGCTGACACCTGGACCCCTCCCTCCATGCCCCTGCCCTCCTTGGGCCTTGGCGCTGCTGGGGAGGTTGAGGGTGGGAGGCATGACAAAGCTGGAGGAGGAGTATGTGGAGAGAGCTGGAAGAGCCCGCCTGGTCCGTGGTCCATGCTCTGCCCAGGCTTGCTGTGTGGCCTTCACCGAGTCCTTCCCCACCCTGCCTCGGTATCCCCATCTGTGCCCAGAGGAGGCTGGTCTAGGTGGTCCCTCCAGATGGTACTGGAAAAGAGCAAGAGATCCTCAGATTCCAGAACCCCCTGGCTCTGGATCCCCCAGCGTGGGAGAGCCTTTCCCACCAGAGGTGGGAGCGGGTAAATCTTTAACTAGCTAGCCCTGGGCAGGCCCGAGCCTTTCCGGATGAACGGCTGCCTGAGAAGGGTGGAGGCAGTGGGGGATGTAAGGGGTGCACAGCCGGTCCCAGCGTGGTGGAGAAGGGAGGGTACTGGGGAGGGAAAGGACCGAGACTGGGCGGAGCTAACTCCGTGTGCAAAGCAGGACATGGAGGAACGCGGGTCCCCCGACGGGTAAGCAGAGATTCTGGGAGGTTCGAGCAGCCGCTGGGCGCAGGGATGGCTTAACTCGCGTTGCTGCCACAGGGACCCCGCGCGGAGCCTGGAGCAGGGGCCAGAGGGGCCGGAAACGCCCATCCAGGTGGTGCTTAGGTGGGTACAGGGTGTCTAGGAGGGGTCCGAGCGAGGAAGGGACCTATGGAGACAGCGGGATGGACCATCCGCCTTCCCGACGGACCCCAGGGTGCGTCCCATGAGCGCGGCCGAGCTGCGTCGAGGGGAACAGAGCGCGCTGCACTGCTCAGGGACCAGGACTCTGCAGGTGAGGAACTCCTCCCACCCCCCCAAAAAAAAACCTACCGGGAGGACACCGGGTCCCTTTCCTCTGGCAACTTTGTCCCAGACCCGGCCCTCTCCTAGGTGAGCCCCGCCCTCCTCCCCAAGCCCCGCCCCCGCAGATGAGCCCCGCCCACCAAGGTCCCGCCCTCCCGGAGTGCCCCGCCCCTTCTCCACCGCCCCCTCCCCCAGGTGAGCCCCCCGGGCGGGGGCCCCGACGTGGCGTTCCGCTTCGGCGCCGTGCTGGACGGGGCGCGCACGCAGGAGGACGTGTTCCGGGCGTGCGGCGTGCGGCGCCTGGGCGAGCTGGCGCTGCGCGGGTGAGTAAGGCGGTGGAGGTGCTCCGAGCCCCCGCCCTGCCCTGACCCCCCGCCCTCTCCATCCCCCGCCTGGGTCGAGCCACGCCCCTGCCCTCCGCAGCTACTCCTGCACCGTCTTCACCTTCGGCCAGACCGGCTCCGGGAAGACCTACACCCTGACCGGGCCTCCTCCCCAGGTGGGCCGAGCGCAGGCGGAGCCCCCGCGGGTCGGGATCGGTGGGCTGACAGCCCGGGGGAGCTGCAGGCAGCGTAGCCTCCCAGAGGGAAGGGGCTCGAACGATGCAGCCCAGCCCTGTTTATTTGCAGACAGGGAAACCGAGGCCCGGAGAGGTGAAAGGACTTGCCCGATATGGAGCTCAGATTTTGCCCCCTTTGCTTACCAGCTCTGTTTCTTCATCTGTACAATAGGTGGTAGTGCTGACTGTGAGAATTAAATGAGATATTATGTGGGAACTTGGCATAGATCCTGGCGCATAGTGAGTGAGTGCTCTAGAAAGGGTGGTTATTACTGTGGTGCTGGTGAGGATGAGGACCCAGCCCCAGGCTCAGCTGTTTCTGCCCCCAGGGAGAGGGGGTGCCTGTACCCCCCAGCCTGGCTGGCATCATGCAGAGGACCTTCACCTGGCTGTTAGACCGCGTGCAGCACCTGGGTGCCCCTGTCACCCTCCAGGCCTCCTACCTGGAGATCTACAATGAACAGGTGGGGGACTGAGATGAGTAGAAAGGGCCGGCAAGGAAAAGGAGGCATTTTTTTCCGAGGATCCTGGGTCAAGGGGCAGAATAGGTGGGGGGACTGTTGTCAATAAGGCGGCGGGGGCGGGGGGGGGGTGGCTGGAACAAGGACTCAGAAAGGGCCCCTTCCCTCACCTCCCAGGTTCGAGACTTGCTGAGCCCGGGGGCTCCCCGGCCCCTCCCTGTTCGCTGGGACAAGACCCGGGGCTTCTATGTGGAACAGCTGCGGGTGGTGGAGTTTGGGAGTCTGGGGGCCCTGATGGAGCTTCTGCAAATGGGTGCGTGCTACACAGGGGAGCTTTGGGGTGCCGGGACGCCCATTCCTCAGCTGTTCACTGAGGGTGCACTCGGGCCCAGAGCTGGAGCTGTGGGACTCAGAGATGACCCTTGTGGGAGAAAAGGGCCAGCAGACCAACAGTTCAGACACAGCCCAAGGATGTCCCCCGACCCTACCCCCTAGGCCTGCTGATTCTGCCTTCCAGACTCTTTCCAGGCCCACCTCTCCTCTCCAGCCCAGGGCCTCTCCCTAGTGAGGCCTCATTTTTGCTCCCTAGAGAGGTCTCCCTACCTCAAGGCCCTCCGTTTCCAATCCCTGTTTCTACATGCAGCAAACCACATCCCTCTTCCCCTCCAGACCCTTCTAGTGCCCTGAGGGTAAAGGTCATACCTGTTAGCCTAGCCTATTAGGCCCTTCTGTTCCAATCTCATCATCCCAATTTGCTGCCTCCGTGCCTTTGCACGGGCTGGCCCCTCTACCAGGATGCCTTTGCTCCTTTTTCTTCACTGGTGATCACCTGCCCTTCCTCCCAGGTCCAGCTTCTGATGTTTTTCTCCTCTAGGACTCAGCCGTCGGAGGAGCTCAGCTCACACTCTGAACCAGGCCTCCAGCCGAAGCCATGCCCTGCTCACACTCTACATCAGCCGCCAAACCGTGAGTGCCCCGGCTTGGGGAAGGAGCTGGCCCAGGGCCACCCAGCAAAGGTCGGCCTCTGGATGTATTAGCCAGCTTGGGCATGCACAGGAGGTCATAGTGGAAACCCTTGTGACTTTGATGGGGACAACCCCTCTCGAGTCCCCATCAAGCCCTGATCCCCCAACCCCAGCAGGTGCCTCCTGTGGACCCCGGGGAACCCCCTGTTGGGGGGAAGCTGTGCTTTGTAGACCTGGCGGGCAGTGAGAAGGTGGCGGCCACAGGATCCCGCGGGGAGCTGATGCTCGAGGCCAACAGCATCAACCGCAGCCTGCTGGCCCTGGGTGAGACCTGGGGGCCGACTGGACTGACTGCCCGCATCCCTCTTCTGTGCCTGACCCATCGCTGTCCGCAGGGGTGGACACCGGAGAGTCATAGTGCGTGGGGGAGAGTTAAAGAGCTGTGATCCGGGAGCCCCTGGCCTCCTTCTGGCCTCAGCTTGCTGTTGGCTTGCGCCTCCCCTCTTAGGCCTTTGTTAATCTATAATGTATAAAGTTACGTGCTAATTTGGGAGGTAGAAACACTCAAGGGCAGAGTATGAGCCCTCAGACATTCAACCTGCCCCTTGTGCAGTCAGGAAGACTGAGGGCCAGTGAGGGGAAGGGAACTGACCTGTCTTCCCACCCCCACCCCAGGTCATGGGCCTCGAGGTCCTTAAGGGCTGGGGCCTCGGCCCTCCTCCATGGCCTGCGTGGGGGGACACTCAGGAAGCTCCCCTTCATTCAATCCTCTTGTCAGACCTTGCCTGAGCCCCGAGGAGTCCCAAGCCCTTAGGTGGGCATTGGCGGTCGGGGGTGGACATCTCTGCCCAGAGGAGCCCCAGGCTGGTGGCAGAGGTCAATCTGCATGAGTAATGG
Organism: Ceratotherium simum simum; assembly: GCF_057802395.1. Lineage (NCBI taxonomy): Eukaryota > Metazoa > Chordata > Mammalia > Perissodactyla > Rhinocerotidae > Ceratotherium > Ceratotherium simum. The sequence continues at coordinate 21,970,438 of NC_141928.1, forward strand.
GATCAGGTGGAAAGGGGCATTTTAGAGTCACACAGGCCGGGGTGGAGATCCCAGCTGTGCTGTGCACCAGCTGGTGGCCTTGGGCAAGGGATGTGACCTTGCTCGGCCTTGCTGTCCCCACCCAGGTCACTGCATCTCCCTGCTGCTGGACCCACAGCGGAAGCAGAGCCACATCCCCTTCCGGGACAGCAAGCTCACCAAGCTGCTGGCAGACTCGCTGGGGGGGCGCGGGGTCACCCTCATGGTACCCGAGGGGGGTGGCAGGGAGGGCTGCGTCCCGAGGGAGGGGCTCCCAGAGGGGAACACTCAGGGGCGTTCCTCCCAGGTGGCCTGCGTGTCCCCCTCGGCCCAGTGCCTTCCAGAGACTCTCAGCACCCTGCGGTACGCCAGCCGAGCACAGCGGGTCACCACTCGGCCACAGGCCCCCAAGGTGGCTGGAGGGAGACACAGGCAGAGGGATGGGCTGGCAGATGGTGGGGGATCAGGCGATGGGGCTGAGCTGGAGTTGGGATTGGAGTTGGAATCCTGTGATGTGGTCATGGTTGGGTGGGTGGAGTCAGGGTCATGGGCAGGGTTAGGGCAGGTCTGGGGTTAGAGTCTGATTTGGGATATGATTCAGGGTCTAGCCAGGATCCCAGCTGGTATCATGGTTACGTCTGAGCTGAAGTGGAGTCTTGTTTGGAGTCAGAATCTGGGCCAAGGTTTGACCAGAACTGAGTTTGGGGTTGGACTTGCAGCAGGTCCAGCTTAGAGTGGGCCCTCCAGGCATGCAGCTAAGGCCACCTGGCACTTGGATGCAATTAGAAGGCGCCCCCTCCAGGTGGGTATAGCCTTGGGCCAGGATGCCAGGCTGGCGAGTGAAGCATGGGCTGGATTTTAGGCTCCACTTGCTCCCCAACCCTGGAAGCTCTTGTGCGGTGCACAACTTGTGCAACCATAAATGGCAGCTCTGGGCTGCTTTCTCTACAGTCCCCTGTGGCAAAGCAGCCCCAGCGTTTGGAGATGGAGATATTGCAGCTCCAGGAGGAGAACCGGCGCCTGCGGTCCCAACTGGGCCAAAGGGACCCCAAGAGTAGGAGCTCCCTGGGGGTGGGGGTGGGGTGATGATAGGGCCTGGGGCTCCTGGGGCTCCAGCCACCTTCCCCTGCCCTGCAGCCTCAGGGCTCAGTGGGGCCCGCGTGTCCTGGGCCCAGCAGAACCTCTACGGGATGCTTCAGGAGTTCATGCTGGAGAATGAGAGGCTCAGGTAAGGCCCGGCCCCCGCCGGGGGAGTCTGCGCCCCGCCCCTCACCGCTGGGCTGCTTATGCCTAGCTGCCTCCCCTCCCTGGTCCCTGGCTCCCCTTCTGTCCCCACCTGCCTCCTGGGGCTCATATTCTGCTGCAATGGGGAGGGGCTGACTGACACCCCTACCAGCCTGCCTCCTGTCACCGTCCTGGGGCCTGCTCTTCCCAGGAAAGAAAAGAGCCAGCTGCAGAGTAGCCGGGACCTGGCCCGGGATGAGCAGCGCCTCCTGGCCCAGCAGGTGCACGAGCTGGAGCGGTGAGCACGGCCTCAGTGCAGAGGGCAGGGGGAAAGGGAGGCTCAGTGAGTGGTCTAGAGTCTGACCTCCGGATCCAGACCACCTGGGTTCAAATTCCAGCTCTGCCAGCTACCGGCTGTGTGAGCTTGGGCGAGCCACATGACCGCTCACTGCCTGGGTTTCGTCTTCTGTAACATGGGGATAATACAGTGTCTACCTTAGAGGGTTCTTCTAAAGACTGGATGAAGGAGTTCAGATGTAAAGCATGGAGAACGGTGCCTGGCACATGGTACATGCTTCATGAGTGTTTGTTGAAAGGAGGATTTGGGGGGCCAGCCTGGTGGTGGGGTTGAGGGCTGCAGGCAGGGACCCCACTGTTCTCTCCAGGCGCCTCCTCTCTGCCTGTTACCTTCATCAGCCGGGCCCTGGCCCAGCCCCACCGTGTCCCTGTGTGATGGTGCCAGCTCCCTCCTGCCATGTGAGTCTCTGCCCAGCCTGGAGGGGTGAGGAGCAGGCACGTCGCAGAGCCTCTGACGTGACCTCTTGCAGGCCCTGCCACCCCTCTGCTGCCCCTGCAGCCACCTGTGCCCCCTGTGCCGAGCACCGCTGGCTCCCTGGGCCTGCCCACGGAGGGAGCTCTACCTGCCCCAGGTAGGAAAGGCCGAGGTGGGGGTGAGGGGAGGCGGGGAGAGCTGGAGACCTTGCTCTAGGGGGTCAGCAGTCTGGGAGGCCCCAGGGATCCAGGGTCCCAGGCTGGGTCATGGGGGTGAGTGGCCGGCTTCGAGCTCCCTCTGCCCCGGGTTTGGAATTGCTGTTTATTTCACCTCCCCTTCCACTCCATCCTGGCTTCTTTCGGGAACTCATTTTCCCATTCCCTCATTCATTCGTCCACTTACACATCACTCGTTTATGCATCTGCTTCTTCACGTGGTCACTCGCTCATTCAGTAGCTCTTTTCGAAGCTCCTTGCCCTGTACCAGCCCCTGTTCTGGGCACTGAGGATGCAGACATAGACTGGACATCCTTCCTGCCCTCGGGGAGTTCCTTGTCTCCAGAGAGGACATTTCAAGGGCCATCCGCTGCCCACAGAAAAAGTGACCAAGACCTCACCCCTTTATGCCCACCTGATGTTCTTGGTGCCCTGTGGGATAGGCATGGCAGGGATGGTGGTGGCGTGGTCGGCACCAGGGGAGTGGGGCGTGGAGAGGCCGGGCTGAGGTCACCCAGTGTGGGCTCTGCTCTTTCCTGCAGGTGTTGGGCCCTCAGGCCCCAGGCGGTGTGCCCCTGTCTGCCCAGCCCCCGCCCTGGGCGCCCCCCTGCAGCCCTGGCTCTGCCAAATGCCCGAGAGAGAGGTGGGCCGGCCCCGGGGCACTGGGCGGGGGGAAGGAGGAGGCATGGGAACTTGAAGGCTCACCTCCCACCGCCCAACTCACCCTGGCCCAGGAGTCAGAGTGACTGGACTCAGACCCGAGTCCTGGCGGACATGCTGACCGAGGAGGAGGTGGTACCCTCTGCACCCCCGCTGCCCGTGGGGCCCCCGAACACATCGCCAGTGCTGAGAGGTGAGGAAGGGAGGGAGGGGGGAGCCCCCAGTGTTTTCTGTGATCTTGGGCCGGAACCTTAGTCTTCCCATCTCTGAATAGGGTGCACGTTGAGAAGTGATTTCTAAGATCTTTTAGTTCCCAAACTTGGAGTTCTCTTCCTGGGACCCCTGCATGCCCAGGTGTATGTGGGGTTGGGGAGAGTGGGTACCACCTGAGGCCTCCCCAGAGGATGCTGGACCCCTGAGGGCCTGGGTGGGGAGGGGCCCAGGGGCATGCAGGCCCCGAGTCTCACTCTGCCTTAGGTGGAGCTGCGGTTCCAAACCTGGCCCGGAGGCTGGAGGCCCTCAAAGACCACATCGGCAGCTCCCTGCGGCGTGGCCGGAGCCAGCCGCCCCACAGTGAGGGCACGCGGAGCCCTGGCCGCGTCCTCCCTCCCTGCTGAGGACACAGAGGAAACCCAGGAGAGCTCCGAGTGACCTCGGGTGGGGATCTGTGCTCCTGGGCTTCAGTGTCCCCGTCTGTTAAATGGGGCTGGCAGCTGCTGCTCCACTCTGTGGCCAGGCTGGACCGAGGACAGTTCCTGAGGGCCGGGGGTGGGGGCTAGGGGGGCAGTTTGGGGGAGCAAAGCCCCCCCAGACCATGAGACATGAGACTGGATTCAGGAGAAGCCAGGCAGCAGGTGATGAAATATACAAATAAAGAGGTATCAGCTCCACGTCTGGCTGGTCCTCCGGGTCATCAGTCACTTCCCTGTGGGGGAGACCCAGAGATGAGGGGCTCTCGGGAGCGAGTCTGAGGAAGAGGGAGCAAGGACTCTTGGTAGAGGTGCGTGTCCCCTCCGGTCAGGAATATTCCGGGTTCCTGTCTCTTCTCACGTATTGCACAAGTTTAAATTGAGCAACTACTGCATGCTGTGGGGCGGGCGTGGGGAAATCAAATGGTGAGCATCTCCGTGAAGGGGGCCTGAGGGAACCTGATTTGGCCTCGAGCTGGGCAGGCGGTGGACTGAGGGGCTCACCCTCTCTGTGCCAGCTGCGTGCATCCTGGTGCTGGAGGGGTCCTGAGCCCTGGCTTCTGATGCCGCAGACCTGCTCTGAGACCCTGGGCAAGCCCTGCACCCTCCCTGGACCACTTTCTGGTTTTCAGTCAGTTAGATGGGGACACGGCTCCCTGTCGTGTGGAGTTCTAGTGAGGGTCGAGGAGGTGAGGAGTATTGTGATTCCCAGCACAGTGCCCAGTAGGATGCAGTGGGCCTACAATTAGGGGGAAGTCCAGACATGACATGAGAAACTGGGGGTGCGAGCGGGAAGACCTCATTACAGAAAGAGCCACGAGGCTAACCTAACTCCCATTTTATAGTTAGGGCAACTGAGACCCACAGGACTCATTTCTTCTTTCATTCCTTTATTGACTCATTCATTCATTCAACAAACACCTCTGGTATCAACTACAAATCAAGGGAGTGAACAAGACTGATAAGGAACAAGCTGGCTTTGCTCAGGGAGCTCACAGTCTGGTGGGGGACAGACAGTCAGACACTTACAGCCTCACACATGTGCTTTGATGGGGGAAGCCCAGGGGACTGGAGGCACGGAGAAGGGTCACCCAATCAGAAATTGTTGAGGGGGTCAGGGAAGGTTTGCCCAGGAGAGCCATGATGAGGCTCGGAGGGTGAACAGCAGTTGGCCCGGGGCGGCTAGAGGGGCTGTGGAGGCAAAGGCCCAGAGACCTCTGTGGGTCCCAGGCTTTCCAGGGTCAGGAAGTCCATGGTCTTGTAGGCCACACCCAGAATTTGGGCTTGTCCCGAGAGCACAGGGGAGCCACGGAAGGGTCTTGAGGAGTCACCAGCTTAGATCTGCATTTAGGTCACGCTGGCCACTGTGGCAGGTGGACTGACTGGGAGGGTGAGCGAGGGGCAGGGGGACCAGTAAGAAGCCCGTGCAGGGAGGGGATGAGACGCCTCACGCAGTAGTCCTGAACCAGGCCTCGGGTTGGGCATCCCCTGAGACCTGGGCCCCTGGCGGGCCAGCCTCAGCCGCGGGCTTGGGGAGCACTGGGGGAGGAGCAGGACGAGGCCAGAGGGCAAGCTTGGGAGCAGCTGGGGAGCATCAGGGAGCCTGGGCAGCCCCTGGGGAGGGGGTGGCAGCAGCATCTGGAACAGTGCTCAGACTCGCCCACAGGCCTGCCCTGAGGAAGTCAGTGCCCCCGCCCGCTCCCCAGAGCAAGACCAAGCGAGAGAAGACCCAGTGCCCTCCTACCCACCATTCTGGAAGGTAGCCCTGGGGATGTTCACCAATGATGCCCCCTTCTGCCCAGGGGAGTGAGGACCCAAAGATAAAAGCAATGCTTCTCAAGGCTACGCTTGAGTGTGCTGTGTGACTTGGGGCAGGCTACTGGGCCTCTCTGAGCCTGCCCCAGTGCAGGGCCCCTGACTCCCGAGTCTGTCTCTGCAGGGCTGGTCCCCGAAGCTGGGGCTGGCAGGGTCCACAGGTTGGAGCCCCCAGCGGCCAGGTACTGAAAGGCAAGACTTGTGCCTGAGCATTAGGGTATTCAACAGTGGAAGGCCAGTGTCCACAGAGGCAGAACCCAGGGACGTGGAGTAACGGCCAGACACCACAGACAGCCGGGCCAGGCAGAGTGGACGGTGGTTCAGTCCACAGACTGAACAACACAAGATCAAATCTTGGCGTCATCACTTCCATGAGTGACCCTGGGCAGGTGTCTAAACTGCTCTGAGCCGGAGTCGCCTCGTCTGCTGGAAGGGAGGAGGGCGAGCCTGATTAATGCCATAAAGTCACTTGTTTCTACTCTATATTTGATGCCACACTGGCTTGGGTGGCTCAGCAGGTTTGAGCCTAGTTCCTCCCCTCCCCAGAGCCCTTATCTCACTGACTGTATGGGGGCCCTGCTTGCTGGGAGGTCTCCAGCCCCACGCAGGGGAAGTCCCTGGCATGGAGCATGAGAGCTTTCCTTAGCGGCCTTGGAGGATGGACAGGGACCACCCAGGGGGACCCTGGCTGTTGCCGGTTCATTCGTGTTTGGACAATTCCTTCTCCCGCTGGAGCCAGCCACGGTTTTCTGGTTTCCTAGTTCCAGCTCGGCAGAACCCCCAGTTACTTTCCCAGAGATAGATAGACAGGACTCAGGGGATCAGTCTCCACTACCCCATCTCATAAGCCCTGTGCCCATCTCCCAGTGAGCATCCTCACTCTAGACCTGCCACTTGTCCAGAATCCCTAAACCCTGGAGGAATTCCCTGGGACCCCAGTAATGTATCAAGACTCTTCAAACCAATGGTCCTTACTGAGAACTTGCAGATTCCAGAGCGCACTTCTGGAAGCCTGAAAGGCGTAGGCTTTCCCCAGAATGCAGGAATTTAGGGGCAGGTCTCTGGCCTCAGGCAATAGAGTAATAGTTCTCTGGAACTTTGAAATTTAGAAGAAGGTCTCTGATAGCCCGATTAGGATTGGGGGCAGCTCTTGGAAATCCTGAAGCACTGTCGAAATTTCCCAGAATTTTAAATCCCTAAAAGATCTCTCTGAAATTTTAAAACATTGTGTAGAAGCTGAGAGGGATTCTCTGGGGTCTGGCTCGGGGTGGGGATGTTCACCAGAGCTCGGAAGGCCATCCATGCGTTTCTAGAATGCTGGCAAATCTAGATCAACGTAGACGTCTGTAACTCTAGCGAAGTTCTCCAGATCCTTGGGGACCCCAGTTCTTGGCCAGTGCAGAATGGGGAGCATGGCTGAAAGCATTGCTCTTGGACGACACAAGCTTTAGAAAGAGGACTCTGGTGGATACTTGTGTTTAAAAAGCCATGCGGTCTCATCTCAGCGACCAACCTCCAAGAGGTGGAGACAACATGAGAGTTTGTGAAGACCTTACTGCGGACATCTCACTCCTGCCTGTCTATTTGCTTCAGCCACGCCAGCCTTCGCTCGCATCCCAGATGTGCCCTGCTTTCTCTCACTCAGTCTTTCTTCCCTTTGTCTAATGACATGTTTGCCCCAAATTCATATTTATTCAATTTTGTACACAATAGGTTGATTTCACTTCCTTTGTGGGATATTTTATTGTCCTCTTAGATGGTTTTTTCCATTTTCATCTCTTTGTTGAGCTTCCAAAGAACTTGTCTTCCTTTATTTTAAGCAAACAAACATGATGGGGCAGGGTTGGCCTGGTAGGGGTGGTCCTTCTGTGAAACAAGAAGCAGCAGTTACTGGAACTTGTAAACAGGGTGGTGCTGTGGTTGGAGACCAGGACTAGAGCCAGGAGACCTGGGTTCTAAGCCTCCTCTGAAACAGACCTACTGTGTGAGCCAGACAAGCCTCCTGGCCATCACTGATATCTGGCTGGCCAGCAAGGACAACCTGTGAAAGTTGGCCAGAGGTGTCTTCCTCAAGAACCTTTGTTCAGCTCATGGCTCCAATCACGCTCTCTCTCACTCATCACACATTTGCTAAGTCCCTACTTGAAGGCCATGCTCTACTGGGCATGGGACACTGGCCCAACCTTGACCCACTGCCCTGTTCTCAAGAAGCTTCTAGGCAAATGGGGGAAAAGGACAATCAAAGTGACTGTGGCTATGCAATAGAATAAATAATAACAATTAGCAAATTTATCTGGTGCCAAGCATTGTTCCCAGCACTTGCCGGGTATTGACTCATTCATAACAAGTCTGTGAAGTAGGTACTATTATTATCCTCATTTTGCAGCAAGGAAACCAAGGCAAGAAGTTCAGGAATTTGCCCAAGGTAACACAGCTAGAAGGTGGCAGAAGTGGGATTTGTAGCAGGGTGGTCTGGTTCCTGAATGTTTTATCTCAACCACCATGCCAAATGCCACCCAGTGGGACCACAGAGGAAGAGCAAATAGGGGAGCAGTTTCTGTCTAACCAGGAACTGCTGAGCACAGTAGACCAGCCTCCCTGGATGACTTGGTCTCCTTCAAAACCCAGCACAAACCAGCAAGACCAGACCATGCAGAGGTCTTTGATGAGGCGGAGGACGGGACCTCCCAAACTGTCTTTCCCCCGTGGATGAACCTTCACCACCAAAGATAAAGGAATTCTTTACAAACTACCCACTGAAGCAGGATTCTGTGCAGCCTGAGCAGGAACCGAGAGAATTAGAAATGGACCCCTGAAGTCCAGCGTTTGTGGGATGGTCAGGGTCCTGGGTGGAGATCTGGTGGTCTCCAGGCTATGGAACCTTGGGCAAACCCACCCCCTATCTCAGGCTCAGTCTGCCCAACTTACAGCTGTGGAGGCCTGGCAAGGGAGTTAAGCTCTCTGAACCTGTTTCCTCCTCTGTAAAGTGGGGATAAGATTGGTTTACCCTATGAGAAGTTAATAAGTGCTCATAGGGGATAGTGTGGATTAAAAGAGTGAGTCCATATAAACTGTTTAAGACAGAGTCTGGCACATGCTCAGGGCTATATAAATGTTAGTTATTATTATTATTACTAATGGGTGCTCTCAGCACAAACATTCCACCGTTCCAGTACTTGCAGGGGAGGAATTGCATCAGTGTCTGCACTCTGGTTATTACAGACTCATGAACTTGTTGACATCCAGCTCTGCCAGCTCCTTCCTACAAGGTGACTCTTCTAACATGGATTCTTCCAGGGAGAGAGTGGCCATTCAGGACTCTGTCAAAGAAAGAGCCAGGGAAGAGTTCCTGCTGACCTTCCAGGGTAACTAATTGAGATTTATTTGTCTTCATTGAAGAAAGGCCAGTGGGACTTTCCAAAGAATCCAGCTTGCCTAGTGGTTTCGGAAAAGAGCTATTTCAGTCCTTCCGAGGACGCTGCGTGACGTCAGCTCGGTCCGCCAGGAGTCGGGGCAGGTCAGATGAGACCAGCCTGCGAAGAGCAGGAAAGCGCCCGCATCCTCCTCCTGGACACAGACAGGTCTTTGGAAATTTGTTCCTTTGGGAGCCCTTTCTGTAGGTGCAAAGGGAGCCAGACCCTGAGCCCCAAGCTCTGTTTCCAGGGCGACAGAATCTCAAGGACACTGAGCTCCAAATTGTCTTGCTTTCTTCTCCAGGCTAAGCCACCCGCTCCCATCAGGAGGCGAAATCGACAGCATCTAAGGGCACCTCCCACCCTGGGCTACTATTTACTATCTGCTAAGCTCTCTCCAAGGAGGAAGAACAACACACGTTCCTCATCATTTGATTCTACATCCCTGTGAGCTCTTATTAACCCCATTTAACAGAGGAAAGGACTCCGATTCAGAAACGTGAAGTCAGCTGGGATCAAACAGGCGGGAGGGAGTCGCAGCCATGAGCGGAGCCCAGGTCTGTCTGGGGGCAAATCTCAGCTGCGTAACCATCGCTCTGCTGGACACAGCCTTGGGGGTCCTAGCCAGGATACACAGACTAACTCAAAATCGGTAACACAAGGAAAGGCCACCCCAGAGCAAGGGCTGTTTTGCTTTTCGAATCATGCCATTGAGCATCCCGGTCACTTGTTCATTGGTCAGTATTCAAGGACGTGGGGCGCAGTGGTTTCAGTCTCCCCGTTCCCTCAGCTGTCTTCTAGTCGGGTGGTCCTTCTTGGGGTCTGACCTGCATTCTCCCTCGCAGTTCTAGGTCAATGAGCATGGGTTCACTGAGCCCCTGGTAAGTGCCCACACAGTGGCAGGTCCCGAGGAGGAAGAGGAGGGTCAGGTCTTGGTGTGGCAGACACAGGGCACGCTCTTGGCCCGGGAAGGGAGAACTAGGCTCGTGTAAGCCTGACCCCTGCTGAGAGGAGTCCAGTGAAGGGAGCCGACCCATCCCTCTGCTCCAGGTGTCGGAAAGAGCATGGCACGAGGTCCTGCTGTTTGTCAGGGGACAGGGGCTGGGAGGTCGGCAGAGTGACTCAGGTGTCAGGGAGACAGAGCTGGGTTTGAATTGCTACTCCCTGGTTGGGTGACCTTCACCACTGGATCACCTGATCTCCCAGCCTCAGTTTGCCTATCTGCAAAACAGGGCCACCATCGTAGCAGAATGATGGAACCTTAATGGGAGGATTCAGTAAGACGTGCTTGTCGAGTGCTCAGCATGAGGCCTGGCACTTCGTAGGAACTTCATCAAGTGGTTCTTCAGGTCAGAGCAGCCTGTGTGGTCTATGGAAGGGGTATGCCATCCTGGCTCTCCAGCAGACTCTCCCAGGGCACTCTTTTTCAAAGGCATCCAGCTCAGTAGCTGCAGTGGGGACAGGCAAGGTAGAAGCTGATGTTTTACACTCACCAGGAGCTTTTAAGCAGGCTGGGGGCAGGGAAGGCTGGGTGCCAGCCCTGGTTCGGCCACTTCTATGGGCCCTTGCTTCTATGCCTCCGGCTCCCAGTCTGGAGAAAGCAGTCTGAGCAAACCTGGGCGGTCTTTCTAGACGTTCTCTGCTGCCCCCTGGTGGACGTGGGACGCTCACATCTTCTCACTGCGTAATTCCTGCCTTGTATGGAGAAGCCCTTAGCCAGCCCTCGTGGTCTAGTGGTTAAGATTCCGCGCTCTCACGGCCACAACCCGGGTTCCTTTACCCGGTCAGAGAACTACACCTCCCATCCATCGGTTGTCATGCTGTGGCGACTGCATGTTGCTGTGATGCTGAGAGCTGTGCCAGGTGTCAGCAGAGCTTCCAGACTAAGACAGACTAGGAAGAGGGACCTGGCCACCCACTTCCAAAAAACTGGCCATGAAGAGTAGCATGTGAATAGCAGTGGAGCACCGTCTGATAGAGCACTGGAAGGTGAGAGGATGGCACAGAGAGACAGGGCAGGGTGCCGCTCTGCTGTCCACAGGGGCGCCTGGAGTCGGAATCAGCCTGGTGCCTAAGTGCCTATGATGACGTTGGTCCCTCCCGTGTGTGCACTTGGGGAGCACTTTCGCAAACGTCCCTCATTCAGTTCTTGTTTCAGCCGTGACAAGTGAGTTATTCTTACCCTCATTTGGAGGTCTAGATGAGGAGGCTGAGGCCAGAGAGGGAAGGGCTGCCCCACGGTCACCCAGCAAGTCACAAGGACTGGGATTCAAGTCTGTGGTGGCCCAGCTCCCTGGGACAGGGGTAGAGAATGAGTGACAGTGCCTAGAAAGAGCTGGGCAGTGAGAACGCCCCCTCCTGTCACTGCTCATGGAGCGGCCCACCTCCAGCTTCGCCAGGAATGGACAGGCCGTGGCTCAAGTCCGAGGGAGCCGGGCAGGCTCAGGCATTTGGGGTGAGGCCTCCTCCTCGTGGGGAAGGAAGGTCACCCTGCCACCTGCTTCCACCATTAACAGAAGAAGATCCAAACCTTGACCACACCTCTGGTCTGAGTTCTGCCCAGTGTCCTTGATGTCGCTGCTGGTCCAGTCAGCAGGTGCCAGTGCCCCAGCTCCTTCTTCCTGGAAAACCTCCTGGGGAGTGGCCTTCCTGGGCTTCCCACTTCCACCGCCTCCTCACTGATTTCTCCCGATTACCAATCTGACCGGCCATTCACGTCTGAAAACCTGCCAGTGCTCCCTTGGCTCCAGATAACAAGCAAAGCCCTGGGCCTGGTGTCACAGTCCTACCTGCTGGGCCTCGGCCCCCTCCCCTCTGACCTCAAGCTCCAGACTTATCGGTTTTTGTTTTTTCTTTTTTTGCATTCCAAGTGCGTTTCTCTCTGTCTCCATCTTCGTCCTCTAAGCCTTTGCAGGTGCTGTTCCCTCTGTCTGGATCACCTCTCCTCCCACCATGCACCCCCATGCACTTTGGTCTGGCTGACCCCTTCTCATCGGGTTAGACTCCCCTCCCCGGCCTCTGCTGCCCCCACCACTGCAGTGACCCACCTGTCTTCTCTCCTCCTCACTCCTGCCCCCCCACCCCAACCGAGTGAGCTCTGAGAGGTCTGTCCTCGTCTCTGTCCTGTCCCCTGCACCAGGCATGGGGTGCGTATTTGGTGAATGAATGAATGGACAAATGAATAAATGATGGAGGAAAGCCTTGGAGCTGGAGTCAGGCCCATCTGGCCCCCAGCTCAGCCACAAGCTAGGAGACTGTGAACAAGTCCCCTTCCCTCCCTGAGCCCCAGTGTGCTCATCTGAAAGTCGGGCCTCTGTCCCCTACTGCACTGGCTGCCTCTGCAGCTCTGAGGCCTCCTGCCCGGGGCAGGCTGTCCCCCCACCTTGAAGTGGTACCGGAACCTGGCCAGTTCCTGTGGACTCTTGGACCCCTGGGTCCGCTAGCAGGGCAGGGGCCCCGGAGCCTCCATCCTCCTGCCCCGATGGCCAGAGGGGGAAGAGGAGTCAGCACCTCCTGACCGCTGCTGGCCTTGCATCCTTGTGGCCCAGGGTTAATTTTTAAAAGGCAGCTCAAAGTCCAGGTGGGTAAGCAGAGTTTGCGCTCTCTGTTTGCTCTGGTTAATAATCTCAGGAGAGCAAACAGCCCTGGAGGCAGGAAAACATCAACATTCTAGGCTGGTCCTCCGGGCCTCTCCCCTCCCCCGGGAGAGGCTGTGCGGCTCAATGAACCATCCTGCCCAAAAGGAGCCAGGGCTCTTTTTCACCCCGTGTGCTGCCTCAGGCTTCCTATGGGGCCAGTGGGGTTGATGGCCCTAATAAGGCAGGCCTGCTGTGAGGGTCAGATGAGACATTGTGGTATGCTGTAAGCAACCCTAATAGGATGGCTTTCTTCCTATTAGTGATTCATCGTTATTTTCCCGTTCTTAAACCGGGCCTGGTTTCTCCAAAGCCAGACACCCCGAGCCCAGCACACAGGTAAGGCAGTGGACAGTTTACAGAGCACTTTCATGCACTTTGACCTCTTTGCGGACAGAGCAGGGACTGTTACCTTCCATTTATAGATGAGGAAAGTGGGCTTCAGAGAGGGAAAGCCATCCCCAAAGTCACAAAAAGAAGTCAGGGCTTCTGGCTCCCAGTTCTTTGCACTCTCAATTCAGACTGCCTGCTTACTACCACCAACAACCAAACCATAAAAGACGAGAAACTTTGTGAACAAGAGGGAAGATAATTGTCTCAGAAATCTAAGCCAAGACAGTTACTGTGATTAAACTTGTAAAATGGCTTTGAGCTTCCTGGCAGCCAAAGCAAAAAGGAGGTGCCATCAGTAGCCAAGCTGTCAGTGATGGAGCAAAAGAAACACACTCACTTATTATGGATAGAGACACACTCGTTCCTGATACTGGTGAAAGGCGAATGTCTTAGGTGGCTCTTACAGTGGGGACATGACACACCATTTGTTGGTGCCACTGACTGTGTGCGGGGAACTTCTGGATTCTCACATGAGCAGAGGTCCTGCCGTTGGAACTGCCTGTCTGAAGGAGTCTTTCCCAGCTGTAGCAGAGAGGCTGCTATGCGTATGGAATGTTCCATGCCCAGGGCAGGGAGGAAGTAAGGACAGTGGCTCTGACCACTGCACTTCACTGAGCGGGCCTGTGGTGTCCCTGGCAAGAGTCTGAGCTTTGGAGAGAAACAGACCCGGGTTTTAAAAATTCTCATGGAAATTTATAAATTTCATGAACAATGTATAGTTTCCTAGGGCTGCCATAACAAGGTACCACAAACTGGGTACTCACAGCTCTGGAGGTTAAAAGTCTGACACCAAATTGTCAGCAGGGCCACATTCTTCTGGAAGTTTCTAGGGAAGCATCCTTCCTTGCCTCTTCCTAGTATCTGGTGGCTGCTAACATTTCTGGGAGTTCCTTGACTTGCAGCTGCCTCACTCCCGTCTCTGCCTCAGTCTCACATGGTGTGAAGACTTCCCTGGGGTGAAGAAACACCTTCCCTGGGTGTCTGTGTCTCTGCGTCTGCATCTCTCTCCTCTTTCTCTTATAAAGACACCAGTTGTTGGATTTAGGGCCCACCCTCGTCCAGTACGACCTCATCTTAACTAATGACATCTGCAAATAAGGCCACCTCTGAGGTTTCAGGTGCACGTGAATTTGGCGGACACTGTTGAACCCGCTATAAACACGCTCGGCTCTTACTCTGTGCCAGGTACAGTCCTCGTGCTTGACAAGCGTTGACTCCCTTAATTCTCATCACAATGCTATGGACCAGAAACTGTGACGGTCCCCATGTACAGATGGAGAAACTGAGGCACGGAGAGGTGCTCACTCGCCCCAGGCCACGCAGCCAGTGAGTCACACGGAAGTCTGGCTCCTGAGTCCATCTCCCACCCACCACCAATGCTGCCTCTCCCAGCAACTCCGCTTCCCAGCCAGGGGACCCCGGGCAAGTCACTTTACCTCCTGGAGACTCAACTGCCTCGTCTGTAAAGGGGAAACCAGCACCCACATCATGGGGTTATGGTGTTTGAGTTCGGTTCCATGGCATGTGTACAGTGCTGGGACGTAGCAGGTGTTCAGGGCATGGAAGCTGTTATTATAATCATCGTTATTATTATTTCCGCTATTATTTGCTAGGGCTAGGGGATGGAGGGGTCAGAGAAGGACCTCTGGGGACAGGCCGCCTGAGTTCTAGTCTTGGCTCAGCCATAGCCTTCCCTGTGGTCTCCGGTAAGTCACTTCCTCTCCCCAGGCCTCAGGTTTCTCAGGTGAGAAATGGGCCCAGTCAGCCTGGTCCTGCTGACTCACCGTAGTGCAAGTTCCAGCCAGGTGGAGTGACCTGGGGGGCGCTCCCCCATCCTCCCCAGGCTGCATCTGGGCCAGGTTGAGTTTGGCCAACGCCTCCTCTGACACAGCCGCCCTGGCCCCTCGGGACCACTGACCCCGGCCTGGGCTCTGCAGGGGATCAATCAGACCTTGACTTGGGGACCTGATTGGTCCTGGCTGAGCAGGGCAGCCACCAAGGTCACCTACAAGCCACACGCCCTTTCCCCCAGCCTCAGTCCACAGCTGCCTCGGGCAGGGAGGTGGTGGCTCCTCTGTCCCCAGACCGAGCCCGTGAGTGACACCCGAGGCAGAGGAGCCCAGAGCCATGCGGAGTCTCGGGGCCCTGCTTCTGCTGCTGACCGCCTGCGTGGCGCTGAGGGCCAGCCCCGTGCCGACCCTGCCTGATGACATCCAGGTGCAGGAGAACTTCGACATCTCTAGGGTAAGGCTGGCCTCTCTGGCGGCCGTGCTGGGGTGTCCGAGCAGCTGGGGGACAAGTCCTGCCTGCCTCAGGGCCTCAGTCTCCCCACCTGTAACTCCGGGGTCGGTCCCTAAGGGCCCTCCCTGCCCAGACCATCTGGGATTCGTTGAAGCTACAGCCCTATGCATCCGCCATTCTGTGGGACTCTTGTCTGACCTGCTGAGTTAAATGTCCTCACCTTTGAACCTGTCCTTTCGGGCTCCAAGGGGAGTCCATGCTTTGATTAGAACCCACCCGTGGAGGGCTTTGTGCCGACTGCTGCCCCTGCAGCCCCCACACACGCCTGGTTGCGACTCTTCCTGCCCACCCTCCCCCACCCCCAGCCCTTCGCCTTCAACCACTCACTCTCCCCGCAAGCTCTGTGTTAGCCCGTTCTGGGTCCCCGGCCCTCACGGGCCTGGGGTGGCGCAGGGCGGGCATGTGGGATCCTGGGCAGAAGAGAAGCAGCACAGATGGGGCTGGTGGGACTGAGAGGCCTGGGCGGGGCGCTGTGTGTGGGGAGTCCTAGCACAGCCTTCCAGCCCCGGCTCTGCCCAGGTCACCGGGTGACCTTGAACAGAGCTTGCCCCCGGACCCGGGGCTCAGTCTCCAGGTCAGAAGGAGGGGCTCTTAGAATCTTCTAGCTGCAGCGTCTTGTGGGTTTTGATTACTTTCAGAGTCAAGGAAGGGTCGTGGGTGGAGGGGCATGAGGAGCAGGGCCCTGTGGTGGTCCGGGGGGGCGGAGGGTCGGAGGCTCACGGCCCCTGCAGGACGGGAGGGCTGTCTCAACTCTCCAGCACGTGGTCAGCGGAGAGGCGGCAGGCTTGTCCCGTGCCAGACTCAGCTCCAGGAAAAGAGATCCTTTCTAACACGGAGCTATGGGCTGCTCGGGAGGTGGTGAGCACCCTGTCCCCGGAGGAGTAAAAGAAAGACAGGCCTCCTGCTCTGGGGGAGCAGTGGTTGGTGATGACTTTAGGGCACGGGGATTTGGACCCCTTCCAAGTGAGCAGCACAGATCTCGAATCTCAGTGGAGTCAGGTCTTCTGCCAGGCTGGGTGGGACCCCATCTGCCCCTCTCCTCCCCAAGTTCGCCATGGTGCCTGAGTTCCATTAGGGCTCTGTCCTCCCTTGAAGCCATGTGGGCTCCAATTAGCTATCAGATGTTATCTCTTAGAAGGATCAGTCGTTGAGAGGAGGGAGGGGAGCAGGTACCCAGCAAGTCTCCTTTGAGGCCTGAGGCCAATCCAGATCCTCAGGGCTTGTGGCCGCCTCCTAGATCTACGGGAAATGGTTCCTTGTGGCCATGGGCTCCACTTGCCCGTGGCTGAAGAAGTTGAAGGACAGGATATCCATCAGCACGCTGGTGCTGGGAGAGGGAGCGACGGAGAGGGAGCTCAGCACGACCAGCACTCGTTGGCGGTGAGTGGGGATGGGGTGGGAGGGCCGAGAGGGACCAGGCTTCAGTCACCACCCTGTCCTGGGAAGTTACATATCTCTGCTTCCAGCCAGGCCCTCGCCTCTGACCTGCAGATCTCTCTGCCGTCCTCCACCAGGGCGTGCCCTTTTTATTGTCCCATCAACACCTCAAGGGCAGTGCCCCCAACGCTATGCCTCTTTTCCCACCTGCTCTTGCTCTCTGGGCGTCCCTGAGCTCAGTAAGGGCACTTCTACCCCCCAGGGACCCAGCTTGGCAAGCTGGCAGGAGGGGAGCGTCCTAGACTCGTCTGTCGGCTGCCACTGGCCATTCAACCCTTCACCAAGCCCTGTCCATTCTCTTCCTAAGTCCTTCCAATCTGTTCCCCTCTCCCCTCTTCACCACCACCACCTGGTCCAGGCCACCTTCTTTTCTTTCTTGGTTGCCTACAGCAGCCTCTCTACACTGCTCCCCACCTCTGATCTCGAACCTTCCATCCAATCCATCCTTCAGCCAGCAACCAGAAAGACCTTTCAAAAACTCAAATCTGCTTAAATCTTTCCATAGCTCCCTATTGCCCTTGGGAATAAAGTTCAACCCCTGTGACTTTCAACCCCTGTGATGTGGCTTTCCAGGCCCCTCCCAGCGATCACCATTCCCCGCCCCACCCTCTCCCACATACTCTGTGACCCACCCAAGTGGACCTGCTTTCAGTTTCTGGGACCCTCCACCCTCTCGCACCTCTGGACCTTTGCACCTGAGGGTCCTTCTACCGGGAAGACTCTCCCCACCTCCTTGGGCTCATTCCTGTGGATCCTTCAGGACTCGGGTTCCATGTCGCTCCCCCCAGGAAGCCCTCCCTGACCCCACAGTGTCAGGTTACATGAGCTCCTTTGTGCTCTTGGAGCATCTCTGGCGTCCCCCGACGTGGCACTGATCACACTGACTGCCTCTGCCTCTGCCCTCCCACCCACTCAACTGTCAGCTCTATGAGGGGACAGCGTCTGTCTTGTCCTCGTTTCTATCCCCGGCATGTAGCCTGGGGCCTGGCACATATATTCCTTTTGGTTTGTTCGTTTCCAGGAAAGGCGTCTGTGAGGAAGTCTCCGGGACTTACGAGAAAACAGACACCGATGGGAAGTTCTTGTATCATAAGTCCAGTAAGTCGAGTCCCAGGAGACACGCAGAGTTCTCTCCTTTGCTAAAAAAGGCCTTGATGTCTTGAATTCTCTTTCCTTCTGCCTCAACTCTCTCTGCCTCTCTAACCTTTCCTCCCATTTTTCTGAGATGTCATCTAGCCTTCCTCCAAATTCCCCCCTTCCCTCTTCCTGCTCCCCTTCCTCCTCCTCCTCCCTCTTCCTCTCTCTTTCTCTCTCTCATGCATGCATAAATGTGAGCATCCAGAATAGAGGATGGGCCGATTGCTGAGGATAACATCAAGATGTCATCAGTCTTCACGTCTTGTTAGGTATCTGCAACCAGCTGATAAAAATTTGCAAAGTGTCTACCACATACAGCGTGCATGATGCTCAGTGATGGAGGGACTTTGACATGAATTTTTTCATTAATCCAGCCAATGTTTATTGAATATGCTCTCTGTGTCAAATAATTGTGTTGGGGTTGAATATATGAATGTTTGGGTAGAGGGATGGTAGGATAAATAAATGAGTGGGAGAATAAACAAATGATTGGTAAATGAATACATGTACAGATGGCAGGTAAGTGAGTTAATCAGTCATCTAATAGATAAATTGATGGATTAATGGATGGAGGAAAGAAGGAAGGAAGGGAGGAAAATGGATGAATGTATGAACTGATGTATGGAGAGGATGAAATGATGATATGACGAATATATGAGGAGATAGATGGATGGTTAGAGAGAGAGACTGAAGATGGATGGATAGATCAACAAATACACAGATGGAGTGGGTGGACAGAAGGATGGATGAACAGATGATGAGTAGACGAAGGACGTCAGGCTAGAAGAGCCTTCTGACCACCGATCCCTTTGTCTTCCTGCATCTCCCACGCAGAATGGAACATCACCATAGAGTCCTATGTGGTCCACACCAACTATGATGAGTATGCCGTTTGTGTGAGCAAGAAATTCAGCCGCCGCCATGGACCCACCATCACCGCCAAGCTCTATGGTAAAGGCCTGGAACTAGATAAGCTCATTGGAGCTGGGGGTAGGAGGAGACCCATGATTTAGGGACAGTGGAGTGGGGAAGAGCAGGGAGTTTTGCTTTCTCTTTATGACAAAACTCCAGTTACGGGAAAGATGGAAACCTTTACTCTCCCTGAAGGAGATAGAGCTCAGTCTGCCATTTGAGGTAGAATCCTCTTCTTTGGATCTCTAAAGTTTCAGATCCAGAGCCCCCAGGCCCTTAAAAGAACCAGCGGAAAGAGCCCCATGTGGGGAGTCAGGGGACTGGGTGGGACCTGGGAGGGACACTTCTTCCTTTCCTGGAGCCAATCTTTCCATAAGTGTATGAGAGAGATGGAATTGGGCCCATAGTTTTCAAACTTCCCCTAAATGAAAATTACTGGGCAAAATACTCTCAGGCCCCACCAGCCCAGGCACCTGTGGTTCTAGGCATCTTCTCTGCTCCTTGCTTGCAGGGAGGGAGCCACAGCTTCGGGACAGCCTGCTAGACGAGTTCAGGGAGACTGCCCTGGGCATGGGCATCCCCAGGGACTCCATCTTCATGATGACTGACAGAGGTAAATGGCATGCCACCCCACCTCACATTTCCGTCCCCTCCTCATCCTTCATGGCCCCCAGAGAACATCTTCCCAGCCCCTGGGCCTTTCCTATAACCCTCTGAGATAAGCAGGGCCAACCCCCCTGCCCCAACTTTACAGAGAAGGCAGTGGGGACCCTGGATTTGCTCCAAGTCACACGGCATGTACCTAGCAGAGCAGAAACTAGAACCAATTCACGGTTCACTCTACTGCCACGTGTCTAAGTGAGGTTATATCCAGAATCTATAGGTACCTCTTAGGTAGCAGAGGGTCAAGAGCATGGGCCTTAGAGTTACTACACCTGGCTTCAAACTGAGCTGTGTGGCTCCTGGCTTGTCAACCTCCCAGAGCCTCATTTGCCTCATCTGTAAAATGGGGATGATAATGCCTCCCGTGTAAGTCACTGTGAGGAGTCAATGAGATAAAGCAGTTAAGTACAATAGTGCTGTGCTGGTGTCTAGTAAGTGCTCAGTGAGTGTTAGCCGTTGCTGTTCTTGTGACGATGCTGATGAAATGATTCTGGTGGTGGAGTGGAGATGATGCAGATGCTGATGAAGGCACAGCCACTAGTCTGTCGCTTTTCCAGTGAGTGACCCTCAGCAAGCCGTGTGTGGGTAGAGCCATTCATGAAGTGGGCTAATGCATGAGACAGTTCCCAGCATGATGCCCACCAGGCACACAGGCATTAGAACTATGAGTGAAACAAAGCCCTCTCTGGGTCTAGGATGCTCCCCTAGTTTGGTGCTCTTCTTCACTCCTGTCTCCTGTCCTCTGACCTAGGTGAGTGTGTCCCTGGGGAGCAGGAACCAGAGCCCAGTCCACTCTCGGTGAGCACCTCTCCCCCACCCCATCCCCACCCTGCACGTTCATTTGTGCTCCCCTTGTCCTGCTGTGGTGGTGGGCGGGGTCATTGAGAGGGGTTGAGAGAAGGCAGTGATGGGCGTGGGTTCTGAAGTCAGACCCACTTGGGCTCAGTCTCGGTTCTGCCACTGGGGCTAGTTGCTGCCCCACCTGGACCTCACTCTCCTCATCGGTGAAATGGGGTAACTACACTTACCTTCCGGGTGCTAGAATTCAATGACATGTAAAAAGATCTTAGCAGAGGGCCTAAAAGCAGTAAAATACTCAATAATGAAATAACAATACTCAATACTCAATAAATGAAAATAAAGTCAACTGAGCTTCCTAAAAAACAGCAAACCCAAGAGCAATCAGCTTCTCAAACCAACTTCTCTCCTATGCTGCTTTTCGAGATTTTGGGCTTCCTCATTCTTCTGTTTTATTTTCCTGTCTTTTACCATATTGATTAAGCTTTCTTTATTCTTTTTTTCTCTGATTATTTGGAAATTATATATCCTAATTTATTCTACTGATGTGTGTATATGTGTCTATATGTGTGTGTGTATAAACATATATATATAATATTTATTTAGAAACATATTCTTGAAATTTGAAAAAATACAAGAAAGCAAAAAAAAAGACGATAATGTCCTTATACCCACATAGAATTAACACTAACATATTATTTGTTTGCTTCTGTATTTTTTAAGAAAAATTACCATTGATTTTATAAAACTAACATATGCTCATTGTAAAGAATGAAAACAATGCAGAAAAGTATAAAAGATAGAAGTTTTAAAAAAAATTCCACCACCCCAAAACGACCAGCATTCACATTATTCCAGAATCTTGATATGCGTACATGTGGAGAGAAGGACAGATAGAAGGAAGGTTGGATAGATGGATATGCAGAGTTAGAGACACTGTTATGAAATGGGATTATATTACAGCTGTTATTTCTAATTTTAAAAAGCATTAATTGCAGTTTTACCTGAATTTAAAAAAAAAACTTGAAGTGGACTTCTTGAACTGCAAATAAATATTTCTTCACCACAAGAGATTTATTTCTTAAAGAATACTCTAAGTCAAGGTTATGAAAAGCATAGAAGAGGCTGGCATCACTATATATATTTTTAGAGGGTAACTATTGTCTCTGTGATTTGAAAGGCAGATGTTGGCGCTCTCAGACCTTGTTCCATCTCCCCTTCTCTTTTTTTTTCACGTTGTCCAGATTGCTACCTTTCCCGTTCTGCTCTGTTGCTGTCTTTCCCAGTCATTTAGTAATAGTTGTATATGTTAATGGATTCTACACTCATCCGTAGTAAATATAACCACAGCTTCTCCATTCCTGAGTTATTTCTATTAATCTCTCAATTAGTGCCATTTCTTTACCAAGTGGTGTTTTCAAGTGGGGTTCATGGGTGTTTTCATCCCTGAATTCTTCCCTGTTTGAAAATGTCTGCCAGTTTCCTTCATCCTTGAATGACATTTTGCTTGGGTATCATACTCTTGGGTCATTTTTCCCTCAGAAAAAGCTTTGCATGCATTGCTCCTTTGTTCTCCAGCTCTGATTATCACTGTGGGGAAGCCTGAAGCCAGCCTGATATTTCTTCTCTTTGTAGCAATTTGTTTCTTCTGCCCAGATGCCTGGACAGACTTTACCCTTGAAGTCAACATCTTAATAAAGACATGTCTTGGTGTTGAGAATTCTGTATCAAATTTTCCTGGAATACAGTGTGCTCTGTCCATTCACAGATAACATTCCTTCTGTATTTCAGAGAACTCTCTTGCATGTTATGGAATTCATCTCCCATTCCCTTTGTTGGGTTTTGCTACCTGGGGAACTCTTGTTCTCTCATCCTGGAGCATCTTTGTCTTCCACATGTACTAGTTTCCCTCAAATTGCTTTCATCTCTTGTCACTGGGAGTATCACCAATCTTTCTCCTATGACAGTCTTTCCATTTAGCAGCATCTATTCTGTTCCTTACTACCTGTAATTTATTCACTAGCTCTGAACTTAGGTTGTTTTGGTTCTCAATTTGTTTATTTAGGCCTGGGTTCTCTCTTTTCATCTTATTCTGTTGTTTACCATTTCATCTTTGAGTCTTGCTTTAATAGATGCACGTTCTTATTAAGTAATTCTATAGCTTGAGGCCATTGAGGAATTCTCTTCTGCTCCTTGAGTTATGTTTTCTTCTAAGTTGGGGTCACAGGTTGGATTCCCTAGATCAACCCCTGTGGAAGGGAAGGGACGAGGGGAGGATTGGGCAGAGGGAGAAGTAGAGCTGTGATGTGGTCACAATGCCTCAGCCAACCCTATAGGGAGCTCTGGAAGTGGGAGGACCCGTGGAGTTGGCCCAAGATGGGGCCGAGGGCGGGGCCTTAATACCCAACGTTGACCAGTCTGGGAAGGGAACATGACCTTGAGCGAGAGGGCTCCCTTTAGCTGAGGCAGTCCCCACCAGGGGCTGACAGCCGAGGGCTGTGGACAGCAGCACATCCAGCAGCTGGGAATCCAAGTCCACGCTGAGGGGAAGTCTAGGTAGTTCATCATGACAGTGTCCACCACAGTCGGGCCCTTTCTCTAGTTCAGGCTATTTATTCATTCATTTCTGAGGCAGATCTGGGTAGTTTCTGTACCATTTCTTTTTACCTGGCTCCTGCCTAGTCAGTTTTAGCCAGACTTTCTGTTTGTTCTGATATGGTGGGGTGGAGGTTTCGTTTACTCCTTGGTCCTCTTCCCCTAAATTTGAGCCTAGTCCCCTCCCACCCAAATTTAGTGTAAGGTCGGGGTGTTTCGTGTTCTGTCACTTTTCTGAAGTCCAAGGTTGGTTGGAATAACTCACTTTGCTTTCTCTTTTGAAGGACTGCTAGATGTCCTCTGTGGGGTTCATTCCACCTGGTCGGGGCTGGCAGTGATGGTCGTGTGTCCCATGGCGCACCCTCTGGTGCATTAGATTGTGTAGCCCCAGAACCTTCCCTTAGAGAGAGTCAGCCTCTTGTCAGTTTTCCTCATTTCTTCCCAGAAGTGATTCCCACTAGTCCTCTGTCAGAAGAGGAAAAAGATAGGGTTCCCCTCAATTTTCTTCTCAGATTTGGGAGTCTTAGGGAGAGTTATCGGAGATTTGATGACTTGCCAGGACTGGGAGTTGGTGGGCGGGGTTAGGAGCCAAACTTGACTGACCATCCCCGTTCAGCTCCAGAATATTTGATTTCTTTCCTTGATCAACAGTTGTAGTTTTTGCTTTAAATTTTGCCCCTTTCCTTGTTTGAGTGATGTTGATGAACACTGGGAGGACCGGGATGTCTGAATTCATTTTTTGCTGTTAGGTATCAGAGAGGGCAGTTTTGAGGGAAATTTCAATCCGACATCTCAATCCAGATTTCAACAATCCAGAAACCGTATTTCTTTATCAATGTCAAAAATCAGACAATAACCAATGACTGCCCTCGCCAAAGAGAGAAGTGTAGTACAGTTCCATTTCTTCCGTCCAAGCTTCCCACATTCCCGTTTTTGTGAATATAATCTGAGATTGATGTTCGTATTTTCTACCTTTTGTTTTGAGAATTACTTTTAACATTTCCATTAAGTTGTATGACCATTTTAACAACGATTTAACCTCAACTCTATATGTTATTGGCTTTATAGTACACCATCATTTCTTCACTATCACATCATCCATTTTCTTGTATTTAGATTCCCTTCTCAATTGGTGGTGATATTTCTATAAGTAATTTTATTCCAGAAAGATACATGGTGGAAAACTATTGGATCCTTGAATGTCTGAGAATGTGTTTCTATGTTTATGTCACATGATCAACAGCTTGGATAAGTGAAGAATCCCTGAATTACAATCTTTTTCCTCTTACATCTCTCAGATATTGCTCTGTAGCTTCTGTCATGAAATGCTGTCATTTAAGGGCCACAAGGCTCTTCATCCCTTGTCTCTAGGAAATGTCTAGATGAGGCTCTTCATTAATTTTGCTTCATTCCCTTTGAGCCCTTTTAATTGGACAACCCAAGTCTTCCTTCAACGTGGAAAAGTTTTCTTCTATTATTTCTGTATCGATAGCCTCTCCTTCTAGAATTCCTATTATGTAAATTTATTTCTTATAATATCTAACTTGCAGTTTATTATCTCTACTGTATGGTTGAATTCAACAAAATCTTTTCTATCTCCAATAACTTTCTACTTCTTTCATTCATTTCCATCACTGTTGGCTCCTGTTATGTTGATGCAGTGTCATCTTGCATCTCATTGATCGTTTAAGTTTCCTCCTGTTTCTTACTGTCATCTGGGTTTAGTGGTGATATTTCTCCAGCTCAATCTGATTCTTCTGAGAGGCTGCATTATTTAATTTGTCCCATGATTTTTTTCTTTTCCTTCCTCTTCCCCAAGGAAGGCCTACGTGCAACCAGCCTGAGATGGGCTCTGGCAAACAGTAGAAGTCCCTGGTCACAGCTCTCAGGTGCACCTTAAAAGGAGAAGAGAAAAGTTGAAGGTTCCTCCCGTTTTATTTTTCCAGACTCCAAGTATCCCCTGTGGGCAGGAAGGCTGCCTGGTGGCTGGCAGCTGCCTGGTGACCCCTGCCTGGTTCCCTGCTCATCCCTTCTTTAATTGTCCTGGGATCCTGCCTCAGTGGACTCTACACCCAGAGACCCTTTTGACAGCTTTGGCAGCCTGCCCTGCTCTGCAGTCCCCACCATCACAGCTAGGAGTGTTAGGGTCGTCGCGGAGTCCCTTCTCCTTACTCTCTAGATGGCTTTTCCTTTGCAAGCAGCCAGTGATGATGCAAACCAGTCACACCCATACTCCATCCTGTAGAAATGCCTTCAAGCATAGGAATGCTGCCCTTCCCTGGATTCCATTAGAGAAATCCATAGATTTCTTTTCCATTATTATAGTCCTTTGAGCATTTCAACCGGAAGTTGGATATGTAGGCATTATTATACCTCAAGGTGCTGGTTTTTCATTTCAGACCAGAGATTTATCCTGTGATGTCCATTCTGGAGTTCAGCTTGATGCTTTTGGGAAAACAGGCCATTAACCCGTCTAGTAGCTGTGCTTCTCTCTATACCCTGATCCCCAAAGGAAATGGCTTATTTATATGTCCCAGGGGTACAGGTGAGCCATAGTGGCAAGGTCTCGGCAACAGCTTCTTCTCTTTCTTCCCCCCAGAGAGCCCGGCGGGCTGTGCTGCCCCAGGAAGAGGAAGGATCGGGGGCTGAACAGCTAATGACTGATTTCAGCAAGAAAGAGGGTAATGGTCACCCGCCTTTTCACCCCCTTCTGTCACACTCAAGAGAGGGAGGGCCCATGGTTGGCTCACCCTGGCTGCCATCACCACCGTTAAGTCTCTTATTTTTCTGCTAGAGTCGAGGACTCGGCCTAGAAAGGCAAATCAAGTCCTCTGCACTGTGCCAGGGGTTGTGGGGCGAGAGAGAGGAGCATAAGGAAGGGTCCCAGAGCTTAGGGACCCTCAGCCCCGTGATGAAGAGCGAGTTCTTGCCCTGTCTCTATCAGTGTGTGGCCTCCTAGCTTGGTTTCGTCATCTCTACAATGGGATACCAGCCTGCTGAGCTGACCATCAGGGCTCTTGTGGGAGCATGTGGGGGAAAGGATGCTTGTGGATGCTTTGTGTAGTTGACAGTGTTCACGAACGACTCACTCTCCAACTGACTCAGCAAACACTGAATGCTGCTCCACCTCTGGACCTGTGCTGGGCAACTGAGGTCACAGAGACAAACCACCCATGTCTTTTTGGGACTTCTAGTCAAGTGGGGGAGGCAGTCAAGGAGGAAAATGATGGACTCAAAAGGGTAGGTCAGTTACAGGGCTGGGAGAGCCCAGAGGATGGAGGGGTGAGGGGATCAAGGAGGACTTCCTGGATGAAAGGGAATTCATGCTGTGTCCAAGTATCCAGGTGGGGTTTTATGGAGGAAGGCATATTCCAGGGGCAGGAACACGCGAGCAGAGGCGTGGGGGTGGGACCTCAGTGGATACGTCAGGCTGGCCGGCATGGGTGCTGGTGACTGTGTCGTCAACTACTGTTATTACAAAGTCTCTGGGCAGACAAGACCAACACAGGGGATGGTGGCTCTGTCGGTCGCTGGTAACTCCCCTTGTTATGGAGCAGAATGAGCGTGGATTTTGGAGTCCAACAGACATGGTTTTGAATCTCAGCTCTGTAGGACCCTGGGCAAGTCACTTTACCTCTCAGAGAATCAATTCCCTCATTTATAAAATGAGTTGATGATCCTTCCTCCTACTGCCGAGATGAAAACGGAATGAGATGAGGCATGTTAAGTGTCCAGCTTGGTGACAGGTACACAGTAAGCGCTCAGTGAGTGCTACTGTTCTGCCCCTCCCCAGATTCCTGCCAGCTGGGCCCCGCGGAAGGTCCTTGCCTGGGGATGGTCACGAGGTATTTCTATAACGGCTCGTCCATGGCCTGTGAGACCTTCCAATATGGTGGCTGCCTGGGCAACGGCAACAACTTCGTCTCGGAGAGAGCGTGTCTGCAGACCTGCCGAACTGTGGGTGAGCGCGGCTCCTTGCCTCTGTGCACACTGCACCCCCACAACCCTGTCCTCCCAACAAACCACCTGCCGGCTGAACAGGTAGCTGAGAGGATATCTGAATGGTGGAATTCCAGGGCAAGTTTCCTGAAGTCATAGGAATTGCACATTTGGATCTGGGTGACCCTAGGCAAGTCATTTGTTCTCACGGGCCCCAACTTCCCAAACTATAAAGAGGGACTAGGTGTCTAGATGAGTAGGGTGCCCTGGCTCAGGCTCTTTGCCAAGTGTCTTGGGTTGGCTATCACAAGGATTACAAATGCCCTGCTCCTCCCTCCCACTCCACAGAGGCCTGCAATCTCCCCATAGTCCAGGGACCCTGCCGAGCCAGCTACAAGCTCTGGGCATTTGATGCTGCCCAGGGGAAGTGCGTCCTCTTCATCTATGGGGGCTGCCAAGGCAACGGCAACAAGTTCTACTCGGAGAATGAGTGCAAGGAGTATTGTGGCATCCCTGGTGACGGTAGGAGACCCCCTGGGGTGCCAGGCTGGGCCAAGGGGCTCTTAGGGTCCAAGTGGGAGAGCCTGTTAGGAGGAGGGGGTCTGGAGAGCTGAGTGCTGGACTCTGTATCTGGTGACCAGCCCATCTACTCTCTGGGCCTCAGTTCCCTATCTGTAAAATGGGGCCAAGTCCTAGGCCTTACCCCAGCCAGGATGGGGCACCTGGGGAGGTGCTGGCCAGGCCCAGGGAGAGGGTGTGCAGGGGAGGCTGAGGAGCCCGGCAGATTCCCGCACTGCCACACTGGGCTGGCCACATTGGGCAGGTGCCAGCTTGAGTCTCGGTTTTCTCTTCTGTAAAATGGGACGAAGTACCTACTTCCCAGACCTCACAGTGACGAGGAGTTAGTCCTCAGCTAACGGAGCTGTTACTAACAATGATGAGGATGCTACAAGGAGAACAGTAAGAGCACCCCAGGGGCCAGCAGCCATCTAAGACTTCTGTGCCATAACTCCCCACTGGGCAAATGGGCACCTCAAGTAGATCAGAAGAGGCAAAAAGTCAGATCGTTCATGGCATGCATTTTGAGGATATCAAATCATTCAGGGAGCAGAAGGTTCTGGGCTCAGGCCCCAACTCAGTCCAAGCAGCCTTCCCTCCTCCATGAGGCATCCCCATCCCCTGACCGTCCCACCCATGGACCCTTGGGCAAGCCCCACACCCACTCCCTGGGCCTCTCTGTGTCCACAGGGGACGAGGAGTTGCTGCCCTTCTCCGGCTGACCGGTCCAGAGGCCACAGGGTGCCAGGGAGGGCATGGGCCAGTGTCTGTCCCAGTGCCCCATGGCAGTCCAGGCCAAGTGACCTGGCTTCAAATAAAAACCAAATTGTGGACTCCTGCAATTCTGTCCTGACTGGTCATTGTCATCATCAGTGTAACCAGGTGGGGGGAGGGGGGCGGAGACAAAGCTGGGGTGGGGGTATGCGTAACCCCAGCTTTCCCCAGAAGTGACAAATGTGTGTGTCAGAAACGTAATAGAACTAGCTTCCGCACATGAAATTGACTATGCAAATTATGAAACATAAATCACAGTTCTATTTACTCCACAATAGTATAGAAGGGGATTCTTTTGTTTTTAACAAAGCTAGAAAAAAGGAAAAACCCTGGGTACTTGTTTCTGGGAGATGTTTGACGGGGTCATCAGCGACCCAGGCTCAGAAGAAATACTTGTGCCCCAGGGTGCCCTGGGCGGTCAGGGCACACGGCCCACAAGTGCCTGAAATAATTCCCCTGTCCTTTGCCGAATGGAACGCCGCCCCAACGTTTTACCTTGGCCGTAGCCACATCCCCAGCATCAGCCGCCAGGAGCTGAAAAGCCTCAGGCTGTTTCTCCACGATGCCCTGAGTTTCCATCTCCCGGGAGCCTCACTCTGGCCCTGTGCCCCGGAAGGAGAATGTTCACCAACCTTTGCACGGTGTCCAGGACAACCAGAGCCGAAGCCCCCGTCTGGCCGGCCTCTCCTCCCTTGAGGAAGAGAACAGGTAGGCTGGCCAGGTGGCTCAGGTACCAGCTCGGCCCAAGAACACTCCTCCAGGAGCCGCCAACCTAGACACGCTGGATTTACCAACATCTGATTTATGAAGATCTCTTGTTGGCTCCATCCACCCAGGGCCCTGATGGCTGCTGCTGCTGCTGAGGGAGGGAAAACCCCGTCTTTGTGTGTTCTGAAGGGGAAAGCTGACCCCAGGCAGGGCCAGCACCTCTTCTCCGTGGGGTGACCAGCGTGCTAAGGGCTGGCGGCTAATTCAGCCAAGGTCTGTCTCATGCCATTAGCTTATTTGCTTAAGAGACCCATCAGGAAGGAAGAGGGGAGGGCCTTGCACATCTCTTGTTGAGGGCATGGACCCAGAGGCAAGGATTTGGGTGCAGAAAGCTTTGCAGCCCCCTCATCAGACCACATAAAGACCCCCCCTTTTACGTCTCCTCCAAGGTCCAGAGCTTGGGGCTTCCAGGTTCCAGCAGAGAGGATTGTCCTGAGGGACAGCGTCTGAGGTCACGGCCGGGACTCCAGGCAGAAGTGGGTGGGGTCGGGGCAGGGACCCAGGCAACTGTTCAGGGACAAGTGACAGGCTCTCCTGCCTGGAACTAACAAATGTCCTCATGTCCTACGTCCATACCGTGCTCGCCTCCACGCACGCTCACGCACCAGGCCCGGCCACCTGTGGAAGTTTGAAGGTGCCACTCGGAGGGGGATATTTTGAAGTGACCAAGGGACAAATGCAAGCCACAGGGGGAAGGCCAGCTCCAGCTCGTGGATGGGATGTTTGGCTCACAGAGTATTGGACCTTCCACATAAAAATCTCAATTTCTCAGTTCTCTTGAAAACTAAGTTCCGGCAGCCCCGGGGCCACATCCTGCACCCCAACGTGGCTGAAGCCGAGTAGACACGGCCCCTCTAGACGGGACCCCCTGCGGTTTGCCAGCCCTGCCCGCTGCCCTGCCCAGTCCTGGGGGCATTGTCTCCATGACACTTGCTAAAACTTTCATGACAAAAAAATTCCCGTGGATCCTGACTTTATCCCTGAGGGGTGGGATGGGGTGGAACCCCACCTGTGACCCCGAGTCAAGAGTCCACCATGCTCATCTCAGAAGGCACCAGAATCATTCTCAGCAAAATGGCTGCCCTGAAGACCCCCTCGATTCTTAAATAGTCTCACCTCAAATTTTCTCTTAAAGATACTGGTCGCGCTCATTTCTGTTACCAAATAGATGTGGTTACTTAATAAAGAAACATATCCTTTTTTTTTTTTTTTTTTAATGTTTAACTCCAGAGGCTGGCCCTCAGAGTATGGAGGCACCAGGGCCATGCCCCGGCCTTATCTGTGATGTTCTGTAGTGTAGGGGAGGATGCGTTCAGCTGCAGAGGGCTCCTGACTTTTTAGGGCACATGGAAACTCCTCGATTAAACCTCACCCCCTCGCTCAGGAATGTCCACACAGACACTTCCCGGCAGGAAACTCCCACAGAGGATGGTTCTGAGGGCAGGGCTGCTGTGCTGTGACTTGTGTGGTTTGATGGAATTTGTTCCGCTGATCCCAATACCACATCCTCTTCAAGGAGAGCACCCCGTAATCCGGGTGAGAACACGATAAAGCCTGACGTGGTGTTACCTTTGGCCGGGCTGTCCTGGCAGCAGCAGGCCTGCTCTCAGAGTTGTCACCCTTCCCCACCCACTCAGGCCACAGCTGGTCCTCTGGTGTTGTCTTCTCTCCTTCCATTTGACTCTCTTCAAGCAATGCATCGATGTGCTCGTGTCTGTATTGTGTGGGGCTCTGAGCGGGGCCTGCGGAGTGGCGAGTCCACCCAGGCTGGGCCCCGCAGCTCACCACGGAGGGCAATGATTCTTAATGTGTTTAGGATTGCAGATACCAGCAGGAATTTGGCAAAGCCACGGATGCTCCTCAGACAGAGGACAATACAGCACAGAGGGTGACACTTATCACTGGGGAGGCCAAGGTCGCCGGGTGCAGGGTCACAAGAGGCACACAAATGACCACTGGGCAGGGAGAACTGGGGTGCGTCCCTTGGACATTGGGCCTGTAGGACTCAGGGATCAAATCCACCCCTTCTTCCACGGGACAGTGCTCCACAAGCGAGGCCCACAGGGGCCACGTCTTCCCTTGGCTGTGTCCCTCCCTCATTTATCAAACATCGGCTGGGCCGGGTCTGGTGCTGGAGGTGAGCAAGGAGCTCAGAGTTGACAACCCCGACCTCGGTGTCCCCTTGGGATGGACTCTGGCTCTGTCACCCCCAGGTGTCCTGCCTCTGGTCCATCTCCACTCACCTGTGCCCTGCTCCTAACTGGATGACCCGGCCCAACCCCAAACCCAAGAAATAATACCACACACTGCCATCTTCCTAAAAGTCGTTTTATTGTAAAACCATAAATACAACACTGACATGAAATCATTTAAGCAACTGATTCTCTCTAACCATTCAAAGGATGTCTTCTTGCCTTGGCATCAACCAACTGGGAAATCATGTTGCAAGATTCGAGGGGTAGGGGATGCTGAATTCTGGGCGGGGGCTTTTGGCGATTTAAGGAACCAAGTGGAACCTTCCTCTTCTCCCTGGGAATGTCCCACTTTTGGACAAGAACAGACAGGTAAAAACAGCAACATTGAAACAGCTCAGTTTTAAATTTTATTACTTTGTAAAAATCTTTTTTTTTTTTTTTTTTCTTTTCCTTTCCTCCATTTGACATCAGTGAAAGTTTTAAACATCACGAAACTGATTTGGCTGTAAATGGAGAAATGGTACCAAAACAAAGGGAAACGAAAAACCCAGAGGACAAACAGAAAACCCTAAATAAACCCTCAAGTTTGGTCTCGGGGGTTTTCGTATCACAAGAATCCAACCCCCATGCAATGACTCCTTGGAGAGCTGTTGGGCCCACACCGACGACACAGGAGACTGCAAACGTTTTTTGTTAATTAACACAGCAAGGGTGACACTAGGTAACTTTTTTTTTAAATACAGTACATGGTACACGGGGTCCCGCAACGGCCCTGCATAAACCCCTTGTGGAGACTTGAGCCAAGCGCTGGCTGTTTATAAAAATATTGTGTTGCTACAAAAGTATAAATTAATGCTACCGGTATTAAGAAATATTAAACACATAAAACTTATAAGGATTAAGAAAAATATTCATTAATACCTGTAGAAAACTCTGGCCTAAAAAAGATATTTTTTTGTGTTTGTTTTTTTGTAAATTTTTTTTTGTTTTTTTTTTAAGATGACTTGAGTTTCTTGCACTCGAAGAGAGAGACACAGTCGGATGTGCCTATGGTATTGCCTAGAATGTCTTAACTACTGAGAGAGGATGGGGTGGTGCACGCACGGGGTTACTGAGTGGGGCACAGGAGGGAGGGGGCACCAAGGCTTTCTCGAGATTTACCTGATGTGAAAGAATCACCGACGTGAAGTTGTGGGGAAAAGAAAAAGGCAGGATCAGAAAACAACTGAGAATAATTTACGCTTTTTAAAAAATATCTCTGCTTCAGGTGGTTGTACAAAATGATTTCCTGATGCTTGGGATCTGAATGGCCCTGCACGCGCTGCCCGGCGGGTCTGAGCCTCCGGCCCCGCAGGTCCCTCTCTCTCCTGGCTGGCAAGTCTCAGCCCCACTCCAGTCCACGAGGTCGCTTGCCACTTGGGCACCCAGCCACACCGGCTGGGCGGGAAGGAGGGTCCCAGGCGCGGACCGGCTGGCACCTGGGTTGTGGGAGGAGCCCCTCCTGGCTGGTCTCAGCTCCCATGGTCTCTGCCAACCTGGACTTCAGGATGCGCCACAGGGACCCCAGGCCCCTGAGGTTGTGGACAAGGCTGGGCTGTGCCCCTTTAAGGAACTTTGGTTCGAAGAGTCAAGGTGCCCATGGGACGCGTGGGTGGGTAGGGCCCTCGTGGTCCTGATGCTGACACCCACCTGCAAACCTAGCAAATCCTTCTCTGTACAGGAGGTGAATCACCAAAGCAACCCCCGTCGTGGTAGCGGCAGTGGGGGCCTGAATACAACCAACAGCGATCTTCACCCTCATCAAAGTGGGAGCAGGCGCCTCCTCGCACGGAAACCCCAGGGCCCCTTCAGGGAAAGGCAGGCCTCTACCGACCACGATCCCCAAACCCCAATGACAGAGGAAGAAAACAACAAGATCCTCCAGAAAACCCTGGAAAGGGGCAACGGGGAGGAAAACATAAGAGGGAAAACACTGTATCATTGGTTCACCATAACTGGCCTAGCAAACTTGAGCCACAGTGAAGAGAAGGGCACGCCCCTTCCCAGTCCGCCCACTGCCCAGCCGGATGGAGGGGCTGGGGCGGGGCCGACGGGGCGAGACAGGAGCCCCAATCTACTGTCTCCAGGGGGCAGTCTGAGCCCTACTTAGCCTCTTGGGTCTGTCTAAACCAGTAGCCTTTCCAGGAGCCCTCCTTTGGGTACATCCCAGGGACACAGGCATCACCGCTGTTCCCAAGGGCAAAGCTATGAACTCGCCCCGGCTCCGAGGGGCAGGGGGAGGCTGCCCACCGTCCCCGGGCACCTCCTCTTCCTGTCTCTGCAAGCACATCCATGATGATGACAAGTTCCAGGCACCGTCCCCTTCTGGGCTGTTTCTCTCGGGACCTCCCTTCTCCGTTCGCATCCCAGCGTCATTTCAAACCTTTCTTGTGAACCTGCGGTCCCCAGAGAGTGCGTGCTGGATCCCTGACGGCTCTCCAGGTGCCCCCTTCCCAAGGAGCCTGGTGCAAGTCCAGGCGGAAGCAGGTGGCCTCGTGCAAGCCTGGGGGACCCCTAAAGGCAGAGGATCAGCTTCACAGTGGAAAACACGCCTTGCGGAGTTTTTCTCCGGTGTTTCCTGGAAGTGTGGGAGATAGGGGAGCGAACTGAAGGAGAGGACACTGGCCAGCCTACCAGGCCTGCTGTGAAAAAAAGGTCCCTGCTAGAGTCCTGGAGACCCGGGACTTCTCCACCGTGTCACTGGACTGTCCTCTCCTCACTGGGAAGCCTGGGACCCTTTTCCCAGCCAAGAGCCAATCCCCGAACGCCACGCGCGAGGCTGTCAGTGGAACGGTGGCGAAGCCTCCTCGCTCGTGGACGCGGCGGGTGGCCTTCTGTGCCGGGAAGCCCGAGGTGAAGCGCGGGCGGAAAGCTCTGCTCAGGTGGTCCCGCTTTCTTTCCTGGTTTCTAACTACCATCCAGAGGGAGGCTGGCTGGGTGACCCAGGCACAGGCAAGGGAGAACGGCTGAGACAAGAGCATCCAGTCACGACGACGGGGACGGCACCGAGACCCCCCCAGGCTACTCCAAATCCGAGGGACCACACACGAGGCCGTGGTCCTTGGCCTGGGCTTTGGTGGTGCAGCCACCTGCCCTCAGAGGTATGTTTTCTCCACCTCTCCTCTGGGGCCCACGTGTATCCAAACAAAGGCCATCTCTGTCCTGGGAACTCACGGCTTGAAGCAAGTGGTGTCCGAGTCAGCAGGTGACTGACCACCTCCAGCTGCCAGTATGATAGACATGGCCCAACGTCCTGGTCTTCCAGCCCCCAAGGGTCTACGGTGGAGAGCCCTGCAGGGGTCAAAGAATTGGGAGGCAGATGACAAAACCCTTCCAACGGTCAATGCCAGGCTGGGTGGCGGGAGATGAACTGGAAGAACCTATCTCAATCCTTTGGCTGAACTAGAATTCGGATCAGGTGGATATTGCTGGAAGCAAGGGGGCCAGTGGCTGGAGCTGTGAGATCTTTGGGTTTTACTAAGCTGTTCCTCGCAGCAGTTTGCCCCACAGGCACTGCCTGCGTAAGAAAGCACATGGAGGGGCACCTTGGCACAGCCTTTCCTGTTGGCGATGAGTTTCTGGGGAACCAGAGGTTGCAACAGAGAAATGACTCCCTGCCACCTTGTTACTGTATCTGGATGAGGCAGCCCCAGGACACAGCTTGCAGAGTCCCTAAGGGCATTCACAGCAAACCTGCAGAGCAAGCCAAGCCCTCAGGATTGAACTGAGGTGAAAAGGAAGGAGAGAACAGGAGGGGACACGTATGACCCTTTACCCAGAGTTTAGTAAGACTTACTGGAATTTTCATCCTGGAGGGCCAACATCCTTGTGTCCCAAAGAGAAGAATGCTGACATCTGGGCTTGGTCTCTGATGGCTTTGCAAGAAAGTGAAATGCCTGTTTTCTACCCAACTAGCCCAGTAATTGGGGCAAGCCCAGCACAGCTCTGCTCCAAGGAGAGGGGGGATGGGCTCCAAGGCCCTGCTCCCACTGACCACACAAAGGGGGCAGCGCCAACCCTGCCTGTGTGGTTAAAAGTGCCAGGTCGTGAACTCTTCCCCGGCAGCAAAGCAAAGCTGGGGGACCTTTTGCTGTCGGCACCTGTCACTCATCAGCACCCCCGCAGCCACCTTCTGGAATGCCCCTAAAGGTCTGATCCACAAGTCTGCTGATGCTCCCATACTCTCTAGGAAGTGACATCAGGTGACTGTCCAGTGCCGATGGTGGCTCTTCTGATGACGTGACCCCAGCTGGAAATGTTGTGGAGGAAGTATCTAGAACTTCTCCAGGAGAGGAAAGGGCATGGTGGTTCCTGAGACCACGGCTTGCTTTTCACTTGGATGCCTTTCAAAACGTCCAAGACTCGGAGGGTTGGTTCTCATAAAGCAAAGCAAGCAGACCTGGCACCTGGGACAGTGCTCTGGTCCACGATCCTAAGCTTTCTTGAGTTTTTACACCAACTTTCCTGCCATGGACCTGGGGGAGGGCAGTTGTACAGTGCTTTTGAAGTCGAGGTATCTCACAGTTGAGTAATGCTTTATTACTAGGAAGGGGTGGAGTGGACTTAGCCCCCAGGATGGCAGAATGTGCCTCTTTGCTGCAAAGAGCCCCCCACGATAGTGGTCCTTCTCAGCCAGAAGCCTTTGGTGTAACCATCTCTATCCCACCGCCACGGGCACCGGGGGGATGTGGGACCACCAGCACTTCATTCGCCGAGAGGTGGGTTGGGGGTGAGCACTGACCCCAAGGGAACCACCTCTTGGGAGCGGAAGGGGTCCCCCTCTCAGCATTTGCACTGAGAGTGTAGAACCTCAATTGCTCCTGGAGAGAAAAGCCTGAAAACCTCTTTCACGGCGTCAAGGTGAACGTAGCCTGATGCCCTCCCACCCTCCAGACATCCGTTGTTTGGCCCAAAAGGCACCATGCTCAACTACTGTCCTGGAGGGAGGCGCAGGCTCACGGGGACCCCAGGGCTGTGGGCAATGGGACCACGGGGACCCCTGGGGTCCTGGGAAGGGAGAGGATGCCGAGGGTCCGAGGTGTGACGGACATGAACATGGATCGACTCAGGAGTCCCTGCTGAGCTGGAAGGTCAGTGATGTGGCGAGTAGTGTAATGCACTCTGGGTACAGAATCGGACATTCACGGTACCAGACACGGCGAGCCAGGAGGGTGGGTCTTCGCTTACATTCAAGACAACTCCTAAGCCACGTGCTTCCCTATGGCTTCCACCAAGCCCACCTCTGTGAACCTGACTCCAACCCCCTCCTGGTCTCCAAATGGCACAGCCAAGTTCACAGCCTTGGCCGTTCAAACACACAGAAACCGGACTGTACAGGGAAGGCTAATAAAATCCTTAGGATACTGAATATACCACTGAGATGAGCTAGTTTACAGTGTGACTTGAGGAACAAAGAGGGCAATTAAAAAAAAAAAAAAACCTCCAAAACATAAATTACAGACATTCAGTGCCTCCTAGCAGAGTCTAAATCAAATTTGAAAAAACAAACCAAAAAAAAAGGTAAAAACTGCTCAAATGTTAGGAAAAAAAATTATTAAGGAGTGGAGACAGTCTTCATACTTCTCTCAAAAATGTCTTTTGTGTTTTCTATCTTATATTAAAAAGCAAAACGTCAGCTTTATATTCTTAAAGTCTCCTTTCCTGATTTGGGGAGATAGATAGGTGTGTTTCTAAGGCGGCTGCCCCGGGGCACCCCAGGGTGTCTCGAAGGCAGCAGCTCAATGCCCTGAAGGTGAGAAGAACAAAGTCCAGTGCAGAAACTGTCCATCTGATGCAGTCTGGAGAATCCATGGCAGAGCAGCCGGGAGGGGCGGGGTGCAGGAGGGGCGGGGGGGCTCGGGGGAGGGGCATGGAGGGACCACGGACTGAAGGACAGGGAGTATCAAGTCACTTCAGAACTCAGCTGCCTGAACACATTATAGCATCAGCTTTCCACCAATCTGCACACCTGAAAATGGAAT
This sequence comes from Ceratotherium simum simum, assembly GCF_057802395.1. Taxonomy (NCBI): domain Eukaryota; kingdom Metazoa; phylum Chordata; class Mammalia; order Perissodactyla; family Rhinocerotidae; genus Ceratotherium; species Ceratotherium simum. The sequence continues at coordinate 22,007,369 of NC_141928.1, forward strand.
CTTTAAAGCCCCCTTACCAAGAAAAGGAGGTGAAGGGTCTTCCCTCCTTCCCTAACACTCAGCTTTCCTGACACACCCAGTTTAATGCACACGAGCAGGCGTGCGCACATGCACCAGGGTTATTTATATGTGTGTGCACGTGTGCACGAAGCTTCTGCGGCCACGCAGACGAGCAAGGAGGCCCCACGCCCGCATCAGCGGCACGCACGCTCAGACACGTACGCACGCGTGGGCGGACGTGCACACACGTGCACACACACACAGTGAAAAAAGCACTTCATTTCCAGGGGGCATTTATAATGAGGTCCACAGTGTTTAGAACTTAAATTCCTTTTCTTTGTTTGCGACAGTGTTTTGTGTGTTTTTTTTTTCCTAACGTTCTCTTTTTTTTTTTCCTTTTCCTCTCTTTCTCAATTTGTTCCCGGGTAATGCCTTAAAGCATGTTGGATTTCAGAAACATGAGTTTGTTCATGTCTTCTGGACTGAGCAGTCGTCTCCTTTTGATTAAAAGTGCCTGTTCACACATATTTACACACCCGCTCCTGGCCCCCACGGCCGGAACCGCGAGGAGCCAGAAGGCCAGCTTGGCGAGTTTCGTGTGCTTTTGGGTCACGCACGACCAGTACTGGAAGAGATCAGGGGTGGCCTGGAAGAGGGGCTCCTGCAGGTAATCGTACACCTCGCTCTTCCCAAGCCGATCGTCCTCCTGAGCTGCGGGGTTCTCGCTGGCGGCGGAGCGGGGCTTCTTGGCCGCGGGCTCGAAGTCAGCCTCCTCGGTCCAGGACTCCTTCACCTCGTTGATGAGCTCGCAGACCTTGCCGATGATCTCCTCGTGCTGGTAGGGCGGGACGGGCCGCAGTTTCTGCTGCGGGTCCAGGATCATGGCCACCTTATGCGCCGGGTGCACCTTGAAGTTCTCCTTGAGCGCCTCCAGGAAGAGGTGGCATAGCTTGCTGACAGTGCCCGCGTCGTTGGCTTTGGCCGTGAACAGCTTCTCCAGCCTGACGTAGGTGGGCAGGACCAGCTGCAGGGTGGGCTGGCTCTCGTTGCTCAGCTCGATGACCGCCTGCTTCACGGGCGTCAGGATGGCCGCCAGGTTGCTGAGCAGATGCTTGTTGAGGCTCTGGATGAGGTTCATCTTCTTGGCCCGGCTGTAGAACTCGCAGATCTGCTCATAGCGCTCGTGGACCAGCAGCAGGGAGTCCGTGACCGAGTTCCAGCAGGGCGGCGGCGAGGTCTCCTCCAGCGACCCGAAGGTCTCCTTGGCGAGGCCTGTGGAGCCCGCCAGGTCCTCGCACACGTTGAGCAGCTCGATGACCTCGTGCATGCTGCGGGCCTGCAGCGTCCGCTTGCTCAACACGCTCTGCACCACCGAGTTCAAGGCACAGGCTGAGCAGCGAAGGCACATGCCGGCCTTGGAGAAGGCGGACGCGCTCACCCGGCAGTCCGTCACGTACACCGTCCGGATCTCTGACATCACGAACTCCGACAGCACGTTCTGCACCCAGTGGTGCACCAGGTCGCCGCTGTCACGGATGTCCGCGCCCTTCACACCCAGCACGTAGCTCTTGATGTGGTTGCCCTCGGCCTGGTAGGCCGTGAGGATGTAGCAGGAGTCGGGGCCCACGCTCTGCGAGTGGCAGGTGACGCCGATGCCCAGGCAGGCGTTGCTGCCCAAGGCACACGTCACCTTCACCTTCACCTGGTTGTACATGCGCGGCAGGTGCTTCAGCGCCAGCGTGTTGAAGTTGCCCAGGATCTCGGTGACCGAGAAGGCCCCGTAGCGGGCGCCGCTGTCCACCAGTGTCTGGGCAAGCTTCAGGAACTCCTTCCCACTCACCACGCTCAGTGCGCCCAGGTCGGCGCACATGACCCGCAGCAGCCGCTCTGCGATGTTCTGCCGCTCCTTCTCAGGGATCATGCTGTTGGGTGTTAAACCACCAGTCGTGGCTGGCAGGAAACACAAGGAGAGATGTGATTAATCCTGGCATTCGAGGCTCCGTGGTCTGGCAGCAACCCAATACTCTTAAGCATCCAGTATTAGGAATTATGCCTAGGTTTCATCTTGCACACAAATCGGTGGTACTGACTGTCTTTAACATGTGACAGTCTCATAGGAATAAAGTTCTATGATTGATTAGTAATGCCCGCCACGGGCATGGGAATAGAATATAGTGGTATGCGTGCAACATACTTGCTGCCTGTGTCATTCACCTAGACCTTTGAAGCCAACTAATTTAGCCCCTCCCTCAGTAAAGGAATGGACTCTAAAAAAGGAATCTCTAGTCAATAAAATATCTGAAGCCCCAGTGTCAGGAAAGAGCAGCCAACAGAAATTGTGGAGAGTGGATTCCAGTTCTGATTCTATCGCTAATTTGTACTCTGACTACAAACTGACGACCTCCTCTCCCTGGCCTCCTGCCCATCCCGTGAGGTCATAATTCCCACAAATAAGGTTTTAGGTGTTCAAGTGCTTTGGAAACTGTTGCGTATGGTGTTGCACCATCATGGGAGGCACAGGTGGTGGGGATGGAAGGCAGAGGGGAACGACCAGAGCAGGAGTGGGAAGATGCAGGGGCAGACCTCTGCGAGCCCCCCGGACTTCCGGCCCAGGAGAGACCTACTGTTGTTGGCACTGTTCCTCTGGGCCTGGGGTTTCCACTTCTCCTCAACGGCAGGCGGTGACCGAGACTGGTTGGAGGCCATGTTGTTCTCATTGTCCGCTGCGGGCACAGAGGAGACAGTGCGTTACCCTGAAGGGCAGGAGGCCTGCCAACTGACAAGATGAGAACTAGAGCAAGGTGGGTAAAGGCGGAACACGGCCTCTGGGAACAGGCCTGGGTTCAAATCCCGGCTCCTCCTTAGACGACTATCTTACGCTTGCAAAGCGTAAGCATTTTCATCATTTGGAAAAATGAAGAGAATCACACGGATATGACACAATTGCTAGAAGGACTAACAAGAGACCACCACACAGGGAAAGAGCTGAGCACAGTGCCCGGGGCGGAGGAAGTGCTTAGTAACTAGGAATCACTGTACCCCGAGTCTGGCTGGGAGGCCCCACACCCACGCCCAAGCAAGATGCTCTAGCTCTGAAATGGGAGGGGTGCCAGTGACACCCCAAGTGGCCTAAAGCATCTCACACTCTCACTTCTGTCAAGTCTGCCTTTTCAGTATATTTATAGTCACGCGTTGCTTAACAACGGGGATACACTCCGAGAAATGCATTGTTAGGTGATTTCGTTGTTGTGTGAATATCATAGCGTGTACGTACACAGACCTAGATGGTGTAGCCAACTACACACCTAGGCTGTATGGTACTAATCTTATGGGACCACCATCGTATATGCGGTCCGTCGTTGACCAAAACGTTACGTGGTGCATGACTGTACTAGAAATTTAATTAAATGAATAAAACAAAACCAAAATAAGCCCTACATTATATGAAGTATGAAATTCTTGACCCTCTCATTATAAAACATGGAAACCAAAGTCCAGATACAGGAAAGAATTTGCCCAAGATCCCGGAGAAAACTGGTGGCAGGGCTGGGCCAGAAACTCCAGGTCCTCTGGTTCCTAGATGCCTCCTCCGTGCAGTTCCCTAATTTTTGGTAACTTGTGCATATGCAGTTGTATCCAGTTATAAATAACTGGCATAGGCCTAGTCTCCTCTATTCACGGCTACTGCTCGACATTTTTATAGTCTAGAAATGGTCCGAGTTACAGGCCTGTCATTACAAATGGCTACACAATCCCCTATCGTATGATACACCACAGGTTGCTTAACCACACTCCACGTCCTGAGTTTCTGGGCTGTGCTGTTTCCAAGATTACTGTTCTGCGAGAACCTATGTGCCTGATAGTCTAACATTGTTCCTCTGTGCCTTTTTTAGTTGTTGTTGCCATTGCAGCTTTATTTCCTCAAAAAATAAAGGTTCTGGGTTGCCAGATGCCTTCCACTCTTCCCAACCAAAGGCATCAGGCCTTAGGGGCCAAGGCTGTACTTTTCACACCTAGAGAAGCGACTTCCCCAATTTCTACAGTTCAGCCCTACAAGCCTAGTTAAGAAACCCTAGGACATCCACTCAAAGGCGTATTTTGCAACTGCAAGAAAGGTACTTATGTAGACTGTAATAACATGGGAAAATGCATGAAACAATGAAAAGCAAGATCTAATCATAAGTTTATATGTATTATTTACGTATATATTTTTTAGACTTGTAAGTCAAATAATAACAAATCCACGCATCAAAAATAGATGGCGAGGGGGACTTTCACTTTCGCCCACTCAGGATGACCTGCCATGGGAACTGCCCTCCAGATGCAAACAACTGTGAACCACAACATGACTGCTTTCAGACGGGCAGCTCAGGGTGTGATGCCAGAAAAAGAGAAACAGGTGTGAGCTCTATGACAGCCCCAGCTTAGTGCCTGGAGGCAGTTTCCAGGCTGCAGCATAGGGTCAGGGAACCAGAACAGAGCCCAGTGGTATTGTTGATTCGAAGACACAGAGATCAAAGTTCAGGGAGGCCCAAGGCAGCTGGAATTTACAGGGAAAAGTACCAAAGAAGACAGAGCCACACAAAGAGAGAGCTCTGGAGACCTTCAGCAGGTTTCCCCGCAGTTTTTGTTGAGTACTAACCTGCTTAAGCATAGCGTCAAATTCCACAAGACCGGGGAAAGAATCACCAGAAGGCTGATAATTCCCAGGGCGCCCACATCGGGGGGAACAATTTGTGTTTCCTCAACCAGAATGGAGAGACCTTACTATGGGGCTAAATTAGCCATAGATTAAGGGCTGCACTAGACTTGTCCTAATATCTTTGAAGGGCAAGGCTCCAAAGTATCAAGATGATCCCAAGTAACTAAACTGTAAGCTAGAACAAAGTTCAATACTCTTTAAAAAAACATACGACAAAATCTAGCACCCAACAATGCAAAATTCACAATGTTAAGTATCCAATAAAAAAGTATCAGACATTCATAGTAGGAAAACCTGACCTATAACGAGGAGAGAAACCAACCAAAGAAACAGACCCAGAAATAACAGAGATGATGGAATTAGCCAAGAATAAGGAACTTAAAACAGCTGTTATAAATACCATAGATATGCTGCAAGATGTGAAAGGAAACATGAACATCCTCAGGATAGAAATATAAGATGTAAAAAAACCAAAACTAAAACTAACCAACCTAAGTGGAATTCTAGATGTAAAAATAGATTGTAGAGGAAAAATACAGTGTATGGGATAAAAGCAGATTAGATGCTACGGAAGAAAAAAAATCAGTGAACCCGGAGACAGAGCAAGAGGGCTACTGAGCATGAAAAACAGAGACGGTAAAAGGCTGACAATAAACTAACAGAGCATGGACAATATCAAGCAATTTAACATACATATCACTGGAGTCGCAGAACAAGGGGGTGAGACAGAAAAATTATTTGAAGAAATGGCCAAAATTTTTCCAAAACGAATGAAAATTATAAAGCTAGATTTAAAAAGCTCAATTGGCCTCAGTGAGAATAAACATAAAGGAAACACCACCAAGGCACAGCATCATAATCAAAATGTTGAAAACCAATGAAAAGAGAAACTCTTAAAGGCAGCCAGACTCAAAAAAGAGTTACGTACAGACCGAACAAAAATAATGACAACAGACTTCTTGTCAGAAATCATGCAGCCTGGCAGGCAACAGAACAAAGTACTAAAAGAAAATGTCAACCTAAAATTCTGAATCCAGTGATATCTTTCACAAATAAAGATGAAACAGACTTTTGAGACCAAAAAAAAAAAAAAATCAGACCACTATAAGAAATGTTAAAGGAAGTTTTTCAGGTCTAAGAAAAAAATGACATCAAGTAAGAGTCTGGATCTGGAGAAAGTAATGAAGAGTGCTGGAAACTGTTTGTGTGTAGATAAATAAAAAAATATTTCCCTCATTTTTAATCTCTTTACAAGATAACTGATTGCTCATTGGGAAACTGTAACAATGAATTGTGGTTATTATATGTAGAAGCAAACTATATGACAACAATAGCACAGAGACCAGGAAGGAAAAACAGAAGATGCTGTGGGAAGTTTTTTACACAATATGGAAACTGGGCTAATATTATTTGAAGGTAGACTGTGATAAGTTAGAAATATATAGTTTAAAACCCAAATAAACTATAAAAAATAAAAGAGTCATAGCTAATAAATCAATTGTGGAGATAAAAATGGGATCATAAAAATTCTCAGGGCCGGCTCCAGTGGTGTAGTGGTTAAGTTTGCCTGTTCCACTTCGGTGGCCCAGGGTTCGCTGGTTCGGATCCTGGGTGCAGACCTACTCACCACTCATCAAGCCATGTTGAGGCGGTGTCCCACATAGAGAAGCTACAACTATGATATACAACTATGTACTGGGGCCTTGGGGAGAAAAAAGAGAAAAAGAGGAAGATTGGCAAGAGATGTTAGTGTAGGGCCAATCTTCCTCAAAAAAAAAAAAAAAGTTGCTGCAAGAATAAATATAAAAAAAAAATTGTCAACCCAAAATAAGGCAGGAAAATTAGAGAAAAAGGAACAAAGAATAAATGAGACAATTAGCAAACACATAGCAAGATGGTAGATTTAAACCCAATAATATTGAAATTACATTAAATGTAAATGGTCTCCATATTCCAAATACAAGTCAGAGATTGTCATACTTAATAAAAAAGCAAGACCCAACAATATGTTATCCATAAGAAACCTATTTAGACATGAAGACAAAGATGGGTTAAAAGTAAAGGCTAAATAAAGGTGTACCATACAACCAGTAATGCGAAGAAAGCTGGAGATGCATGTGGTGTATTACAGAAAAAACAGACCTCAGAACCAGAAATATTACCAGGGATAATGAAGAGAATTTGCATAATGATAAAGGGGTCAAATTACCAAGAATATATAATAATCCTCAATGTGTATGTGTGTGATAACAGAGCATCAAAACACATACAGCAAAAATTGAGAGAACTGAAACAAGAAAAAGACAAATCCACAACTGGAAATTTCAACTCTCTTCTGATTGCTACTGAGAAAAGAGAAAAAAGACTGAACATAAATGAACAGAGAATGGACAATATCAAGCAAATATACATATAATTGGATTCTCAGAAAAAGGAGGTGGGGCAGAAAAATACTGAAATCACATGAAGTATGGTCTCTGACCATAACTGAATTAAATTAGAAGTCAATAACAAACATATTTGGAAAAATTGTAACTATTTGAATATTAAACATTACAAATCATAAGGGAAGCCAGAAAATGTTTTGAACTAAATAAAAATAAAAACATAACATTTCAAAATTTGTGGGATACATCTAAAGCAGGGCTTATTTATACCTCTGATTATATTAGAAACGAAGGAAGATTTACAGTCAGTGTTATAACCTTCCACCCTAAGAAATCTAAAGACGAACAGTAGGCGAGTCTCAAGTAAGAAGAAGGGAGGAAATAATAAAGATAAAATCAGAAATGAATGGAACAAAATGGATAAACACAACAGAGAAAAGTCAGTCAAACTAAAAGCTGATCTTTGTAATAAATCAATGAAATCTATAAACTTCTAGCCAGAACAATTAAAGAAAGAAAAAGAGCACAAAAATTATTAGTATCAGGAATGAAAGAGGGAACATTACTACAGATATTAAAGGGACTAAAATTGGTTATGAACAACCTTATGTAGATAAATCCGACCACTAAAGTGAGGCAAACAAATACACTGAAAGACACAAGGTACCAAAGTTCACTCCAGAAGAAACAGATAACCTGAAGTAGTCCTAAATCTATTAAAGAAATTGAGTTCCTAGTTAAATAACCTTCCACAAAGAAAATTCCCACATAGGTTCACTGGTGAATTCGACCAAATATTTAAGAAAGAGACAATATAAATTCTACACAAATTCTTCTAGAAAACCGAAAGAACATCTCTCAATTCCTTTTATGAGGTGGGCATCACCCTAATCCAAAACTAAAGAAAAACATTACAAGAAAAGAAACTACAGTACAATATGCCTCATAAATATACATGCAACAATCCTTAACAAAATATTAGCAAACTAAATATAGTAATATATAAAAAGAATATACATCATGACCAAGTGGAGTTTATCCCAGAAATGCAAGTTGGGCTTAAGAGAAAACCACTCAGTGTAATTCCCTATACTAAGAGAGAAAAAAGAAGAAAGATATAAATAGATAGATATAAATACACACTAAAATGTGACAAATTCAACACCCACTCATGATACAAACGCTCAGCAAACTAGGAAGAGAAGGAAAACTTCCTCAACCTGATAAATGGCATCTAAAAAAAAAACATAAGTTTACTGACCTGATAGAAGTAAAAAGGATTTTAAGGAAATACTATGAACAACAGCACTGCAATAAATTAGATAACCTGGATGAAACAAACATTCCAAGAAAGACAAACTACGAAAACTGATTCAAGAAACAGAAAATCTCAATAGATCTATAGAAAAAGATTAAATTAGTAATCAAAAAACTTCCCACAAAAGGAAAGAAAGAAGATAAGCACAGGCTCAGATGGGTTCAATAGTGAATTCTATCACGTTAAAAGACCTCTTCACAAATTCTTTCCCAAAACAGAAGAGGTGGGAACACTTCTCAATATGGTTCATGGTTAAACACTGAAAACCTCTCCCCTAAGATCAGGAACAAAACAAGAATGTCCACTCGCATCTCCTCTATCCAACATGTATTAGAGCTTCTAGCCAAGGCAAGCAGGCAACAAAAAAAAAAAAAAAGGAAAGAACGAGAGGGCACCCAGATTCGAATGGAAGAAGTAAAATTATCTCTATCTGCAGATGACGTGATTGTGTATATCGAAAAATCCAATGAAATACACACATACACGCACCAAACTATTAGAACTAATAAATGAGTTCAGCAAGGTTGCAGGATACAAGATCAATATATATTAAAAAAGTCAATTGATAGACAACAATATTGTACTATAATCATCAAACCTGCTAAGAGACCAGAACTTATTCCAACCACTGAAAAGAAAGGATAATTACGTAATGTGATGGAGGCGCTAAATATCCCTACAGTGTCAGTCATTTAATGGTATATAAATGCATCAAGTTAACATACTTTACCCCTTAACTTTACACATTGTTATATAGCAAATATATTCAACTAAAAAATGGAAAAAAATCAATTGTATTTTTCTACACTAGCAAATGAACACCCGAAAATTTAAATTAAGAAAATAATTCCATTTATAATAGTGTCCAAAAGAATAAAATATTTAGGAATAAATTTAAAAAAGAAGTGCAAGCTCTGTATACTGAAAACTAAAAATATTGTTGAAAGAACCCAGAGAAGACTTAAATAAATGGAAAGACATTCCACGTTCATGGACTGGAAAGCTTAATATTGTTAAAATGGCAATACTCCCCAAACTGATCTAGACTCTCCCTGCTGGCTGTTTTACAGAAACTGACAAGCTCATCCTAAAATTTATGTGGAAATGCAAGAGATGCAGAATAGCCAAAACAATCTTGAAAAAGAACAAAGTTGGACGGCTTACACTTTCAGATTTCAAAACTACTACAAAGCTACAGTAATCAAGACAGTGTGGTACTGGCACAAGGATAGACATATGGATCAAAGGAATAGATTTCAGAATCTAGAAATGAACCCTCACACATATATGGTCCATTGATTTCTGACAAGGGCGCCAGGGCAATTCAATGAGGGAAAGAATAGTCTTTTTAAAAGTGGTGCTGGGATAGTGACTAGCCAGACGTAAAAGAACATAGTTGGACCCCTACCTCACACCACATACAAAAATTAACTCAAAATGGAATACAGACCTAAATGTAAGAGCTAAAACTACAAAACACGTATAAGACAACACAGAAGTTAAGTCTTTCTGACCTTAGGTTAGGCAATGGTTTCTTAGATAGGCTGCCAAAAGCATACACGATAAAAGAACAAACAAGTAAAGAAACTTCATCGAAATTAAAAACACTCATGCTTCAAAGGACAACATCAAGAAAGTGAAAAGACAACCCACAGAATGGGAGAAAATACTTGCAAATCATATATCCAGAGAGGTCTTGTATCTAGAATATATAAAGAACTCTTACAATTCAATTAATAAAAAGACAAAAACCTGATTAAAAAATGGGCAAAAGATCTCAATAGCCATTTCTCCAAGGAAGATATTCAAATGGCCAACAAGCACATGAGAATATTCTCGACATCCTTAGTCATCAGGAACACGCACATCAAAATCACAATGAGACACTACTTCACGCACACTAGGATGGTTATAAGCAAAAAGTCAGATAATAACAAGTGTTGTCAAGGATGTGGAGAAATCGGACCCCTCATCCACTGTTGGTGGGAATGTAAAAACGGTGCAGCCACTTTAGGAAACAGTCCACGAATTTCTCACACGGTTAAACATCGAGTTACCACCTGACCCAACATTTCCACTCCTAGGTATATACCCAATAGGGTTACAAACAGAAGTCCACACGAGGACTCGTACTTGAATTTCACAGCAGGTCTATTCATAATAACCCAAAACTGGAGACAACTTAAATATCCATCAATTGGTGATGGATAAACAAACTGTGGTATATCCAAACAATGGAATACTACTCAGAAATAAAAAGAATTACCAAGAACACAGAACAACATGGATGTATCTCAAAAGTATGCCAAATGAAAGGAATCAGACAAAAAGATTAAATACTATATATTTCCACTTATTCAAGTGAAGGCAAAGCTATAATAAAAGCAAGCAGACAGTGGTTGCCAGGGCTGGGGTGGGGCAAAGGGACCGATTGCAAAGAGGCACAGCAGAACATTTTGGGGCTGATGGTGACGTCATATATTGTGATTGTGATATGATTAAATGACAATATACATTTGTCAAAACCCATGAAACCATACTTTGAAATTGGTGAATTTTATTCATGTAAATTATATCTCAATAAATCCTATGTTAAACCCGACTGAAAAGAAACCCATTAAGAGAGTAACGGTGGATGGCTCTGAGTAATGAGATTATGGCTGATTCTTCAATTCTAGCTTCTCTGCATTTTCCCAATTTCCTTTAATGACGAGACCTTACATTTTAAAAAGGGAAACACAAATTTTAAAATGGAAACAAGTAGCTGTTCCTGTCGACTTTCTCTGCTAGAGTACAGGGATTTAAAATCCCTAGATTTGAACCTGGCTCTGCCATGGCTGTGGGGTGACCTTGAGTTAGTCACTTCAAGTCTCTGGGCCTCAATTCCCCTCCTCCCTTCAAAATGCTGGGGCCGGGCAAACTGCAGCGCGATTCCCCCTCTGCCTTTCTGCAGGACTTGGAATTGATATTACTCAACCTAGCTTTAGACGACAATGTCCAGTACTGGTTGATTAAAACAATTTTTTTTCCTCCACATCCCACAGATACTGCTCCTGACATGGTGAGGTACTCAGTCAATGCTCTGTGAATAGTTTGATTTATAGCTTGAGCTGAAAATAAGGTTTGCTCAGTGTGGCTTTCCCTAAGTACCACAAATACACACACACACATGCACATACGTGCTTGCACATGTGCATGTAAACACACACGTCTGCAAAGGGCTGGATGCAAATCTCAAGGAAAGGCTGTCTCCCAGAGAGGGACCAGTGCAGGGAGGAGAAAGCAGTTGTTTCTGGCAGCGGATGGAAAAAGAAGCACCCGCTGCTGTTCGGTCTTATCTCAGAATGTGCCAGGCCTCAATACGTCACACGTGGCAGCACCGGAACCCTCATCCAGCCCATGGAGGGTGCCGACTGGCCCACTTCACAGATGAGAAGACTGAGGCCCAGAGAGGTGAAGAGGCCCAAAGGGATGAGAAATCAGGTGAGGCTATTCCACAATCCTAAACCTGTCACTGCCAACCTGTTTGCTGCCCAGAAAGTCCCCGTGTCTCTCCTGGCTGCGGTCCTCGGGCAAGTTACTTAGCCATCTTGTGCGTCAATGTCCTTATCTATAAAGTGGAGCTAATATGGGCACTTAACTGTTCTGAGTATTAAATGAGCTAATACGTGTAAAACTCTTAGAAGAAGGCCTGGCACCAAGTAAGCTCAAATGATGTTAGATACTTTTTACGAGCTGTGCAACTTTGGGCCAGTGATGTTCTCTGAGCCTGTTTATTCATCTGTACAATGGGGATCATAACGTTAGCCGGTTAATGGGCTGGTTCAGGAGATAGGAGGAAATACACACCTGACACCCAGTAATTGCTCAGTCAGTGTTTGCTATCTTTAGTATGATGACTGTCCAAACCTGCTCTTGAACTGTCACCAGGGGAGGACACGTTTTCCTACAGCACAGAAAGGAAGTTTATTAGTGGGAATTACCCCGTGCCATTCAGCACTCTTAATGAGATTGGTGTTATTCGAGGCTGATCCCCTTATCAGCGACGCCATGAACTGCGTAGATCATGACGCTTAATTTCTCTCTCTGGAGTCAATCCTCTAATCCCGACTCAGCCTGGCCGGGATTCAGCCTGGCTGGGATTCAGCCTGGCTTTACGCTGCACTGCCGGCGAGGCTTTCTCTGCCGGCGCTGAACCAGAACGAAGCAGCGCAAAGCTCTTCGTGGAAAACAAGTGGGGATGCTCGGGAGAGGGGCCCCCAGCAGGTTCAGTCTCGATTTGCATTTCAATGGCCTCTGCCCCATTGCCGGAGGGACAGAGAAGCACCTGCGGAGAAGCACTGGCGCCCTGGCCCTTCCCTAATTAGGCAGAGGGGCAGGAGGAGGTGGGGGGCTCAGAGGAAGGGTGAGCGGGAGCTGGGCCGCAGGAGTCTGGGGCCCAAGCGCTGTGTTCAGGCAGTGGCCCCAAGCAGCCTTCCAACTGCTGTCACTGATTCCTACACAGTCTAGTCTCAACGCCTTGAGGTGGCATTCAAGGCCTCCCTGGTGCGGAATGGCTGAAGGCACAGGCAAGCAGGAGGCGTCTGACACGTGAAGAGGAACCTTGGTGTGAGGAAGGCAGCTGTGATGGCAGGTTTGCATGTCCTTGTTACAGCAATGGAGACACTCAGAGAGGGGGAGTTTCCTGCCTGAGGTCACACAGCATGGGGCACACCACAGCAAGGAACTCACACGCCTTGGCTGCCAATCCAACTCTGTCCTCATTTTAACGAGTCCATAGAAATAAATAACAGACCCCCCCCCCAAAAGATCATGCGAATTAGTGCCTAGTGAACAGCAGATATCCACTGAGTCTACGCTGAATGAATGAATGAATGAACAATGAATGCAGAGAGGTCACACTAACAGAAACCACTGAGAATTGGGGATGTATGTATCGGAGCAAATAGTGTTTCCCTGACTAAAACAGAAATGAGACCAGAAGTGGGGGCTACCATGACCAAAACTGGAGAGATCAGTTTGAAGGCTGGGGGGTCTAGGGTAAGGGGCTGATACTGCAAGCTGGGAAGATGGCAAAACAGCTGATAAGAGGTTGTCCAGACAGCAGACGACTCGCCGGTGCTCTACAGCAGTGGTTCTCCAAGTACAGTCCCTGGGCAGGCAGCAGGGGACAGGCCTCAGGATGTGTCAGAAATGCAGGTCTCGGGCCCCACCCCAGACCTGCAGACTCCAAGATTCAGGGTGGGGCCTGGAGACCTGTGCTTCAACCAGCCCTCCAGGTGACGGATGCGCACTCAAGTGTGTGGACAGCTGCTCTGTGGGACAGAGCGTGACAGTGACCGCGACCCTGCTCTGAGATGGGGCTTCGGCCCAGGCTGCCCGGGGCCGACGCCTCTCCACCCCGTCTCCTGCCTCTGCTCCCCTTGACCTCAGATGCCCTCAATTTCCGCCTCCACGTCTCTTTCCCGGTCACCTCCCACTTAGCCTTTAGGCTCAGCACAGGAGCCACCACCTTCCAGAAGCTTTCTTCAGCTCTGTCCCTGCTTTCTGACTGTGCTCCACCCAGACTGCTGCCCCCGCAGAGCACAGACCACCCTGTGCTAGAACTGACTGTGCAGGGCTCCCTGAGGGCAAGCCCCACGTCCTACAACCTGTTCCTGGGCACAGTGGCCTCCCCGGGGCTCAGGCAGGCTCTGCCTTTTGCAGCATCCCTGCAGCCAAGCTGGGCCGCCGGGCGCCTCACCTGCGTGGGACTGCATGTGCTCCAGCAGGTTGCTGTAGAATTGGAACTGGATGCCACAGGCGCCGCAGGTGTAGGGTTCTGCGGGGAGAAACGAGCAGCCGAGTTAGGGGCACGGCGAACCCGGATGCCTCTCTGCTGGGCTGCGGGCGGCTTTGAACTGGGAACCCAAACACACACTGGGGCTCTGCACTTGGGACTCTGGTCCAGCCTGTCTGCCCCCTGCCCATCACTAACTAGCGAGGGAGAGACTGTGGGGAGGAAGGAGCGATGGAGAGAGGAAGACGTGCAGATAAAGAGACCACCTAATTCTATCAGGCAGACATTTATTGAGTGCTTACTGTGTGCCAGGCACTGTTCTGGGCCCGGGGGAGGGCTGGGGGAGGATAACACTAATGGACCCACAGCTCTCCTAGGGCAGAGACCATGTCTTATTTGTTCCACAGCCCATCTCTCTGCCAGCGGAAGCGCACAGATGGGAACAAATGAATGAATGACCCAAAACAAAGTAATGGACATAGAGAGCGGTAAAGGGAGGGGAAGAAGAGGTACGGGGAAAGGGTGAGGAGTGGAGAAAGCCACAGGAAAGCAGCGGAAGCAAGGATAAGAGGAGGAGGGGGAGAAGAGAGGGAGGGAGGGCGAGGGGGAAGGCAGAGGACCTTTATCTTCCATCTCTGTGTTCCCGGCACTCAAGTCAGTGTGGCCCAGGGAAGATGGGACGGAAGAAGAAAGAAATAAGGGGTGCAAAGAAGAGTTAGGAAAAGAGAGGAAGAGGATGGCCAAGATGGGGCTTGGAGAGGGGTCCTGAGGCTGCCCCAGTGAGCGGGAACAGGGAGGTTTGTGTCCCTGCCAGGGCTGGGGGTGGCAGAGGCAGGCTGTCTACGGTCAGGGCTCTGCCTCGTGCCTGTCCAACCTCCTCCACCCGCCCAGGGCTGGGCCTCCTGCTGCCTCGGCCAGCTGTCGGTCCGCCTGGGAGGGCGGCCCAGGGCCAGATGCTCTGGGGAGGTCCCGAGTCTGTGGCCAGCTGAGTTCCTTCCCTGCCCTGCCTCGCCCTCTCCAGCCCCCCAATGGGACCATCACTTACTCTGTAGGAGAGGGAAAGGATTGGAAATCAGGGGACTTGCAGTTTCTGCAAAAGAGAAACAGTTTAGCTAAGTCTCTTCCAGTTCTGGTGCTCGGAGATGACTGTCATTACTTCTGTTCTTAACAAGCAGTGTGCCAGATGGGGCTCTCGAGGAGGGGGAGCATCTGAGAGCCAGGCTTACAACTGGGGTGGGGCTGGGGCAGCCAGCAGGGCAAGACTAGCCAGGGCCATCCCTCTAGGACACAATCTACTCTCAGAAAGTGAGCTCACCGGGCACTAACAAGAAATGTCTATGCATGGCTGCCTGCCACAGGACAGGGAGCTGGAAGCTGCTTCTAGGGCCTGGCACGGGATGGAAATGTTTGGCACCAAACACCAGAGCAGCCACAGGGAGGGCTGCACTTTCTGGAACTTCCCCCGGGCTTCCTGGTGCTGTCAGGTGAGCCTCAGATGCAGGAGGCAGCAGAGAGGGGCCAGATGGACGACCCCGGGAATCCCAGTCCCACCACTTACAAGCTGGGACCTGGGGCAACAATCGACCTCTCCTGACCTCAGTTTCCAGGTCTAAAGCGGGGATAACCATAACACTGCCCACCCGCCCCACACTCTGGTAACAAGGGAAACAAATAAGACACATACAGCTCTGAACACATGCCAGGCACACAGTAAGCGCTCAATAAATGGTGGCTGCCGGCGATGGCAGCACTCGACACCGTCGTTCCCAATTCTGAGTATCAGCCTTGGAGGGAGGAGAGGCAGGGGTGCAGTCTGGCTGGCTGAGAGCAAAGGCTCCCCAGGAGACCACGGTTCCAGGCCTGGCTCTGCTACTTAGGCCTGGGTGTGCTCCATCCCTCTCAGGCCCACCTCCAGGAGAGGTGAGTGGGTTACATTCTTCAAAAGGGTGAAGCAGCTTGGAAAAGCTGGCTTAAAGAATCGTGTCAACATTCTCGGGGCTCCCGCAGCACCCCTCATTCCCTTCCTCAGGGCACTCATCAAATCACTTGCTTTACTTAAAACCACCACCACCCAAACACCCTGACACGTGAGTGTTCCAGGCAGGGCTGGCTGACTGCTCCGTGCCCCGGGGATCTGCGTGCTATTCCCGACAGCAGAGAGGGAACTAAGAGGCTAGCCCAAGTCACCAGCCTGTAGACAGTGGAGTTGGGGTTCGAGCCTTGGCTGGAGACTGAAGCTGGAGCTCAGAAGCCTCCACGTTCACGTCTGCGCTGCCGGCTGTTTCATAAAGCCCCTGACTGACAGTCAAGCCACGGCCATCATCTGTCTACACCCAGGCAGTGCCTAGTATGGTACCAGCCACAGACCAACATCTAATCTGTTGAATTAAACTTCAACTGTGCAGGAAAGTGAGTGGGTGCCTTGCTGTACGTAACCAGTGTCAGAATTCTTTTCCCACCCTGCCCCGGCCGTCACTGTGCAGACCGGCTTGCTCGGGACCACCCATGGCCTCGCTAGGCTGGCCACCGTCTGGCTGGGGAGATGACCTTGGCCCCTCTCCTCTAAGGTGCCGGAGCGCTCGGCCAGCCTCCTGAGGGAGGCAGCCACCAGGGGGCGCCAAAACACCACCAGAACCTCAGGTAAACCTACTCAGGCTGGAAGGGAGCCTTTGGATAGTCCCAGGTCCCAAGTGGGGCCAGAACTTGGGGCCTCTGGCTTTTAGGCCACAGCTCTCTCTACTGTACCCCTTTGCCCCTCCTGGAAATAAACTGGCTGCCACGTTCACCCTCCAAACAGCAGTGGCTCTCAGGGCACATCTGAGTGGCTCCATGGCAGTCTATAGGGGAGGGGGAGTTCCTCTCTCCATGGGGAGGAGAAAGACGAGTCACAGTCCTCCTGAGACCCAGAGGGATGTCCCTGGAAGAAAAGGCCCTTCCCACTTCCCCCTCCCACTAACACCCATCATGCACCACGCAGACCCAGCCCACAGAGCACCTACTGCCACCGGGGGCAGGAGGGCAGTAGAGGATGGCGGCGACAGCACAGGACGACTGGCTGTCACGGGGCACACTCACCGCTGGAGTTTTGGGAACTGCTATTCGTC
This sequence comes from Ceratotherium simum simum, assembly GCF_057802395.1. NCBI lineage: Eukaryota > Metazoa > Chordata > Mammalia > Perissodactyla > Rhinocerotidae > Ceratotherium > Ceratotherium simum. Next base: position 22,024,659 of record NC_141928.1, read on the forward strand.
TCTTCAAAGTGGTTTTGTGCTTTGCCTTCTACTCTCCGACTGAAAGCGCTTTCTGCTGGGTGGGGGGGCGGGAGAGAGCAAGGGAAAACGATGGTGACTGGTCGGCACTAGGTCCAAGGGAGGGGCATGCCAGAGGAGGCTCAGAGGCCGGGTACCTGCAACTGCCCTGGGCTGGGTTAGTGCCCAGGGCTTTATGCTGGGGGAACCAGCACAGTGACACCCCCAGCTCCTCAGGCTCACCTGAGTTGTCTGATACCATGTCAGGGCCCTAAGAGACCCCCCGACAGCACCCAGGGGTGGAGGTCCAGGCAGGGGGGACGTGTGTGTGACTTGTCCAAGAGCGCACAGATGAAATCCAGCTGAGTGAGCAGGTGACAAATGGGCCCGGGTCTCCCATCTTTGGCCCCTGGGGGGGCCACATTTGTGACACTAAGTAATTTGGACCTGCCACTCACTACTCTCTCTGCCAGACTCTGCTGCCACAGGCCCCACAGAGGGACAGGGAGGGTGACAGACTGTTTCCTAGTGGTGGCTCTGGCAGAGCAGGAGGGCCAGACACCTGATTCGGACTCCACAAGCTGAGTGGTCCCTGAGTGGCAGAAAGGGGATCCTGGGAGAGAAGACGGGCAGAACCAGAGCAGCCCCACACCCCAGAGGCCACAGACCAAGCGAGGTCAGGCCAGGGTTTGCCCAGGGGAAGGGACCGGCTCCCCCAGTCATTTATGGGGTGTCTCCGCTTACAGGTGGCACCTTCCTGGGCAGCTCACCCTCTCCCAGGTGCTGTCCAGAACCCCCTATCTCTGGAGTGCAGAGATATGGTCAATCAGGTGGAAAAACACCAGTTAGTCCCCACCCCCACCTGCAGAAGGTACTGAGACAGAATATCCAAGCTGGAAGGTAACTCAGCTTTTCCAAGTTGCTCTTGGCACAAGGGGATGCTGGATGCTCCAGGAGATAAAGCCTTCTCAGAAGAAGTTGATTTGGGATGAGCAGCCACCTAACCCCTTTCTTAAGGAGAAACAACTCACCCGAGGATGTCAAAGGCTCTGAGAAGTTGAACGGAAAAGAGACCCGTTCAGCTTTATCTAACCTGGCCTTCCCAAACATATTTCACCACCAAAGCCCATTTTTTAAATATTAGATTCCTGAATATCCCTCAAAATTGGTGATCCCGGGAACCCACTTTAGGAAATGCCACCATCACCCAGTCCACCCTACACCGGGAGGGCAAGTGCTCGGTGAGGGCCGGGTTTCCAGACGATCATTGGGGTGACGGGAAAGGAAGCCAGAGGCGGCTCCTACAGGCCCTGCCTAATTCCCCCTCCCCGACCCCAACACCAACTGACGCAGCTTCGTTTTTGCAGAGGCTGTTGATAACACCACAAGGAAGACCTCTTCAAAACGTGCCTGTGAAATGCCGGGGCTGAGAGCCACACTTCTGCCACCTCCAGTACCACCTGCAAAGAGGCAAAGAAAGCCCCCCGATTCTTTGTCTGTGGGCGGGGACTCTCATTTACTGAGCACCCATATCTGCCAGGCTCTGGTCCAGATACTGCATCCACAGTCTCCCTGCATTCTCCCAACAGCTCTAGGAGGTCCACGTTGTCATTCCCATTTTACAGGTGAAGAAACAGAGGAAAGTGAGGTTGTCAAGTTCCCGGGCTGGATACGCTCCTTGCCCTCTAAGATGGCAGAATAAGGAGATTTCGTTCTTGGGGTGGATGCTTGCATTCTGAAAGGGTGTGGGGTAGGGAAGTGACGCCTTTCTCCATCTGAATCCTTGTGCACGCAGTGGGCTGGTTACCCACCTGTGGACGATGTTCGTGAAGCTCCACCAACATATTGATAAAACGCACCACAAAGCAGATTACCAACTCCTACAATTAGGCTCCTAGTGCTCAGCTGATAATGCGAATCTCTGCCACAGGCATGGCTGGCTGAAAACCAGTGGGCGATACTGTGGGTGAAATCCCACACGCATACACACGGGGAGAGCTGCCTATTCTAGAATGATGAGGGCGGTGACAACTTCCAGGTCTAACACGCAGGTTCCTGCTGCTCACAACCTGGTGCCCTCTGCCCAGCTGGTAAACCCAGGTGTGACCCCCACCAAGAGTCTTCCAGGTCACTAAAGGCAGCCAGAAGCACGCCCCAGGGCTTGCTGGAAGCTTACTCTCCGACACTGAGGGGCGAGAGCTGCCACAGACCACACAGCCCTGCAGGCAGTTCTCTGCAGAAACGTAAAAACTCCCAGCCACGAGGTCAAGAATAAAAGCAAAATCTGAACGCCATAATCCCATTATTTAGCTGAGCCCAAATGTACCACCAACGAGCCCGTGATGACCAGTCTCTTTCTTACTAATTTATGACTACTGTTGCAAAAACACAACGGCTGTTGGCTTTTGTCAACGCAGTACCTGAAAAACTGTTAACTTCGAAGTTGATGAACTATTTACTCTCCCTTTGGGAAATCTAAGCACAGTAAGCATATCTGCAAACATTTTTAAGAACCATATCCTTGCCCAAAATTCATCTCCTGAACCAAAGAGTAAAAGGCAATCACATCTAATTACTTGCTATGTCATTGGTCCAATTTAGTGGTTCATTTAACTGAGTCCTCAGTTTGACTACTTATACATTTAATTGATGGCTTCGGGCCTCTTGAGGGCAACTGAAAGGCCCATGGTCCCAGAGGGACTACATCATCGCTCAACCCTACATCCCACATATCCAGGCAGGAGGCCCAAGGCTCATTCTATCCAGGAATGAATCAGGATTCCTGAGAACTGGTGTGATAACTCAGCACACAGTGTGTCTACCAGGTTTCCTGGAGAAAATGACTGCTGTAAACCTGCCTGTTCACCCTTCTGGAGTCTGAGCCCCTTTCTGCACAGAGTCAGACAACAGGGGAGCTGGAATCCGCTGGTTTCCTGCTGGGCTGTGGCTCATGGAGAAGTTTCATGGGTAGTACTAGACAAGGGGAGACCAAGAGAACAGAGTTCTTGGCTAACCACTCTGCTTCACGGAGAGCAGCTCTTTGTAGAAACAAGCTTTTAGACTGGGTTTTCTGAAAGATGGGGAGTACAAACTCATGCCAAAAGGGTCCAGGCAGGTGACGTCAATGGATGAACTGGGCTGGATGTGAGACAGACAACGGTGTGATCACAATGAGAAATGACACTTGCCACATGGCCATTGTGTTGGGGAGGCAGGAGGGAGTGGTGGGGACTGTGGAAAACTGGAGAGCACATGCTCGATGAAAGGAGGCAGCTGTGGCTTAGCCCTCCAGCCAATTGTTGCCCTGCAGGAAAGTGGGCCCAGGACTGCCAGAACTGACTTTTCAATGTCAGCTGGAAATCAAAAGTTGTAATAAAATCTCCTCATGTTCAAATATTGGCAATTAATTAAAAAAAAACTTAAACTCGTTAGGCAATGACTTGGGGAAAAAATAGTCTCCTGCTTTAAAAAAATAGTTTGCAAACCATCTTGTACAACTCTCTGACTTAGGGCAAGAAAATCTAGACTCAGAGAGGTCAGGTGGCTCGCTGTGGTCACAGAGCCAGCCAGAGGCACAGCTGGGACCCAGATTTGTCCCAGAGAACTATGGGACCTCCACTCTCGCTCTTGCAAGGGAACAATGACCCGGGCACAGCTGTGGCAGGTGCGAAGCGCAGGGAGTGGAGGAAGCGTGGGGTGACATAGGCCATTGGTACCTGCGGTCGCCTTGCTTGCCGGAGATCCCGAATTTGGAGTGCGGAACGTCTGGGTTTGGGTGGCTGGAGGGGTGCGGTGTAAGAGGGTGGCGCATCGGACCACGGAGGCCGGAGGTTTTTTCCCCGACTGGTTCGTCTGGGCCTTCGCTGCCACGAAGCGTGGAGACGGGGAGACCTCCGGATGTGAACACTCGGAGCCCGTGTCTGGATCGTCCGGTGGCTCCCACCCGGGGGCGGTACCTGAGAGGGTCACGCTCTCAGTCCCCGAGGGTACTCGGAGCCCACCGAGTGAGTGGCCTCTCGGGCCACAGGTCCCCGTGCTCAAGGGTTGGAACCTCTTCTCGGTCCACAGTGAGTAAAGACTCACTCCCACCCAGAACTACAAAGCTCGGAGTCTAGAACCTTCCCCAGCTTCTCCTCGGAGGCAGCCTGATCGCCAGCTCACACTCAGTGTTTCCTGGACCCCAGCGACCAGCTCACTGGGTAGGTCACCCATAATCTTGACCAGTCCAGGCTCCGAGGGTCTAAGAACTCAGCCTGTGACCCACGCTGGGGGCACCTGAATTAGCTGACCCAGGCCCAAGTGCATTTTCTAGAATTCGCTTCCAAGCCTCTTTCCCCTCAAGGCAGGCAGACTAAGAAGTCATGATAGAAAGCAGAGAGGCAGAGACGTGCCGGGGCTGACTCGTGGGGTGGGGAAAAGTGGAGGGGCCCAATGTCACCCCAAGGTTTTAGGGAAGCGACTCTGCGGTCCTCCCTGGGCACTGACTGGGAATTGAGGTTCTCGGGGACAGTGCTCAACCCAGCGCCTGACGCTTTAACTGAAACAAGCGCAGACCTTCCTGGTGGTGTCTGGGGACCTCCTGCCTCCCTCATCTGAATTCTCTGTGGAAGCTGGGGTCACTGAGAACGGGGGGCTGACACTCAAGTGGTCTCCACCTCTGGCGGGGTCTTGGGCAGCAGGAGTCCGCCTCCTTCACACTCCCCGGAGCCATAATCAGCCGTGATGGCGACCCCTGACCCTGGCCACCTCCCACGTTCAACACGAAAGAGGAGGGGGCAGTGGTCTTCTCACTCTAGGGCGACTCTCTCCCCTAAAGGTGAGAGGGGACCAGGAAGCAAGGGAAGGGACCCCTTTGATGCTGACCAGGGGGCTCACAGAACCCACAGGAACTGGTGACATCCTGAGGGCACCATCTTGACCCAGAGCCTGGCTGGAGCACTGAGCTGCCCGAGAAGGACCTGCAGCGCCTTTCCTGCCTCTAGGGGCAGAGGGGTCACCTCACTACCCCTGCTCCCAGCCAGGCAGGTGTCCATCCTGGGCACCAGACACTCCACCCACGGCGTTCAGAGCCCCAAAATAAAGAGGCGCTCCTGGATCCTCCACCTCTGCCCATTCCTGGCAGACGGGAGGCCCAGGCCCAGGGAAGCAGGGCCTTGCCCAGGGTCATACAGGAACCCACTCTTCAGTGTTTGGTTTACCACCCAGGGGCCCTGAGGGGAGCTCAGAGGACTCAGGTTGCCCCCTTGTCCCTTTGGAGGGTCACCTCCTCCTCCACCCACAGTGGTGGCCAGACGCCAGGAGCTGGGGAGTCCTTCGGTCACGGCCCCCTTAAGTAAGCCCTCATTTGCCCCACCTGAGCCCCAGGAGGAATCCTCAAGGCCTCAGTCTGTGCAGAATTCAGGTGTCCCTCTCCCCCTCAACCCCACCCTCGGGATCCTTGTGTTCTGAATCAGGACCCGAGAGGTCTGGGTGAGGAAGGATACCTCCATATGCTCCCTCCCACTCTCCCTCCCTCCCTTTCAGAGCCAAGGACCTCGGAGGCCCAGGACTCCAACCAAGAAGGGCTCATCTCATAATTTCCAAACATTTTTTTAGCCACAGAATAAACCTACACATCAAACTCTGTGGTAGGCATCCAGAGTCCCATCTCTCACTTCTCCACTGTCACCCTGAAACACGGTTTGGGGACACAGCTGCTGGTTCACCGTAACGGAACCGGCGCTGAGTGTCGAGCGAGGCCCACTCGCCTCTGAGTCCCAGGTCCACCACCTTTGGCCTCTGGGGTCCTGGACTCTTTACTTCTCCTCTCTTGGCCTTAGCTCCCCCACCTCACCCCCACTGATAAATTGGGGACACCCATCTCTGCACTACCAACCTCACAGGGATTTCTGAGAATCCAAGAAAGTCACAGAAGCACCTTGAATGGTAAACTGCTCTTCAGAGGTGAGCAGCGATTACCAGTATTTTTTAGAGATAAGAAACCAGGGCCCAGAATGGTTAATAAGTTTACGGCCACACAGAAAGTTAGTGCCAGGATGGGGCAGGAGCTCAAGGCTGCCATCTCCTCAAGGAGGCCTTTGCACGAGGCCATGTGGTCCCCTTCAGCACTAACCACATGTCCTGGGGACCTGGGCACAAGGCACAGAGAATTTCTGAGTGATCAACTGAGCATGTCGCTCTCTCTTAGGCCTCAGTCTCTACCCTACAGAATGGTTTCTAGGAGACCCCCCAGATCAGACCTTTTCATGGTCTACAATCCTGCTGTCGAAATCCTGGCATTCCGTGTGTGAGTCCCCTCCTTCCCAGCGGCAGGGAGCTCAGCGACGCCCACGAAGCACATGATATAACAAACACCTGTTTGCTTCAACAACGCCAGCCTGGGACCTTCTCATCTCTTGCCCTCTCACGTTCTACAGTACCCTTTCTCTTCCAAGCACATGCTATTCCCTCTGCCTGGAATGTTCTTCCCTCCAATTTCTGCCTGGATAACTACTGCTGCTCCTACATATCTCCACTTAAACATCACTTCCTCTGGCAGCCCTCCCTGATATCCACCTGGTCATTTACCTTTCAGTCCCCTCTCCACTTCCCTCCCAAGATCTGACTGCCATCGATGATGACACATGGTGTGATCTTTAGATCCATGTCTCTTTCCCCATTAGCCTGCATGCTCTGTGAGAGCAGGGACTCTGCCAGCGTGGCCCAACCATGCACTCAGTGCCTGGCACATTCCCTGACAGACACGAAGTGGTCAACAGATACTGCGGAATCAGGGAATCGATGCAGGAATGGCTCCGAACCGCTCAAGCAGAGCACATCAAAGACAGGATGCCCAAGAGATGACATAAGAGGCCGTGTCACATGTTATCCTCCCAGTGGCCCCAAGGGTATAAGGCAGATGGGACGCAGAGGCTCAGAGAGGTACAGGCGCCACTCCAGGGTCAAAGAGGAGGCTGGAGCTGAACCAGGATGCATTTCCCAGGCCCCTAACTCCTGTCACTCAACAGCTTGCTCCATCTCTTGACCTCCCCACATGGAATGTTCTCAGGCTGGAAGTCCTACCTGGGCTTTCACTGAGAAAGGAAGAAAGAGCTTCAGACAGACTGGCTGATTACCCTTGTAAGAAACATACGAGATATCTACCCAAAAGAGATGCTTAAAAATAAGAGAATACCACCGTCTCTCCTTTCTGTAAAGCTCTGAAAATTTAAATGGAGCAAAAACTTTAGAGAATTTAAGGATTTGAGAAAAGTAACTATGCAGCTGAGAGGGTGGAGAGAACAGAGGGGTCTCTCTGAAACCTTTACTAGGTAGAGGGGGTGGAAATGCATTTGAGGCAAATGGGAATAGTGTGCTCAAAGGCTGGAGGGGGGAATGAATGCAAGAGGAGCCTGATTTGGGAAACCCTACTCGTGCATTTGTCTTAGAAAGAGAACTGGAGACCTCCCAGTTCTGGCCATGATGGAGCAACTGGTGTGAGACCAGCCCTCCACCATATTCAACTGTAAAGCTGGACAAAATACGAGAAACAACAGTTTTCAGACCTTGAACAGCAGGCAGTGCAGGACTGTAATTCATGAAAGACGACCTGCTGTGAGCCCCACGATCACTCCAGCTTTCGACCTGGAGAGACCTTCTGGACGTGGTACAGAGGGAGCCCAAAGGAAGCACTGCAATCTCATTGAGTTGAGGAGACAGGGATCAGAGTTCAGGGCCTCTGAAGGGGCTGGATTTTGCAGGGCAGAATAACAAATAGGAGAGAATTGTGCAAAAAAAAAAGACAACTCTGCAAAGCTGCACAGGGGCCCCATAAAGTCTTTGGCTGAATGCCAAACTGATGTGTGTAGAGGGAGCCTCTGCAAAGCCTGGCAGCAAATAGCTACTGGGGGGCTGTGAACTGAGTGAGGATTCAGAGGTCTCACGAGGTTAGGAGATGTTTGAGTTCCCACCAACCAGAGAGGAGAGGCCTTGCAGAATACCTTGGGCATTCAGTTGAGATCCAGAAAGGCCACGCTTTAGAAGGATTACTCTAACCCAAGAATATGAACTACTCTAGACCTGCCTTAACACAGCTTAAAAAGAAGACTTTGAAATGTCAAGCCCATCTGTAAGTAAATTAACTGCCTGCCAGAACAAAATTCAACACTTTTCAAAGGAAGACAACAAAATCTAGACATTCAACAACACAGCATCCACAACGTGCAGCACAGAATAAAAAATTATTCATCAGGTGAAGCAGGAAAATGTGACTAATAATCAGAAGAAAAAAACAGTCAACAGAAACATACAGAAATGACAGAGATGATGGACTTTGCAGACAAGAATCTTAAAGCAGCTATTATAAATACGCTCGAAGATTTAATGGATAACACAAACATAATGAAAAAAGAAATCATGTAAAAAGGAACCAAGCAGAAATTAGAGATGAAAAACATGATTGCTGAAATGAAAAAACTCAATTGATGGATTTTGCTATTAAAACAGCTAGACACTGTAGAAGAAAAGATCAATGAACTTGAAGACACGGCACTAGAAACTATCCAAATTGAAGCACAGAGAGAAAACTACACTGAAGAGCTGAACAGTGCTTCTGTTGTTCTGTAAAACAGTCTAACATATATGTAATTAAAGTCTCAATAGGAGAGGAAAGAGATTGAGGAAGAAAAATATTTGAGGAAATACTGGCAGAAAATTGTCCAAATTTGATAAAAAATATAAAATCATTGATCCAAGAAGCTCAACGAATCCCAAACAGGATAAATGTAAAGAAAACTATACATCATAGTCAAATTGCTGAAAATCAGTAATACAGAGAAATATGTAAAAGCATCCAGAGAAAAAAGACATATTAAAAATAGAATAACAATCAGAATGATCTCTGATTTCTCATCAGAAACAACAAAAGCCAGAAGATGAAGGAAAGACATTTTTAAAGTGCTAAAAATAGATTTCTCAACCTAGAATTTCATACCCAAAGAAAATACCCTTCAAAAGAAGAGGTGAAATAAAAATATCTTCAGTTAATAAAATTTTTCACCAATAGACCTACAATATAAGAAATGTTAAAGAAAGTTCTTCAGGGAATAATGAAAAATGATAATAGATGGAATTAAGATTTATAAAAAGGAAAGGAAAGGGGGCCGGCCCGGTGGTGCAGCGGTTAAGTGCACGCACTCCGCTGTGGTGGCCCAGGGTTCGCCAGTTCAGATCCCAGGTGCACACCGACGCACCGCTTGTCAAGCCATGCTGTGGCAGCGTCCCATATAAAGTAGAGGAAGATGGGCATGGATGTTAGCCCAGGGCCAATCTTCCTCAGCAAAAAAAGAGGAGGACTGGCATTGGATGTTAGCTCAGGGCTGATCTTCCTTACAAAAAAAAGAAAAAAAAAAAGAAAGAAAAGTATGGGAAATGGTAAATAGGTGGGTAAATATAAAAGCCATTTTATCATTTCTTAATTACTTTAACAAATAGTTGACTGTTTAAAGCAAAAAGAACAACTGTTGGGTTTATAACTTTTGTAGGCATATACATATGATAAGAAGAGCACAAAAGACCGAAAGATAGTAAATGGAAGTAGACTGTTACAAGGTTCTTACAGTATGTGTGATGTTTTATGATATGAATTCATGGTAGATTATAATACAGTAAAGATATATATTATAAACCACAGAGTAACCACTAAAGAAAAAGAGGTACAGCTAGAAAGTTAGCAGAGGAAATAAAAAAAATTCTTAATTAATATTAAAGAAGGCAAGAAAAGAAAAAATTAACAAGAAGAAGAGATGGGACAAATAGAAAAAAATACAAGGTGGTAAACGTAAATCCAACCATATCAATAAATTGTGTTAAATATAAATGGATTAAATACTTCGTTTAAAAGGCAGAGATTGCTGGAATGGATAAAGGAGCAGAACCAACTTTATGTATGCACTTCAAATAAAAAGACACAGATAGATTAAAAGAAAAGGATGAAAAGAGGTATACCATGCAAACACTAAGCCTAAGAAAGCTGCAGTGGCTATATTAATATGAGATAAAGTAGATTTCAGGACAACAGGTATTACCAGAGATAAAGGGCATTGCACAATTTTCAAAAGGATCAGTTCATCAAGACATAATAATCCTAAGTGTGTGCACCTAAAAACAAAGTTTCAAAATACATGAATCAAAAACTGACAGAACTAAAGGGAGGAACAGCATATTCACAACTATAGTGGTAGATTTCAATGCTTCTCTCTCAGTACTTGAGAGAACAAGCAGATTAAAAAAACAAAAAAACAAAAAAAACCTGAAAAGGTATAGAGATTTGAACAACATTAATTAATCAACCTAACATAACTGACACTACACTCAGGGAAAAATCTTCCCAACTCATTCTATAAAGCCAGTACTACCCTGATATTCAACTTAGTAGACAAGAACATTACAAGAAAAGAAAAGTATAGTGCTGGTTGGAATGTAAAATGGCATATAACCACTTTGGAATACAGTTTGGCTGTTTCTTAAAAGTTAAACATACACCTACCACATGATCCAGCCATTCCATTCCTAGGGATTTACCCAAGAGAAATGAAAGCATTTGTCCATACAAAGATGTGTACACAAATGTTCACAGCAAGTTTATTTGTATTACCTCCAAACTGGAAACAAACCAAATATCCATCCATAAGTGAAAAAATAAAAGTAATTGTGGTATCTACATTCAGACAATGGAATACTGCTACTCATCAATTAAAAGGAATGAACTACTGAGACATGCAAACACAGATGAATCTTTAAACGATACGGTGAGTGAAAGAAGCCAGACCCCCTCCCATACAAAAAAAGAGTACATAAGATTCCACATACGCAATACTCTAGAAAATGCAAACTAATCTACAGTACTAGGAAGCAGATCAGTGCTTGCCTGGGGATGGGGAAGTGGTGAGCAACTGATTATAAAACAGCACAAAGAAACTTTTGTGGGTGATGGATATGATCATTATCTTGATGGCAGTAATGGCTTCACGGGTGCATACATAGGTCAAAACTTTTCAAATCATACACTTTAAATACAGGCACTTTATTGTATGACAATATATCTCAATAAAAATGTTTAAAAAACTTCAACAGAAATATTTATTTCCTTGATTATGACCATCATTAACAAACCATTGATTGAATATGGGGCACTCTGCTAATCCTAGGACTGGAGTCCCCTGCTCTTGAGGGCTCACTTTTGGGCGTGATATTAAAAGCCAGGTAAAATCCTGTGGAATTTCCGATAGAAGTGAACAGAAAACATGTTCTTGAAAGCAAATTAACTCTACAAACTATCCTAAGTCTTAAAGTAATGTAGATGTCTATCCAAGAAAAAGAAGCTTCAAAGAAGTAAGTCATTGTTCCAGCAAAGAACAAACATCTCAACATTATAACCTTCTTAAGTTCATTTCATAATTTGACTTTATGATAGTCAATGTATTTTAATAAAATATGGTGACTTCTTAAAAAAATAAAACCAAAAATCTATCCATGTAATTCACATTATCAGAATAAAAGATAAGAATCATACAATCATCTCAATAGTTGTAGGAAAAAACATGTAACACCAATTTATGATAAAAGCTTTCAGTAAACTAGGAATAGCAGGTAACTTCCTCAACAGATAAAAGGCATCTATGAAACCCTACTTCAGCTAACACAATACTCGATGAAAATGATGATACTTGATGATGAAAATCTGAACTCTATGATTGGAAACAAGAGATACCCACTCATTTCTTCTATTCAACATTGTAGTGGAGGGTCCTAATCAGTATAGTGAGAAACAAAAACATCATAAAAAGAGCACAGATGGGAAAGAAAGAAGTAAACCTATCTTTATCAGCAGATGACATCAGCATGTACAAGGAAAATCCAAGAATCTACCAAAAAAACTATTAGAACTAATAAGTGAATTTAGCAAAGTTGCAGGATACAAATTCAATATAAAAAATCCAACTGTGTTTATATGTACTAGCAAAAAACGATTGGGAAATAGGGGCCAGCCCTGTGGCGTAGCAGTTAAGTGCGCACATTCTGCTGCTGGCGGCCCGGGTTCGGATCCCGGGTGCGCACCCATGCACCGCTTGTCAGGCCATGCTGTCGCGAAGTCCTATATAAAGTAGAGGAAGATGGGCATGGATGTTAGCCCAGGGCCAGTCTTCCTCGGCAATAAGAGGAGGATCGGCATTGGATGTTAGCTCGGGGCTGATCTTCCTCACAAAAAAAAAAAGATTGGGAAATAAAAATCAGTGTCAAAAACATAAAATACTTAAGAGATAATTTAATAAAATATGTGCAAGACCTCTACTCTGAAAAGTACAAATTACTGGTAAGAGAAATTAAAAGACCCAAATACTTGGAGAGTATGTTCAGAGTTCTTGGATTGGACCGAATCAGACCCAATATTATTATGATGTCTATTCTCCCCAAATTGTTCTATAGATTTAGTGTAATCCTAAACAAAATACAGTTGGAAATTTTGTAGAAACTGGCAAGAAGACAAACATTTATATAGAAGAGCAAAATTCCTAGAAGAGACAAATATTCTTTTAAAAAGACAACACTGAAAAACTGAGAATACCCGATTTAAGAATAACTGAGAATACCCGATTTAAGACTAACTGTAAAGCTCCAGTAAATAGGAGCATTTCAAAACACAGACGAATAGATCAATGGAACAGAAATAAACTCACACATATATTCAACTGACTTTCAGAAAGGTCCCAATGCAATGGGCAAAGGACAATCTTTTCAACAAATGGTGTGAGAGCACCTGGATATCCATACGGAGTCAAATCAATCTCAATTCACACCTCTCATCACTCACAAAAGTTAACTTGAAATGGATAACAGACTTAAACGCAAAAGCTACAATTATAAAGCTTCTAAAAGATAATGAGGGAGAATATCTTCACCATCTTGAGGTAGGCAAGGATATCCTGGGTAGGACCCAGAAAGCACTAACCATAGAAAAAAATGATAAACTAGACTTCATCAAAATGAAAAAACAAGTGCTCATCAAAAGATACTATATGAATATCAACAAGCATGCCAAAAACTGGGAGAAAATATTCACAATATATGTATCTGATAAAGGACCTGGATCTAGAATATATAAAGAACTCCTACCACTTAATAATAAAAAGACAAACAACCCAACCAAAAAATGGGCAAAAGATTTAAACAGTTTCCAAAGTAAAATATACAAATGGCCAATAAGCCAACGAAAAAGTGTTCAACATCCTTAGTCATCAGGAAAATACAAATAAACAACACAATGAGATACCACTACACCCTCACCAGAATAGCTAGATCAAATAACCAGTGCCACCAAATGTTGGCAAGAATGTAGAGCGAATGGAACTCCTATTCATGGCTGGTGGGAGTGTCAGACGCTACAGTCATTTTGGAAAAACAGTTTGTCGGTTCTTAAAAAGTTCTTAAAAACATACTCTCCCCTATGATCTAACAATTCTACTCCTTGGTATTTACCCAAATGAACACAAGTCCACAAAAAACCTCGTACGAACATTTTCATAGCAGCTTTATTCATAATACCCTAAAACTGGGAACTCGAACAAGCAAATGGCTAAACAAACTGTGGTCTTTTCACACAACAGAATATTGCCCAGCAGTAAATAAAAAGGAACTGATATATACAACATGTATGAAGCTTAAAAACATTTTTCTTAGTGAAAGCAGCCAAACACAAAAGAGCACATAATCTATGATTCCACTCGTAAGAACTTCAGCAGTCAGCGAAGTTCCTTCTGGATGCTCTCACTAGACCCAGGGTCTCTCAAGGCTTGGCCCAGGGTACCACTTGATGAAGCCGTCAAGTCCAGCCCCTAATTCCTCATGGAACCCATGGACATACAAATGTCTAGATCTAAAGGCCACTGGAGGGGCTACTTCTTGGTCAGCCTTGGAGAATCAATCCTCTGCTGGATCTAGCCTAAATCTCTCACACGCTATATTTTCAACACAGATGATTCCAGAGTCCCCAGACTCCAGTGAGTAATAGACAAGAGAGATTCACTCAAGAAACAGATGCAAAAAGACAAAGAGTCCACGACAGAGAGAAAAAGAAAATGAGGAACAGAGGAAGAGTAGACAGCCCTTCAGGAGAGAAGCACCTGGATGTTAGGGAAGAAATCAGGGTGCAAGGGATGCACCCCTTTCTGCTGCACCACCTGACACGTGGTGCAGGACAGCTTCAGGGCTAAGAGTATGGACCCAGAGCTCGCCTGCCAGGTTCAAAGCCAAGCTCCCCCTCTTATTAACTCCGTGACCTTATCCACCTCGCTCCAGGGAGAGCCATCTGGGGGAGAGCAGAAGCAGCACTCAAGTTACTCTCTAAAGGCTGACACCACAGTTGCAGGCTGGCTTTGTAACTAACACCTAAGTGTAAGTGCATTCTGGGTAGCATCCCCTCCAGGCAGCAGGGCGGCTGTTGCTTTCCTGGAGAGCACAGGTGGGCAGGTGCCCACACACAGCTGCCCCGTCCCTGCCTGTGGAGAGTGGGATCCCCAGAGGGGTCTAAGCCATGGAGCTCAAGCCAGCCACAACCCTGATGTCTCAGCACCAGCACCATTAGCGGATCAAATGGATGGGTCAGTGCCCACCCGGCAGAAGTTGTGTCCTCTCTCCCCCACACAGGACTCGGCCATTGGTGGGCACCGGATGACCCATACACCCCTAGCCTGGGTGGGCTCCTCTAGTTGGGTCACCACAGTTGCCTGCCTGAGGGTCTCCTCACACGAGAGGTGACCGGAATCCAGACTCCTGGGCTGGAAAGACCTCGAGAGCTCCCACAGGTGGGAAACCTGAGCCCAGAGAACAGAAGTGACAGGCACAAGGTCACCCAGCAGTCTGAGCAGGATGGGAGCTCTAGCCCATGGGGAGACCCTCAGCCCCTGCTGCTCTGCTCAGGGAAGAATTCCCGGGAAGCTGCTTACATGGCCCTCTAAGCTCTGGACAACTCTCCCTGCCCACCTGAATGCTCTCGGTGGGGGCCACCTGCCCGTGCTGCTGTTGTCAGGGCTCCAGGTCATGAGCACCCCTGACTGCAGGTAGCTTGAACCCCTGTTGATCTTGTGTAATCCCTCCCCACCTCTGGACCCAAGCTTTCCCATCCATAGATTGTACAGTGGGATCCCCACAGCTCTGCGGGGACAGATAAAATCAAGGATACTCCCAAATACGCTCCTGAACATCCCGCCCGACTGCCCTGGGACTCTGGTTAAGCCCCTCCTGTCAGAACTTTGGCTGAGGACTGAAGGCCCTCCCAGCTCATACACTTGGGGTTCTAAGCATGGAGCCCCTCCCACACCCAGAGGGGAAGTTGGGAAATCAGCTGCATCAGGAGACTGGAAGGCTAGGATGGACCTGTGGGAAGGATCCTTAGAACCCTTTTCTTTCCCGGTCAGGGGAGGAGGGAGAGATTGGGGGCCAGAGACAGAACGAGGCCTGCCCAAGGCCACACGCAAGCCTGCGATCCCTCTGGGATTAATACCCGGCCCTCTGGGTCCTGGCTTAGCGCTCCTTCTAGCTTCAGACCCTTTCCACCACCAAGGGCATAGAGGGAGCTGTCTTGTCTAGATGAGCACCCCCTAGCCTGGGTCAGAGGCCCTGCACTGGTTCAGACTGAGGCTGCATTATGCGGTGCTGGCTTCGGGGGTGGGGACTCAGGAACCACCTGATTTGGACGTGCTTAAAGAAGTGGGGACAGAGTCACCGAAGGACTTGGACCCTCCTAACCCAAAATCCACATGGGCCCCAGGCCTCTGAGTCCACTGAGGGAAGACTCAGGCTTTCCTGGCCGAAGGGTGGAGCTGTCCCAGCTCTCTCAGCTACCGCAGTACAGCGACCCCGGGTCAGACCCGGACACCTCGAGACTGGCCCAGACCAAGCCCACCTTTGCCTTCACCGTCCCCTGGCAGCACTCCACAGCTTTGGCCTACAGCTGGCCCGGCCCTCCCCCACACCCCCATGCGGTACTCACTGATGGGGGCATGTAAGGCCACGTGCTCCTGGTAGGGCGTGTAGTACTTGTACTGCTTTCCGCAGAACTCACAGGTGTAATTGCCAGTTTCTGTCCAAGGAGAGAAAAGTGTGGGGAAGGGGCGTTTGGCTCCCATCCAGAAGCAGCAGCGTGCTCCCTCCCCCCAAACTCCCCCTCACTCTGGGACCACCAGCTAGAGTAGGAGCCCACTCGAGTCAGACTACCCAGGTTCAAATCCCAGCTTGGCCATTTCGGGCTGTGTGACCTTCGGCAAATCTCTTAACCTCTCTGTGCCTCAGTTTTCCTATCTGTAAAACAGGGATAATAACAGGACCACCTTATAGGATTGCTGTGAGGATTAAATTTCTATGTCAAGTGCTTAGAACAGTACCTGGCACACGCTGTTCTCCTTCATCGCTCCACCTCCCAGGCTCCAGGGCTCAGGGAACGGGTGGTAACCCGAGATGACCTCCAGTGCCAACCTCTCTCTCAGCCCCTCTGCAAGCCCTGCCCTCTGCAACGGCCACACTCGGGTCCCTGCGTCTCCACGACCTTCCCTGCCCCCAAGCACCCCCACCCCCCGGCAGAAGGGGTCACTTCTTCCTCTCGGGTACCCCCAGACTGAATCTTTACCTCTCCTTTGGCACTGCCTAACTTCTTTCTTCTTAAAAATGTCTGATGTGATATTGTTCACTGGGGGAAAATTATAAAATACCGATAAATACAAAATTTTTAAAATAAGAGAACTTTCAATCATCTGTAATCCCCAGAGCAGCAGCTACCCCCTGGGGAGAGCGTGCACTTTGCCACTTGCCCTAGACCCCACCCCACACTCCCATCTCGTCTAGAGGGCGCCTCTGTCACTGATGTCATCTCTCCAGCTCCTGCGGGCCCGGAATCAGCCAGCCCTGATCTATATCCTCTTTGTAACCCGGTACATTCAATCGACAATACTTTGCGGACATCTTGCTCCATCAATAAACATTGATCTCCACTGCATTTATTGGCTGCACGGTTCCCACTGGACTTTGGAATTTGCTGAGCCAGGCTCCTCCACCAGGGAACATTTAGATTGTTTCAAAATTTTTTCCCTTCTTAAAATAAAATGCTGTGATCCACATCCTTGCAGAAATTTTTGCACATGTGCTCATTATTTCTGCACATCACTGCGAAATAAAGATTATTGTGCATGACCTTTGCACATGATTGCCTCAGGATAAATTAAGGATATGCATTTTTAAGAGTTCTGATATATACCAGAGCACCAACTACCTACCAAAAGGTTGCGCCAATTTTCACCCCAATGAGTAAAAAGTACAAGTGACGGTTTCCATACACGGTAGCCAGCATTATCATTTTTCTACATTGTGCCTGACAGCGGGGGGCTATATGGCTCTGCTGGTTTTATTTTCCGTTTCTTTGAGTTCTAAAGGAAATCGACCCTTTACCATGTTCAATTAACCGTAGTTGTTCATTTGTGACCTTCCTACTTGTGTTTACAGCAGAAGTATCTCTAGGTATATTTACCTTTTTTAAATCACTAAGAATTCTGTAGATTAAAGACATCAACATTTTGTTCTATACGTTACAAATACTGTTTCTCAATTGGTTTCTTATTCTGATTATGGTTTTTCTCTCTCAAAATAGAAGCTTTAAAACTTCTAGTAGTTAATTTTTGTAACTGATTTATGAACACTGGAAAAGATATACTATTTGTTCTCTGCAGACTTCAAAGTCATGAGATAGACTATATTAATTATATTATTCAAACCCTATATAATCTTGTTTCTCTACTTGCTCTGTGATAAATCCTTCCATTTCACTGTATTTCTGGATTTATTTTGTATATTTAGATACACCATTGTTTGATGCATACAGGCTCATGAAAATAAAATCTTCACTGTGAACTGTACCCTTCACTAATATTCTGCTCTTTTCTAACACAGTGCTTCTCAAAGTGTGGTCCCAGGGCCAGCAGCATCAGCATCCCCAGTAGAAATACAAATCCTCAGGACTTAGATATACTGAAAGAAAAATTCTATGGATGGGATCCAGCAATCTGTGTTTTAACAGGGCCCCCAGAAAATGCTGATGCACGGGGAAGTTTTAGCATCACTGCTCTAACATCTAATTACACTGTTTGATTAGTTTGTCTAGCATTAATATTATTAATTCTTGATAATCATCACTTCATCAGATCCTCCTTTCTACTTGTTTAATGTGCTCAAGACATTTCCCCAAATTTTCTTGTACTTTCATTCATCAAACAGATGCTGTGCTAAATGCTGGCACAAAATGTTGAGCAAAAACAGTCAGGGTTTCTGCCTTCAAGGACCTTACAGTCTAGAGAATCAAATAATCAAATCATAAATTTAAAACTGCAACCACCAGGGGTGCTCTTAAGGAGATATTTACAGTGCTATGAAAAGCCTAATAGGGAATTCAACTTATTTAAGAAGTATGAAAGTTCTCTGAGAAAGAGAAGAGTAAAAGATAAGGAATTAACCAGGCATGTCTCTAATAAACCACTATAATTGGATTATTTTAAATTAACCTGAAAATCTTTGTCTTCTAATAAAGAAAATTATGCCATTTGCTTTTATTGTTATAATAGACTTGGTTTTACTTGTTTTACGTTATGATTTTTTCCCCTCGTTTTACCCTTTCTGGTTTGTTCCCTTAGTTTTCAGTTGTTTGAAACTGAAACTGTTTCTCTTTGCCTTTCCATTATTCTCCAATATTCCATTATCTTCTAACATTCTTCATTATAAGATATACGTCTCTAATGGCTATAGTCAAGCAGGAAATATTTTCACATCTACTACCATTGAGAAAGGTAGTTTAACTCAGTGCTTCTTAAATTTTAGCATGTGTACGAATCATCTAGAAAGACTGTTACAACACAAATCACTAGAGATTCCCCCCCCATCCTAGAGATTCTGATACCACAGCTCTGGCTTGGACTAAGAATTTACATTTCTCATAAGCTTCTAGGAGACACCGGTGCTGCTGGTCTGGGGAGCACACTGTGAGTAGGACTGATTTAGCCTTCTTTACTGTATCCCTCACCTATTCCTTCCTTCTGGCGTTTTTCAAACTCATTTTTAATATTTTACAAGAATCTTAGTCTTCTGCATTCAATTTTATAATCAGATTTGCAACATTTTAAACTTACTTCTAGTTCACCTGGTTCTAGTATTTACTACAAGTCCTCTTGTAGCATGGATTAATTCCTCGTAATTGAGCCCTTAAATGTCCTTCACCACTTAGTTCACTGGAGCATATTTTCAAATAATTTTTGAAGATGGGTATATAGGAGAAATAGTATGTTTTTGAGCCCTTTTTAACTTCACACATAAATCACCATTTGTCCAGATATAAAATTCTTAGATTACGTTTTTCCCTTCAAAACATATTCCCCTATATTTTGGCATTTGATATTGTAGACAAGTCTGAACCAAAGTCCACCTTGGATTCACTTGTGAGTAACCTGCTTTATTTCTAGATGTCTATAATAGTTTTTGGGTTTGTTTTTTTTTAAAGATTTTATTTATTTATGTTTCCCCCCAAAGCCCCAGTAGATAGTTGTATGTCATAGCTGTACATCCTCCTAGTCGCTGTATGTGGGACGTGGCCTCAGCACGGCCAGAGAAGCAGTGCGTTGGTGCGTGCCCAAGATCCGAACCCAGGCCGCCAGCAGCGGAGCGCGCGCACTTAACCGCTAAGCCACGGGGCCGGCCCATGGGTTTTTTTAATTTATAGTTTTAAAAAGTCACTAAGATCATTTAGTTATGGGTCTCTTTTTTGCTTGTTTTTTTGCTGAGGAAGATTAGCCCTGAGCAAACATCTGTTGCTAATCTTCCTCTATTTTGTATGCAAGCTGCCGCCACAGCATGGCTGCTGATGAGTGGTGTAGGTCCATACCCGGGAACCGAACCTGGGCCACTAAAGCAGAGTGCGCTGAACTTGACCACTAGGTCACCAGGGCTGGCCCTATGGGTCTCTTTATATTGACTCTGCCTGACATGTGATGAGCCCTTAAATCTGCATACATAGGTCTTTCTTTAGCTGAGCAAATTTTTCTTCTATTTTCTCTCTCGAGTATTGCTTCTGTCCCACTGGTACAACACCACCAATTATCTGGAACTGGCTCCTCATTCTCCATATTTCTCATGTTTTCCTCTTGGTATCTTCATCTGTTCGGGTCTGTCCTTCACATAATTAATTCCATTCCTGCAGACCAACTCTGCTCTTTGCTATCTACAATGCAGGTTTTAATTCTGTTCTTAGTTTCTGCTTCTCTGCGATCTTTCCTCATCTCACTCCTCTCTCTTTGCCTTTTCATCTTATCCTGCTGCCTTTTCACAGGGGTCGTGCTATGGACTGAACTGTGTCCCCTCAAAATTCAGATGTTGATGCCCTACCTCCCAATGTAATGGTATTTGGCCAAGAAGAGAGTTCTCACCAGAACCCGACCACGCTGGTGCCCTGATCTCAGACCTCCAGCCTCCAGAACTGTGAGAAAATAAACGTCTGCTGTTCAATCCCCTGGTCCGCAGTATTTTGTTAAGACAGCCCAAGCTGACTAAGACAGGTCACATTTTCTTATACAGGCTTCCCCTGCTATCTGAAAGTTTGGTTTATGCCACTTTGCTTTTATAAAAGACCTATATTAGTACGTGTTTTTGTTACTGAAAGAAATTCGAAAGGAATTTTCCCTTTTGCAAAGCGACAACAGCATTCAGTGTTTTGCATCGCACTGTTATAGAAGCAGCACGCACCCCAAGCAGTGAGAGGGGCGCCACCAAGCTCCTTCCCCGGGAACTACACTCAGCATCTCAGCACCAAGCATAGCTTTGAACTGTGCCTGTGAGCATCTGGGCTTTATCTCAACTTATTTTGGTAGGTTATTTTGGGGGTCTGGGAACGCTCAAAAATTTTTCCCATATGAATTAACGGTAATTGCTTCTTCGCTTTACACCATTTTGGCTTATGGAAGGTTTCACAGGAATGCTCTACTTTCGGATAGCGGGGGATATCTATACTCGATTGTGGTTGTCAAACAGAATTTTCTACTAGATTTTGCAGTAGATCATTTTCAGAGGTATGCTCTTCTTCTGAGTCTCCTAAATTCTCTTTTTCTTGCTACGTGAAATTTCGTAGTTCCCATGTTTTGTTTTTTTTTTAATTTTTCAAGTTACTCTTCTTTTCCACATATAAAAATCAAGTAACCTATACCTGGATCCAGACTTAAGTTTCAACAGACATGAATGAATTGCCCTCCATCTTCCCGTTAGCGTGGCAGTGACTGTCAGATCTGCAGCTGAGCAGCGGGCCGACACACAGGGCCCTGAGACCAGCCCCTCCCCTGGCAGGACTCCTCCGCTCTGGCATGCCTCCAGCTTCCTCTTCTGTAAGTACCCAATTCTCACTTGCTCAGCCAATGCAGACGTGAAAGGTGCACTTGCCAGCGCGTGTGCTGCCTGGACTTTTCCTCTTCCCCCGACCTACAGAGCTCTACTTGCGGCAACTAGTCCCCTCACGGTGCACCCTGCCTCTATGGCTCTCCTTATTCCACACCTCGTCATTTTCAGGGTTCTGTGGCATTCGCCTGCTTATAAGAAGTGGCAGCAGCCCAAGAAGCAGCATTCTTATTTCACAAGGCAGCCCCGGAGTGGTAACAAGAACCGGCCTCACACTATTCTAGCAATCTCACTCCCATGGTGTCAAGCTGGGAGCATGCGGGGAGCCAACCTCAGTTTGGATTTCTCAGTGCAATTCCCTGCTCCTTATAATTTGTGATAACTCCTCCCAGGTCCTAGCACTGGCTGTCTGTCCGACTTAGTTACTGATAGACAGAACAAGTTTCATCTTGTTCTGCACCTTCCTCCGTAATTAATAGGCACCCTTATTTAATGTTTTCCACGTAAGCGTCGAGGACTGTGCTAATACCTTTAAAAATATAATTTCATCTAATCTCAAGACAATCCTAAGAAGTGAGTTTTATTGTCATCACTCCATTTTAGAATTAAGGATTAGAAAGATTATAAAAGTTGCAGGACACCACACAGTATTAAGTGCAGAGATGGGATTCCTATTTGGGATGGCCCTAAAGCTCTCGCTCTTGACTATTTCTCAGCAACGTCACTCCCGTTATGCCCTGAATACGAGCCGCATGCTGGGTTAGACACCTTATACATGCATCCTCCAACGGTGCTGTAGAAGAGACAGATGTTCCTGCCCCCAACTTACAGATGAGTCCAAGGACACTCAGAGGGGTACGTAGCCAGTGAACTGGTAATGCCAGCATTCAAACCTGGGCCTGTCTGATCCCCAAAGGCTATTTTCCCAATGACGATGCTACAGATGGCAGGGCAGGGCAGTGCTATGCCGGGGCTGCTGGCAGATAGTGTTGTAAAGTGGGAGGTCATGGACCCCACTGCCCCTGTCCTATATCTGTCCATGAATGTCCTTTAGGGAGCATTTCTGATTTACACCTGGCTTTTCCCACAGTCTAACTTTTTGAGGTTTTCATCATTTTCTTCATCTTCAAGATTATCTTAACGCTCCTGTTTACTGAATGTTTACTTGCATATGACAAGCACTGTGCTAACCACTCTATACATACCATCACATCTTCAGTTTCCTGAGTGCTTTAAGAGGTGAAAGAAAGCAGAGAATCATCCCCTATGAGGAAGGAGGAAGCAACAGTACGGCGGTCCCAGCCAACGCCTTCCGAGGGCCGGGCCAAGCTCCGCCCCCGAGGGTCATCTCTGCCCTCCCTGTTCCAGGTCCACCTTCCTTCCCTCAGATTTCCTCATCCACTCGGTCTACCTGTGTGTGCATATTTTCACGAGCTGCCTTAATCCTTATTGTAATGAGAGAGTCACTAAAGGTCTTGCTGGGTAGTAAGAGGCATGAGAAGCAAAGAGCAAGTGTGTAAATTCCTGACGGGATGGAGGGACAGGACGAGTCTCACTGGTGAGACATCCTCCAACCCATTCTCCTGGCAGCAGGCACAATGGTCTTCCTAAAATGCAAATCTGATCAAACCCCTTCCCGACCTAGTAAACTCTCCGGCTGGTTCCCCTCTGAATGAAGTCTCAATGCCTTCTGATGGCATTCAAGGCTCTCTAAGGCCTGAACTTGGAATCGATTTGCCTTTCAATTCCTGGACCGAGTGCTGGTCTCCCGCCTTCGTGTGGGATGCGGGGGCTCATTCCCCACCCTCACCCCCACGAAGAAGCCTCCTGGATTTCCAAGGCTGGACAGATGCCTCCCCGGCCCCCACAGCTCCCTGTTCTTCTGGCTGTCTTGTAACTATCTGCTGGCTGACCTACTGTCCCCTCCCTATGTGGATTCCCAAGGGCAGGGCCACATCTGTCCACTCACTGCTGGGTCCCCACAACACTCAATACAAGTGTGCTGAAACAGGCCGGTCATGTGCACAGCTCCTGCCCGCCCTCAGGGGCTTACTGGGACAAGGACAGAACGTCTGCACATGGCTCCCTGGACAGCTTCATGTGCTGACAAACCCCTTCGGGCGACGTTAGTAACAGCAGCAATTTTCTGAACACCTACTATGTACCAGGCACTGTGCTAATTACTAGGTGATTTACATCCATGATCTCATTTAATCCCCCAACAAACCTGCGGGGAAATGTCATCCTCATTCCAGAGGTGAGGAGCCGAGGCTCAGGACGGCTAACAGACTGCCAGGGCACCAAGCACGGGCTACCTTCACTGCCCTCACCTTGACCCTGTGCTGTGCTGCTACTTCTCAAAAGCTAAGGGCCTAAGACTGATCGTCCCATTTCACAGGTGGGCAAAGTGAGGTACAAGGAGGCCAGTGGCTCCCTGGCAGCACTGCTGCTGCAGAATTAGCAATGCCACCCCACTTCCAGAGGCCGGACTCACCCTGCTGCCCTCAGCCGCCCCCCACCTGTCTCCCCACCCAGCCCCAGCTCCAGAGAGAGGCCCGCATACTTGGCCCGATTTTCTGGAATGGTTCCGGGGGTTCCTCCTTCACCTCGTCGGTGGCCACGACACCTTGGTCGAAGGGGTCTGTGGGAGAATACACGGCCCTTAGCACCCTCGTACCCAGGGAGCCCAGCTGGGGACAGGGGAGGTGGCAGCCACCAAGGACTTACCTGCCCGATTCTCGGGGGCCCCTTCCACACTAAACACTGCGCCCGGGCGGGAGGCGGCAGCCGCAGAAGGAAAGAAGCAAACAGGAGCCCCGTTAGTCCCTGCCCACAGCTGCCTCTGCCCGATGCTCCCAGACTGTGCCAGCAAGCTAGCCTTTGGGGCCCAAGAGAGCTACTTTGGCCACTGCGGACGCCCCAGAGAACCAGGGGCCACAGGAGGGCGCACCCCAACCAGGACACAGCCTGGGCCTCCATTCCTCATCCTCCCCGCGGGCTGGGGCCACCCCGGGGCAGGCAGCACTTTCTGCCTGGCCTATTTCTGGATCACCAGCACCCACTCAAGGAGCCAGGAGGAAAAGACAGAAAGATCAGGAGAGGAAGAGGAGGTGAGAGGAAGGATGAGCCAGCGGCAATAGGTGGTGGGGCCTGGCTGTCAGAGCTTGAGATGGGCTGAGGGTGTGGGGCTAGAGGGGGCCCCCAAAATCCTTTCCAGGTCCAGGACACCATTTCTAGCATGCTTAAGATTCTAGAAATAAATTACCTAAATTTATTGTTCTCATTTTTAACTCTGTAATCTAAGTTGCTAAAATACCCTCATTCATTTTTAAAAATTGGTTTAATTTCACCAAAGCATGTGAATACTCCACCTTTATGAATCGATATCAAATTGCCGATATCTGACTGATTTTGAC
The DNA here is from genome assembly GCF_057802395.1 of Ceratotherium simum simum. Taxonomy (NCBI): domain Eukaryota; kingdom Metazoa; phylum Chordata; class Mammalia; order Perissodactyla; family Rhinocerotidae; genus Ceratotherium; species Ceratotherium simum. The sequence continues at coordinate 22,049,522 of NC_141928.1, forward strand.
CTACTAAAACGGCATTTTCACTTGGGTGACCCTAATCAGAAGCACATACCTAGTATGATAGGGACCTTTTCTCCCCCAGAATCCCCAGGGGTTGGTCACTCCCCTCGTGGTCTGGCTGCTGCCGGACCCTTCTCTGGGGAGGAGGAGGGAGGGGAGGACCGGAGGCGGGGTGGGAGCCTGACAGGCAGCCCTGCGGGTGTCTCTTTATGGGACTCGGCCCCCGAGAAGTGAGGGGCCTGACTCACCATCCACTGCGTGCAGGTCGCGGTGCTCTTGGAAACAGCTGTAGTACTTGTACTTCTTCCCGCAGATGTCACACGTGTACCTGAAATTGTCTGCAGGGGATGGAAAGTCACCTGGGGTGGGGTTTTGGGCCAGTGCATCTGCCGCAGGAACCGAAGACAGGACTAGCCCAGACTGGCCCCAAATGGTGACTCCACGGAGAATCAGTTCCTGGGGTGTTGGGGGTCCTCTACACAAGGGGACAGGGAGCCCTGAAATGACTTTCAAACCAACTCCCAATCCCGCCCTGGGTGAGCTGAGCTCCAAACGGCCTGGTCCATAAGCAGCCCACCCTGCTTTGTGAAGCTACGTGAGAACAGCCATCACGGCGGCTGCCGCCTCCTGGGCGCTGGGCTGCCAGGCGCCAGCCCAGGCGCTTCCCCTGCGTTTCCTCCACCAGTTCTTACAACTGAGGGAGGAAGACATAACCCACTTAAAACCCAAGGAGGCTGAAGGTCAGGAGGGCCTGTGAAAGGCAGCTTCGGAGATGGTTCCCAACGACCCCGGCCTTCACGCCCTGTGCGCTCCCTTCCCCTGCAGTCTGGGCTGGGCCTAGTGACTTGCTTCTAATGAACAGAATGCAGTGAAGTGACGGGATGTCACTTCTGAGATTAGGTTACAAAAGACTGTGACTTTCGTCTTGCTCGCACCATCTCTCTCGTTCGCGCTTGCTAGCTGCCCTGTAGAGAGATCCACAGGGCACCCTCTGCTGAACAGCCAGTGAGGATCTGAGGCCCTCAGTCCAACGGGTTGGGAATGACTGACCCCGCCAATGTGAGTGAGCGTGGAAGCAGCTCCTTGCCTGGCTGAGCCTTGGATGAGACCCCAGGCGGGGCCGACACCTTGACTGTAACGCGTGAGACCCAAGGCCAGAAGACCCAATGAAACCACCCCTGATCCTGCCCACAGAAACTGTGAGATAATCAATGTTTGTTACTTTAAGCCATTAAGCTTTGGGGAAATGTGTTACACAGCAATAGATAACGGATACAGGGCCTGAGTTTGGATGATTCCAGGTCTACCCAAAGGCTTAGGCTGGACTCACTCAGGACGTTGCCCTCTCCACACCAGCAATAGTAACAACTGTTCTAGAATAGACCTTGCTTGTGCATTCCTTGGGCTTCTCTAGGAGGGCCCATCCATTCCATCTTCCTGAGAATGCCCAGCCCAGAGAAGTTGGGCAACTTGCTCACTGCTGCAGAGTGGTGCAGGGAATAGCCAGGATTCAAACCTTCACTTAACTCCAAGCCACGGCTGCATCAGGGGACATGGCCCTCCTCTGTCTGCATAAGCCACCCTCCACTCCTGGGTTGGGGCACCCGCCTCTTGGCCCCTCTGCTGCTCCTCAGCACCCAACTACAGGATCTGATGAGACTCCTCCATCCCAAGGTTGCAAAGCCAGGCAATTCTATGGGAAGGTTTCTGGCCCCCCACTTAGCTGAACTTAGGGACACAGATGACATCAGCCATCTCCCTGCCTCTGCCCCCACCTCTTCCACCACACCTGTAGTCTCTGAAAGTGCCCTGGCAGACACCAGGGATACAGAGATTAACTGGTCCCCAAGCGAGGTACACACAGACATTCTGAGGATGTGGGGACCAGGCAGGGTCCAGGCATGCCACCATCCTACCAGGCCCTGCCATCTCCATGCCCACACCTGAGCCAGCCAGGGAGAGGTGCAGAAGAGGTGGTGGGGTGCGGAGAAGGGAAGGCCGGTCCTGCCCTGCCTTGCCCAGACTGCCAGCAAGTGCTAACCCCACCTCAGAATTCAGCTTCCCCTCTTTTCCTCCTAATTTGAGGGGGCGGGGGGGCGGCAGATGAGCCGACTCCCGGGGCCTCTCCAAGGTTGGCAGTTCCAGGATTCCAAGCCCGGCTCAGGCTTCAATCCTTTCCCACGGCCAGCAATCCAGCTTAGACAACTGCCCCCCACCCCCATCACGTCCCATCTGGACCATAATCCTCTCTTGGAGCTGGACACCCAAGGAACAGAGGTGGAAGAGTCAAGGCCAGCTGGGGTCTGCTGGTTCCAGATGGGGCCCTGCTCCGAAGTTCCTCTCCTACACTGGCCGGAGCCAGTCCCTCTCCACAGCTGTCTGCCCCCCTTGTCTCTGCCCACACAGCCTCTCCAACCAGCTAGGCCACAGCTACCGCCTCCAATAAAATGGGAACCCCCAGCTTTCTGCCACTGAGAAGAGCCCCTATCCTCCTCTGTCGAATCCCACACACTCCTCCTCCTCAACGTGGACGGGGACCACGTTCCCGGGGCCACCTAAGGCAGGAGTGGATTAGGACAAGTGAATTATCCCCAAAAGAAGAACAGCAAAATGATTTTTTGACAGTGAAACCACATCTTCAGAGCTTCGAGAGTGTTCAGGGTCTCCAGGAACGCCACTAAGGACGCACTTGGGAACGCGGCTCTGGAGTCAGGCTGCCTGAGCTCAAACCCAACTCGATCACTTCCAAGTGGGACTAACGTCGGACACGCTCTCTGACCTCTGCAGCTTGGTTTTTTCATCTGCAAAATGGGAATGATAGTTCCTTCATCTCCCAGAGTTGTCATAAAGAATAAATGAGCACAACGCCTAAGATACAACAGATACTTGGTAAATGTTACCTAACAGTATTGTTTTGCAAAGGAAAGCAATGAGACAGTAGCAAGAGAACTGGATGTGGAATTAATCTTTTATTGTCTTATTTGAGAGACGGGTGGGTGGGTATATGCCTCTACGAATATCTGTACAATTTTCCCAACAAATAGATGAAAGATCCCTGGACTAGAAGGCATGAGACCTGGTTTCTCTGCCCACCTCCCCCACTAACAAGCTGGATGACTTTTCTCTGAGACTCAATATCCTTGTCTGCAAAATGGGTTGGTTGGACTTGCTATTCTCAACAAGCCCCTTCTGGCTCCAAGACTCCACGGACAGGCTCCTGGAACAAGGCTGGTACGTGAGGATGCCAGGTTTTCCAAGCAGGCACTGCTGCCTGGGTCAGGGCAGAGGTGCGGGACTGAGGATAAAATAAAGCACACTGGCCACGGGGAAAAACTCCACAGGGAGGAAGGGAAGTGAGGGAAGGACTAAAAATACCCCCGGCTACAGAGCCCTCAACAACCAGCAGGCCTCCTGGAACAACGGAAGCCAGACAGAACACAACGGATCATTGAGGGACTGCCGGAGAGGCTGGGGGGGTGCGGCCAGAATAGCCGAGGAAGGAAAGATAAATAGGGAAGTTCTGTAAATGTGTGGCTGACCACAGGCAGACCATGGGAGCCGGAAGAGAAGGGAGCTATTGAGGGAGAAGGAGCCAGGGGCCAGGCCGGGGCAGGGCTCGGGGAGGAGGGACAGGCCTTCGCCTCCTCCCAGCCGAGGGCCCCGTGGCAGGTGTCTGGCCAACTTCAGCCTCAGATTCTCCAGAAACTGGAAGAGTAGCTTAAGCTCTGCCTGCCTCTCGCGTGGTGTCAGAATCCAAAGAGAGAGTAGATGGGAAAGTGGCTCAGAAGAAGTATTATTAGGACCCCGTCCAATACAGGCACCACTGGAGCCCCAGACATCTCCTTAAACTGCTTTGTTTTGATTTTTTGGGGGGTCATGTTTACTTATTATTTTAAAAAACTTTTTATGGCATGTAACAAACACGTGGAACAGGGGTTGACAAACTCTAGCCTGCCCACCATCTGTCTTGCAAGGAATTCATTTCCATTACCGTCTCTGGCTGTGTTTGAGCCATATGGCAGAGTTGACCAGTTGGTGACAAACACGTCTGGCCTGCAAAGTCTAAGATATTTACTCTCCAGTCCCCTACAAAAAAGTCTGCTGACCCCTGATGTAGAAAAGCGTACGAATCCTAAGTGTTCGGCTCGCTCAATGTTTGCAAACTGAAAACACCTGTGTTAACTAGCACCCAGATCAAATAACAGCACCTAGAAAACCCCTTCCCCAGGGCCACCAGTATTCTGACTTCTCTCGGCATGAAATCGTTCCCTGTTTTGGTACTTTCTGTACACTAAGAGATGAACTGGATGAATTTGTCTGTGCTGACCTCCTTTTGCTAACGTTCTGTGTGTGGGGGATCCACGTTCCTTCTCATCGCAGGCCCGCGGTCTGCGGTGAACACAGCATAACTTATCTGTCTGTTCCACTAGCGCTGGGCACTCAGCTGGTTTCCGGGTTGGCGCTGTCACAAACAGCGCCTCTAAGAACATCCTGGTTCACATCTTTTGGTGGACAGGAGCTCACACTTCTGTTAGGTATAGCCCTGGGAGTGGAAGGGCTGGTTCTGGAGCTCAGGTTTGTTGGTGGGGAGAGGTCCCACTCCAGCCTAGACCCATCTGGCTGGCTGCTTACGAGGCCCATGGGGTTACATCTGGAGGGAGGGCACGCAGGGCCTGTGAGCAGCAAAGCAGAGCACCGTCTCCGGGTGTGAAAGCCCTGTACGCCCCAGGCCCTAGACACCACACCCCAGAGATCAGCCCCCCGTGGGGCTCATGAGGGAACTCTCTGAAGTAGCATTTCCCAAACACCAGCTATGAAGCCCCAGACCGATGAGCGGGAGTCAAAACACAGAGGAAACTGCATATGCTGGGCCCCCATGGGGGTGCACGTGTGTACTCGCCAGTGAAGAGCGCTGAGGAAGATACAGCAAAGATGCCTGTTCATCTCAGTAGACGGTTTCCCCAGGTTATCTGGCCAGAGAACCCTTTACTGACAGAACAGGATGAGTACGCCATGAACACACTTTGGGACATGCTGCTCTGAGGTACCAGAGGGCTGGCCTGGACCACAGCAACGTGTCTCCCAGAGGCTACTCAGGGCAGTCCCAGGAGACAAGGGGGAAATAAAGGCCTCAGCTGCTCCTCTTCCCACCCGCAGCCCTCTTGGAGCCCAGGAAGAGGGAGAAATACTCACTGCCTTGGGAGGCTCCCTCCCCTGAGGTGGCTTCGGTGTCTGGAAGACAGAGAAAGAGAGATTGAGAAGGGTGAGCAGACTGGACCGATCGTAAGGCTGGGGCCGAGAGCGAAGCCAGGGCAGGCGGTGGCAAGGACTGCCCACTACAAAGAGCCCAGGGACGCTCTCTTTCCACTCAAGACGCAGGGGAACGAATCCTCACAGTCCCTCCCCATGGCCCCTGCTGTCAGCCAGCCCCTGACCCGGTGCCCTTCCTCTCTGCCTGCCAGGCTCAGGAAGGGACAGGCGCCATCATCCCTCCTGCCCCTCAGCCTCAGTGTCCTCATCTTCAGAATGGGAGACACCACCCCACCCCATTCCCAGGGCTGTCATGAGGAGCACACACGATGACACGGGCCCCCTCCCCGTAGGACACAGAGCAACACTGAGGCATCGTGGGAGGGAGCAGGCCCACGCAGAGCAGGCAGGGGGCACTGGAGAGCAGAAGCCTGGTGGCGGGTCCTGCTGGCTCCCCCCGGCCCCGTGGGCTCTCCCAAGCTAAGGAGGCCTCCCCTCTCCTCCCCGGGTGGCCCTCCTAGCACAGCAAGAGGGAGGAGACAAGAGAGGACTGGGGCGCTGAGGGCCTCCGGGGTCACCCATGAGGGGCCCAGGGATAAAAGAGGTCAAGAAGGAGGCGGCGGGCCCCTGGGCTCTGCCTGGGGACAGCCCACTCACCTCGGTGCGCCCGCACGTGCGTCTGGAAACAGTTGTAATACTTGTACTTCTTGCCGCAGATCCCACACTCATAGGACCCTGGAGGGCAGCAAAGGAGGGGACCGGTCAGCCAGCACCAACGCCTGCAACCGCGAGCCCCCAGGGCCCGTGGCGAGGCCTCCAGGCGCCGCCAACTCTGCGTCAAGGGGTCAGGGCTCGTCCAGCCGGCGGCCTTGATCCCGGCAAGCAAAGCGGCACAAAGACCCTGGAGACGGCACTGGGTCTGGAGGCCCGGGTCTAGCTCCAGGTTTGCATCAACTCTCTGAGCGACCTTGGGCAAGTCACTTCCCATCTCTGGGCCTGAGTTTCCAAACCTGTAAGACGGAGAAGGTAACTTCTTCAGCTACCTCTCATACTTCTTCCTTGAGAGGATGAAGGAGATGAACACAAAGGTGCTCTGAAAGGAACATACTGCAGCCACAAAATGAAATCATCACTTCCATGCATCAGGTTAATTTCTAGCTACCTCTCCTCCTTGCCAGGATGGCACAGAGGTGAGGAGGACAGGCTTCGAAGCAGACACAAGTGGGTCCTTATCTCTGCTCTGCTACTTACAGAGCACGACCTTGATTTCCTTGGACACACTAAGCCTCAGTTTGCTCATCTGTCAAACGGGGCTAAAAGTACCTACCTCATTAGTATAGCACCCTCCCCTCCCCCAGGAAATGCCCTGCCCTACTAAAGATACGCTGGACAAAGAGAGGAACCCCCGCCGCCTCTGCTAAAGAGCTGCCTTGTTCCCATGCAGAGACCAACATATGAAAACGCCTGCTGCCAGCCCTTTGCCAGGCCCTTCTCCCAGGAGCAGGTAACCTGAAACGGCTACGTTCCCAGTGGGCATTTCAGACAGGTCAAAGGCGGACCCCACCCATGCAGAGGAAGGGCAAAGGCCCACAGTGGAAAGGCACGCAGAGCCCATCAGACCCAGCCCGGCAGGGGCACCGGAGCGGAGGCCGTGAGCATTCCTCATGGACCTGAGCCCTCATGCAGGCCTGAAGCCACCGGGCCCAGGTCCCATCCTTCCTAACAGAACGGCCAGGGAGCTTGCACAGATACAGAGGCCCTGGCGCCACTCCAGGCCAAGTGCGCCAGAATGGCTAGGGGCCCAGGAATCTGCCTTTTTCAAAAGGGTCCTCGGGGAATTCTGACGCCCAGCAACCCGGAACAGCAACCACTGGTTTAGAGTAAGACAGACCTGGGCTGGAGGCTCGGCTCCACCATTTACTGGCTGGGCCTCAGTTTCCTCCCTGGAAAAATGTGGATAACGCAAGAGCACTGATGTGAAGATGGAATGAAGCGTGAACAGTGTTCCTCCACGAGCCCGATACCCAGTGACGGCGGCAGCCCCGACTCCTATTCCCCTCCGTCTCTCCTGGAGGCAGAGGCCTGTTTACCGGGCGTTAACTTAAGGTACCAGATTAAGTCAGGAGAGCACCAGGCTTACAATCTGAACATCAGCTCAGCTCAGCTTTGGCACCCCAGCTGTCTGATCTCGGGCACGTCCCTTAACCTGTCCGAGCCTCAGTTTCCCCACCTGTACAACAGGACTACAACTCCTACGACTCACGACTGAGGGCGGGATAATGAGACACAGCATGCGAGTAGGTGGCACACGGGTGACATCGCCCCCCCCACCACGATGGCTCACTGAAGAGAACAGCGCTACCCTAACGCCAGCATGGAATCTGGCAGTCTGTTATTTAGCGGTTTTATTTGTGTTACCCTGTCTCACAGGGAAAAATATAAACACGTGGAGGGCAGAGATCAGACTGCATATTTCTTTGTCTTTAGCCCTGTGATGGGCACACAGCGGGGGCTCAATAAATTCACGCCGCCCGGCTGTTGTACTCATCTGTCACTGAGTAATAATGACCCTGGCTCCCTCCCTGTGCCTCCGCCCACTCTGCAGTGGTTTCTGCCAATTCCCCTTCAACCCATCGAGAATTTATTGAGCATCTTCAAGGGGCCGGCACTGAGGCCCCGACCGTGAGCAAGACGCAATGCTGCCCTCTGTCTGATGGGAAGCAGACAGGCCACCAGGCAAGGGGATGGTGCTACCAGAGTGACACGCAGGACCTCGTGGGCACAGTGACAGACACTAACACAGCTGCAGTGAGGGGCTGAAGTGAGAGAAGTGAGCAGGCAGAAGAAGGGAAAGGAAAGGCCTTTCGGGAAGAGGGGGCAAGGTCCTGGAGGTGACAGGAGATGGAGGGGGAGGCACTCCAGGGAAGGCAGAGCCTCTCCCCAGAGGACTGAGGCCACAGCCTGTGAGAGGGAAGACCTGTCCAGACTTGCAGATGAGGTCTCTATGCCCCTCTCTGCTCCTCTCTGCCACGAGACCCAGGCCTCAGTTTCTCCAAACGCACTCAACAACCTAAGGTCTTCTCTCAAATTGTACAATTACTGCAGGCTGATGGACAGACCCTGCAGACTGGAATGGGTCCCCTCACTCACCCACCCAGTGGACACGGTTTTAAGCAGGCCAGGTCCCTCCTGGCTTTATGGGATTCTCCCCCAGCCCATGGACAGAGCTGCGTGCACATGCAGCCTTGCTCACAGGTCTCAGCCCTCCCGGAGACTCACGGGAAACATGGCGGTTCGTCAGCCTCATGCCCTCTCTTGGCCCCCAGGGCAAAGTGGGCACCTGCCCGGCTCACCGAGTCTCAAGACCAAGCACTGTGTGCTGGCAGGAGGGACACTGGAGTTCAAGGCCCTACCCGCCCCTCATCTACCCTAGGACCCTGGGCTTCAGGTGCCCTGTCTGCAGAGGAGGCTGGACGGGCAGAGAGATGGGGAGTGGGAGAGTGCAGAGTGTCAGCAAAACTGGGTTCAAATCCCAGCTCACCACATTCCAGCCGGGGGCCCCCAGACAAGTCAGGGAACCACCCGCGCCTCAGGCTTCCTCTCTGTAAAATGGACACACTGAAATGATGCTCACCTCAGTGGGTTGTGAGCAGTAATACTGTGGGTACTCAGCACAGAGCCTGGTACACAGCAGGCACTCAATAACGGATAGCTGCTGTTAACTCAGCATTTCCCAAAGCTCTTCTTGGGAACCCAACTTCCTGAACGCATCCCGGGAAGGACAGGGCCAAGGCCAAGCAAGGGGCAGACAGCCTGTCCTGGGGGGCACAATGCATGGGAGTACGCCAGGCTCTGAGCGGGTGGGTCCTGCAACAAAGAAATCCACCTGACTGTTTAACCCAAGGTCTCCCAAGGTATTTGGCCATGGAACTCCTTTATCCCCTTGGTCTGTTTCACAGAGTTTCAGCCCACAGGAAATGCTGCCAAAATGGTCCCGATGTGCTGGACTACCAGATTTCCACAGGCTCTGTCATCTCTCCAGCAGCCATGTCTTCTAGGGTCCCAGGCAGGCTCGGATCTGCTGACACGTGGCAGGGACAAGGTGCAGGGGAGCGGTCCCTCATGTCCCTGCAGATGCTAACTGGCCCTGCTTACTCAGGGGTCTGCAGCTGACAGCTCTGTCCAGCCGTGCTCCGCCTCATGCTGGCCCAATCAGGTCCTCCTGTCCCTTGGCCATCACGTACCAGACGCATCTCTCAACGCTTGGTCAAACCTCCAGGTCCCTGAATAGCGGCTTCGCACAGATCCACCGTGGGGGCTGCCTTCGGGCGCTTTTCCATCTGAATTACGTAAGGAATGAGAATGAGTCCTTCAAGTTGGGGATGCCTGGGAGGCTGGGAAAGGCTCCAGGTCCAGGGTTAGCCAGTCACCGAGCTTCAGGGCCTCGGTCTCCCCATCTGCACACTAAGAGGGGTGGTGTTGTTATCAGCGCATTCCCCCTGGAGGCTGGAATATGGCAGAAAGCAACAGCAACAGGCCCAAATTCCCCTGAAGTTTTGTGTTTTCTCTGTATTCTGATTCATAACATGGATATAACATAAAATTATCCATCTGTGGTTATAACATTTCTCCCCAAAATCCTTTCAGCAAAATGGCCCTCCAAGAACGATGTGCTCCATGCGTGCTATGGCCTTGCCTCCCTCTGACCCTCGGCCACCACGTACCCACGTTGGTGCAGTGGGGTGCTGGAGGGCCTTCAGCTCAGACAGCGCTGTCCTGGGGTCTGACTCCTGCCCAGCACACTTCCTCACTCTGCTGGATTCCCCAACTACCCTTTTGTCCTGTGTCACTGTCACTCCCTACTAAGTGCCAGGTGCTGTAACTCACTTCACTTGCTCCTCTCCAACATCTCCACATGGGCCTGGCCTCTGACCCCAAGGCACAGGTGAGGAAGCGGGAGCGGGACCCAGATGTAGGGGCTTCTCGCACCCATCAGTTCAGTTATCCCCACCAAGTCCAGCAGCTAAAAATGATTATGATCCCCATTTTTCAGATGAGGGAAGTGAGGATTGGAGGGGCAACACATCAGGCCAGAGGTTGCCCAGATCCTTCCAGACCCAGAGCCCACGTGTGTAACCACCATGCGATTGGCCTCTGGGAAAGCGCCAAGAAGAGATGGTGCCGTTCACATTCACCACTTACCGAGTGCACCCGGGTCTCGTTTCTGTCCTCCATCTTTCCAGAAGTCCTCATGTGGTTGGAACAATTCAACACCCACCTCAATGATGAGCTTGAAAGTTCTAGGGGCCAGGTGGTCCGGGCTTGGGCTACCCAGCTAGCGGCTGGCGAGGAACTGGGCTCAAAGCCGGTCTTCAGGGCTCCAGAGCCATTCTCCTGCCACCAGGCCAGGTCACCTCCAGATGCCTAGGGAGCCGTGAGTCCCCTTCAGTCGCAGGGCTCCCCCTAATGCTGCAGGGCAGCGGAACCCCTGCCATGTCTGGTACTGCCACAGGACTCCCAAAAGTCCCTTATCAAGAGCCCCAGGAGCGGCTGCTGGGGACGGCCGGCAGGGCACGCCACCACACAGGATCGAGCCTTTTCTTTTCCCATCCTGTTGTCACTAGTGACACCACAAGAATCCACAGGGGCCAGCGCCTGTCTAGCACTTTCTGTAACCACCTGGCAGAGAGCCTGCTTAGGTGCCTCCCAGAGAGCACTGGACAGGCCAGGTGAGGCCAGGTAAAGCCAGGTGCGTCCCGTACCGAGGCCATGGAAAAGAGAAGTGGGGAAGACTGAGGCAGAGGAGGCTGTCTCCTGAGGACAAGGAATGTGGATGACAACCCTCAACTCTAGCATTTGCACCCAGCTAGCTCCAGAAAAGCTCAGACCCCTTTCAGCATACACAGAATGCCACAAGGCAGAAGAGCAGGCAAATGAGGGAAGAAAGACACAGGAGGGGACAGAGAGATGGCTCCCGACAACGGGCAGGGCCCTATCTAGCTCAGACATCTCAGTAGCTGCTGTTCACAGATCACATGCTGAGGAGCACCTCTTGGTTCTAAGATGCAGCGGGAGCTGGGTCCCCGGCCTGTGGGGGACAGGGGACCTGGAGAAGTCAGTTGTGGATGAGCTGAGGCTCTCTGGGGCCTGGACGCAGACCAAATGTCCTCAGAACCAGGGTCTTCCAAGTGGAGTACAACTCTCCTGGGGATATGTGAGCACAGGCAGTTTTAAGAGAACCAATCACCCAATCATCAACTTCTGAACATATTGTTTCCTAAGATCGATGGGCCAGAGGACGTGGTGGGCGGGGAGGCCCCACTCAGCCGGTTCTCCTTTCACCTCTCCGCTCACCTCCACCCTTCTCCCAGGTCACAAACGAAAGATGATTCTCTCAGCCACCCCTAATCCCACCATGGTGGCTTCCATGGATGGACATCTCGGGGCTCCAGGCAGAGAGGTGATCCGAGATCCAAAATGTTGCTGCTGGATTTAGAAAGTGAGTGGCTCTAAAGACTGGGAACAACTCCTCTTGCAAATCGGGTGATTTCCAGTTCTTTGCTTTCAACAAAATTGAAGAAAGATCTAATGGAGTTGTCAGCGATGAGACCATTAAAAATGATGTCTGATGATAGACCCCCGTGCGATTTTTGGCATATGGCTCGGAAGGAGTGCAAAGAATTGAGTGACACAGCTAAAACAGAACTCCATCCATCGCCGGCTCCTTATTTCTGTGATCAAGCTTTCTAAGCACTTACACTTATGAAAACTGAAAAATGGGAATGAAATGAATGCTGAGTCTTGGCTCATTCAACAATAAGAAATATTAATTCACGAATACATGAGCCAATTGAGAAAGAAATAAGGCCCCATCCATTTTGCAAAGAGGTGCATTTTCAATATTTTTTACTTTTACATTTACTATTTATCTAAACCTGTTTTTGGCAAATTGTATGCTAATAACAAACTCAATCTGGAAAAAAAATGTTTTCAATTGTAGAGCTTTATGATCCCAACAAATTTTCCAGAAATTTCTATTTCAATTGACGTACTTCTTGTTGTGGGAGACGAGTGTGAAAGAGCGATCAATAAAAGACTCTCAAGCACAAAAAATATATTACATTAGGATAAAATCGTGTGCGAGAAGTGGACTGGAAATAACAGTTCAAGGGGAAAAAGGGAAGATGCAAAATTTCTGACTGTTAAAGATGAGCTTGTTCATATGTTTTTTAAATGGATGATGGCGGATACTGAACAGCAGAGGGGTCTGGATTCCCTTGGATATATTTAAAAGAGTGCTTCACAGTTTTCTTTCCAAAATTCCACATTTTTTTTTTTACACCATACTCTGGAAATTATATCCTTTGCAATTATTTAAACTTGGGATAGAAATAGCAGATGTCAACTCACAAATGTGAAAGGGAATATACTTTCTCAAAATTCTTTTAGGAGGTATTGAAAGGGAAAAGCCTGAAGCCATCGGCCTTTTAGGTTCCTATCTCTCCAAAGGGAATCCCAGATACGTCACATCCGAGACTTCAGCTAACACCACTGTATCTGTTCTGCATTTTTTGGCCCCCCTTAAAAACACTTTCATATTTATTACTTCACTCTGCCCCAACAATCCTACTGGAAGGACAGGCAGACTTTATCATACCCACTGACCGATGAAGAAAGTACGGCTCAGAGAGGTTAAGAGGCTTGTCCAAGGCCTCACAGCAAGGCAGACCCTTGATCTCTAGGCTTACAGCCCCGGGGCCCTTTCCAGTGCGGACCCTCCAACCGGGAGTCCCGCCCCACCTTGGACCTCCAGAGTAAGCGTCATGGGCAGACAAGACGCGCCTGGGAGGGCGGCCAAACCCCTCCTTTCAGAGTGGCTGCAGCAAAGGGCTGAGTGTTGGCTCTGGCAGGCTTGGGCACTAACCACTGCCAGCAACCTATTGAAACAGGAAACTAACTATCAGCTGGCACTACGAAGCAGGACCTGGCACCTTCGCTGCCCCGGTTTGTCACAGACCAAACCCCACGTGGCCACGTCTGAATGGCTGTCTTGCTTCTTGCAGAGCTGTGGCGACGCCTCCTGGCTGGAGCCCCTTCCTCCTCCGTTCCCTGCCCCTCCTCCCCAGGCAGCCCTGCCTGCATGAAGACACCTCCACCCCTTGGTGCTCAAAGCTCGCTGCCTAGAAACATCCCTGCAGAAGCCAGTCTCTCAGTGGTCCCTGTCTCCCCCTCCCGCACCCCAGCCAGTGACCCTCTGACCACCCACGTCCAGGACAGGAACTCACTTCCTCAAAGGTCTATGTCCGGTTACCAAATAGCTCCCATAATCACCAAGTCCTTCCTTTTACCGAGTGGAAACCACCTCCTGGTGACTTCCTCGTGCTGGCTGGGGCTCAGCCACTCCATCCCCGCCCACCAGAATGCTCTCCGTTGTGGATACTTAGGTTCCATCATCTGCCCGCCACACCCCCCACCAACCCCCCAGTCTCCCCCTCCATAGGACAAAGGGCTCTTCCACAGGGCTCCTCCCCAACTAAGAGTTAACTGAGAAATAACCTGGTTGGTCCACACCCTTCCTCTGAAGGGGAGCCCAGCGGGATCACTTGCTCCCTCTATGGGGAAGCCCCGAACCCCAGGTTTCCAGGCACCTATGGCTCTCCCTGGGCTCGCTCACGTGTAAGCTCCCCTGGATTAAGGACCATGGTCTCACAGCACAGACAGCACCCACTTCTTGGCAGTACCTTCTGACCACCACGATGGGATCCAGACATCCTTACTTCTTGGAACCAGGAAATGCTCCACGGCCTGGACACCCTGACTGCTGGAAACCCAGCTTGGCTTGTCTTCCCCATCCAGGACAAGGATGGCAAGCAGGTCTCCTCTTTAGATTTTCCAATTCTAGTTGACTGGCAGTGACTTCTTGGTGTTCTGTGTTGAGAAGGATTCTGAGGTGTGCTGTTGCTACAGCGTGCAGTGAACAATCAGCGATGCCCGCCATGAACGCGGAACTGGAGAGCAGCAATGGTGATGCCTTGTGTATAGCATTCCTCAGAGAGGAGCTCCCGAAACCTCAAGTGTGGTTCTGCCCCTCCTCGGGGCTGCTGTGCAGAGTTCTGCACCCAGCTTGTCAGGTGGGAATGGGTGTCTGTTAACTCATTTCCTCTCACTTCTGGTTTTATCCAACAAGGTCGTCAGGGTCAGTATTACCTCTGCTCTTCTTGCTAAAAAAATGAAACTCGGGGTCTTGCCCCCAAACCCCACACCGGCTGCAACGGCAGTGACGCTCTTTCTAAGAGTGAGAGACACCCTTCTGGGCACAAGGAACCTCTGGCATCAGGGCAGGAGCGGCAACCACTGCAAGCTTGGCAGCCGGCCTCCCGGCACGGACCCCCCTCCTGCCTCACCCAGCCCGAGAAGCTGCCAAACGCCAGCCACGGGTCTACGACCCGGCTCTTCCAGGGGCAGTGCCTCGGATAACGTTTGTGTCATTGGGAACACTGTCTGACGGCCAGCAAAGGGCCAGCGGCGACTTGGGGGTGAGGACGAGGGGGATGATGCTCAGAGGAAAGGCAGCCGGGAGGCTCCCTCACTGCGCAGCCCTGGGTGACAAAACAGGAAGGCTATTCTATTCAGCAACAGAGCCCGGCTCCGAGCCCTGAGCGTGGTGGGGTGAGTGGGCACCCAGGAGGTCCTCAGTGCCACAACACCCTGAGCTTCTCCGCCAAGTGCCCGGGAACACGGTACCTCCCCGAAGCCCAGCCACCAGGGCACAGATGCATGCTGTGGCACGAGCTCATTTACAGGGATGGCTCTAACCAGCGTTCCTCCCCAGCCAGGTCCCTGGGAGGGTTTCCCCTCCTTGTTTTACTTCCAGAAGTGGGTGGGAGGGGGGCGCTGAGAGGTGGAGCAGGCCCTCCATGAAGGTCATCTCTCTTCCCTTCCACAGGCCTTTGTTTGCCCCTCCATAAAATGAGGGAGTCAGGGGTGTCAGATCTATAGCATGTGGAGCCCCACCACCCATGTCCACATCCACAGCAGACATCAATAATCGATCATGCCACCTGTTAGAATTGTTAACACAGAACCCCTACCAGCCGGCTACAGTGGCTGGACTTGGCCCACAAGGTAAAATCTACTCGCCATCTTGAGATTAGATGAGTTCAAAAGGTACACTTCCAACTTTTTTTTTTTTTGGCCTTTCTTTCCTGGTGCGGAGGCCAAGCTGGACTGCTCTGAGACTGCCCCGAGACTGCCCCTTGGCAGAAACTACACCCTCAAGGAGGAAAGTCTGCCTGTGGATGGGAGACAAGCCGCCATAACTGGCAGGGAGCACCCTGGCCTGCTCTGGTCCAGGCTCCACAATGGCAGCTCCACCTCTAACTCCTCACTGTGGCTGTTCACCTTTTTCACAGGGGTCTGCCAAAAGCAGGTTACTCAGAAATTTCACAAGATCCTCGAAGTCCCTGGATTCGACGGAGGCCATGCTAGAAGGTTCCCTGTGCAATTCTTGGATGAGAAAACCAAGGCCCAATTACAACTGGTGACACCTCACCCAGTACCAGTTTTCTTCCCCATCCCATTTTTTCTCTACACCACCCTGGCTTATTTCTTAGATTTGAGAATAAAGCAGAAAATATTACTACTCTTTCTCCTTTAAGAAGTACTTTAGGGGCTGGCCCCGTGGCATAGCGGTTAAGTGCATGCGTCCGCTGCTGGCAGCCTGGGTTCGGATCCCGGGTGTGCACCAACACACTGCTTGTCAGGCCATGCTGTGGCGATGTCCCACATGAAGTGGAGGAAGATGGGCACGGATGTTAGCTCAGGGCCAGTCTTCCTCAGCAAAAAAGAGGAGGATTGGCATGGATGTTAGCTCAGGGCTGATCTTCCTCACAAAAAAAACACAAACGAAGTACTTTACCCTATTAATACTAGTCCCACTGCTAACAACAGCCAATCGTCTACTAAGCACAACGTGGAGTGTTTTGCATCCATTATCTTATTGAATCCTCACATAAACCCATGAACTTGCAGTTGTGAGGACTGAGGCACAGGGAGGTCACGTAGCTTGCCCCAGGTACAACAGCTATTAAGTCACAGAGCCTGGATTCACTCTCAGTCCGAGAAGCCAAGCTCGTTCTCCTTGCACAACACTGTTCCCTTCCACTGCCCCTCCCGATTCCCACACCCACGAGGTGGCCAGGACAGAGGCCACGCCTCACTTAACAGAAGAGGACACTAAGGCACAGAGAGACCAAGGACTCCGCTGCTGAGCAGGAGTTGCGCTGGAAACCAGCACAGGTGGCCGGTGTGAGGCCCGCGGGCCCTGGGTCCTCACCGTGCAGGCAGCTGGCTCAGGAGGAGTCCTGGCGGTGCCCGAGCATGGCCTCCGGAGGCTCTCCCTGCGAGTCCATCCCAGGATTCGAATGCAACCTCCCCTCACTGGGCAGCTCCTCATGAAGGGCAGAAACGGCTACTGGCCCAGCGAGCCTTAAAACACACACCCCAAGTGAGCAAGGGCACGTCCTCCCCTCGGTTAATTAACACATCCACTAGCAGCCGAGAGTCCCCGGCCTCGGGCAGTGAACACTGACGGAGGGAGGTGACACACAGGCCCTGAAAAGACCCTGCTCTCATTCGGCTCTGGGCTAAGTCACTCACGCTCTTCACCAAATATCTCTGGTCCGCCCGCCTCTGTCACACGGAGGATGGCATCTCCCGGCCTCCTCGAGCGTGGGACTAGTTCTGGCCAATGACCAAGCAGAACTCACACTTCTCACTTCTGGGTTGCAGCAGGTAATTACCAGCGTGAGTCCCTCCAGAGTGGTCTTTCCCTCTGCCACGTGGCTGGCAGCATTCCATATAACAGCTGCTTTTAGCCGGGGCCCAGAGCGGAGTGGAGCCCCTAACTGACCCACAAGGACATGCAATGTGACTAAGAAATAAATCTCTGTGGTTGTGAGCTACCGAGACCTCTTTTTACTTTTAGGATCTTTTGTTACTGCAAGATCACCTAGCCCCATCCTGACAGTCACAGCACTGATGTCAACACTGCTTTCTAGAAGCCAGTAGTTCGCTAGGTATGGTGGGGTAGGTATAGGGAGCAGAGAGTCATAGATCTGACAAGTCTTGGAGCTCCAATCCCTAAGGGCTCCCAGTCTTGCGGCAGAGACAGGCACGGACAAGGCCCCTCTAATATAAAGTAGATAAAGGGAAGTGCTCCAGGGAGAGGCAGGGCAGAAACAGACCACTTCTGACCAGAAGAGATCAAGGAAGGCTTCCGGGAGGAGGTGGCACTGGAGTCGGCCTTGAGGTATGGCTGTATTTGGGCATGTGGAAATGGGCAAAGACATTCCAGGGAGAGGGAACAGTATGAGCAAAGGGTAGGGTATGGTGCAGAAGAGCAGACTGTGCTGGAACGAAAGGTCTGGGAAGATCAGAAATAAGAAATAGGGCTAGAGGGCGCAGGTCATGGAGGATCTTGATGCTATGGCCTTGACCTAGACACAGTGAGGAGGCCCAAGTTAACAAGCACAGAGCAACGTGGTCAGTGGCTCTGCCAAGGCCCTTGGCAGCCCGAGCGGAGAGCAGGTTGGGGCAGGGAGACCCAAAGGCACAGCTGTTAACGGGATGCTCCAACGACCCAGGGGGGCTGACGGAGCCACAGCCAGCAGAGGAACAGCTGGGAAAGGGAGCAGGCAGCTGACTCCCGGTGGATGGGAAGAGAATGCAGCAGGACTTGAGTCGAAACTTGGGGAAACAGACACAGGGGGACCCGCCCACGAAGCCCTGGGTGACACACACACATGGCATGCCCCGAGGAGGTGAGCAAAGCTGGACCAGGAAGGACGGGCAGCGGGGAGGGAGGTGGCAGCACTTCTAAAAGCACCCTGAGCCCTGGAAACAGGAGGAAGGTGCAGATGAAACCGGAAACTGGGACCAGACTACGCAAGCCCTCCCTGCCAGGTGAGGCACGTGGACTTGACTTTACAGACCTGGGGCTGCAAACTTGCGGCCCACGGAGTGACTCTGACCCTCGGATGTTTTGTTTGGCAGATTTCAGAAGCTGAATTAGTCGCCAGCATTTAAAGCCAAAGAATCCACATCTAAATTCTCATTTCTGGCATGCAGAGATCTGGCCACGCTGAGCTCGTCTCCCCACCTAGTTACCATCAGCAGCAGCTGAGGAGCGACCCCCCTCCGTGTGGGAGGCCTGGGCTCTCCAGCTGGACACGGTCCCCACCACCTGCCCGTCTGGCTCATCTCTACTTATGCTAAATATATGTGTCTGTTGGGCCTTGCGGGCATCTGCGTTTGGGAACCCGGCAGGAGTGCAGGCAGCCCCCGAGGGGTATCCCCTGGCTCACGCTGAAAAGAAAGGGGTGAGACGACTTCTAAGAAGCTGGTTTCCAGGAGCTCCTCGGAGCCTGGCCCAGACCACAAAAGGCAGGGGGAGGCGCCAGTGTGTCACGAATCCCCTCCTGGCTGGGCATCCGCTCTGAGCAGGACCTGCATTGAGAGCCGCCCCCAGTCAAGCTGAGGAGGAAGAAATGCAGACAGCGATTTAGGATACTGAGCGATACGGGCCGTGCTCCACCCATGGGGCCTGGGAGCCCAAGGCGTGAGGGATTTCCTGGGCCTGCAGAGAGTTCCAGACGTTTGACTTGAACGTAGTCTTAAAGGATGGGTAGGGTTTTGCTATGTCAGGTGGAAAGAGAAGAGCTCCAGGCTAGAGCTGTGCAAGCAGAGGCGAGTGTAAGAGCCTAGATCTTTCCCTGAGGGCAGAGGGTAGCCCCCGAAGGCTCTCAGCCAGAGAGGGGCAGCGATCCCAGGCTGCTTGCCCCACGTTCCCACCCTGCTCCCGGTCCCGACCCTCGAGGACGGGCACTCACCGAGGGTCTGCTGGTTGCGGACGCCGCCGATCACCACGCAGATCTCGGCGGGCACGTCGCCGGTGCCGTCCTGGCCGGCCGCCTTCTTCTCCCCCTTGGCCTCGCCCTGCCAGATCACCTCCTGGATGCAGTCGTCGGGCAGCTCTGTCTTCACCTTCACCTCCGTCATCGTCCCCTGCTCGGCACTCAGCGAGGCCTCGGCGGGCACGGGCTCTGGCCCCTCCACCTTGGTGCTCTTCTGGCTGCGCTTCAAGCGCTCCCTGGGAAAGAAGAGAGGCTGCTCAGGGTGGACCCCATGCCTGCCTCCACACCTACCCGGGAACCTACCAGCCTTGGGTAGTTCCAAAATATTTAGCTACAGATTCACCTCTCACATGCACCTCACCCTAAAGCCCACGACGTCCCAACCCACCCCCCATGGCTACCGCCAAGGGTCCTCCAGGGAACCCTGGGGCTCCACGGAACACAGTTTGAAAACCACTGCACTAGCATGGCTCTAACTCCACCCATTTTACAGATGGGGAAGCTGGGGTCTAAAGAGGTCTACATACACCCAGTAACTCTTGTAACTACAGTTACAAGAGCCCTACAAGGGCAGCTCCAACTGGTTGCTATCAGTTCTCAAGCTTCCATGTGCACAGAGATCAGCTGGGAATCTTGGTAAAATGCAGATGCCGGTTCAGCAGGTCTGGGGTTCGGCCTGAGATTCTGCATTTCTAACAGGCACCCAGTCGAGGTGGGCACTGCTGGTCCTCAGTCCGCACTTGGAGCAGCGAGGGTTTAAGTGGCTTGATGTGCGCCAAGTAGCCGGTGCTGTTCCCCTCACTCCTTGGCAGAAGGGCCAGGGGCCTCACTCAGCTCTTCCCCTCCTGTTTTATAGAAGCCGACACTGCGAGCCACAGGCTCACGCGGCTGAGATGTCATGGAGCCAACACGTGGCCCCCAACACTGGCCTCTACGCGGCTCTTCAAACGTCAGGAAGCATCCTCAAGGCAATGAGCTCCAGACTGAGTGGGCAGCGCACATGTGACTTTACGAGGGGGACGCTGCGGCAGAGGTGACGTGCCCAGGGCCACACACAAGATCAGTGGCTGGCCAGGCTGTTCTCCTCTCAACGTGGCCCTCTGTGTTATCATGAGGGTCCCTCATCCTTCTGGCAGGGGGATCGCCATCCTGACTCCTGTCTCTGGGGCGGGGAAGCCGAGATGTGCACAAACCCGGCATGTTCCAGGTCCTGGGGATGCCGCCCTGGCCATGGCCAGCCCCGCCAACTGCTCCAGAGAAGCATCTGGACTGTGAACTTCAAGGCCCAGACTGCAGGCACGCTCAGGCAAGGCCTGCCAGCACACCAACCGGACCTCAGGGGAGGCCCTGGCTGGGAGGCAGGGACCTGGCTTCTGGTACTGGACCTGCGGGGGCCTGCTGTGTGACTTTGCACGAGACCCTTGTCCTCTCTGGGCTCCAGGAGCTCCGTCACAAGAGCATGAGTTTTATCAGGGCTGCTGTCTGCCACAGCGCTCAGCTTTCTCCCAGGTTGGGGAATTGAGCAGAGAGAGAGAGGAAAGGCCCCAGCTAACGAGGAGCGGGCAGAGAAAGGCCAGTGGGGAGGCTGTGGACTGACCTGTGTCCTCCCCCAACTCACATGGTCAAGTCCTGATCCCTAATGGGACTGCAGCTGGAGACGGGGTCTTCAGGTGGTAATCAGGGACACATAAGGTCATAAGGGTGGGGCCCTAATCTGATGGGACTGGGGCCTTAGAAGAAGAGGAAGAGAGATCTCTCTCTCCCCACCATGTGAGGACACACAGAAAAGGCAGCTGTCTGCAAGCCAAGAAGAGGGTCCTCACCAGAACCCAACCACACTGGCACTCTGACCTCAGACCTCCAGCCTCCAGAACTGTGAGAAAATAAATTTCTGTAGTTTAAGGCACCCAGCCTATGGTATTTTGTTATGGCAGCCTGAGCTGCCCAAGCTAACTAAAACTCAGGACTCCGAGGGATAGCAGAGGAGTGAGAAGAACAGCTAGGAGCAAGGGCTGTGGGGTCAGCTACTTCCTCGCCGTGTGACTTGAGCCAGGCTACCTAACCTCTTAGCCTCAGTTTTCCCACCTGCAAAATGGCGCTAAAAGGGTTGTCATGTGGATTTCAATCAACCAACACATGAAAAGTGCCTGGCCTGTACCAGCTCTCAAGACATTATTATGAATAATGACAAACCGTTAGAGCATCTTCAGCACCCAGTGGGCCCCATGACACCTCCTCCTAGTGTGTCTGCCATGTCAGGGCCACCGTCTGTCACTGTCTGAGCTTTTGCCCTTCTCCACAACGGGAAAAGTTAAAACTGGATGATTCAATTGCCTCAGCCTTCATTTCTTTTATTTATTTAAGAAACACTTAGAGTTTCCTATGTGCCGGGCACTGTTCTCACACACTCACTCCTCTTATCCTCATTAACAACACTGTGGGGGAAGCCCTGGTATTATCTCCATTTTACAGATGAGCAAACTGAGGCACTGAGAGGTTAAATAACTTATCCAAAGTCACATGGGTGGTAAAAAGTGGAACTAAGATTTGATGCAGGCGTCCTGGCTCTTAGCCGCGATGCACCCCCAGACGGGGA
The DNA here is from genome assembly GCF_057802395.1 of Ceratotherium simum simum. Lineage (NCBI taxonomy): Eukaryota > Metazoa > Chordata > Mammalia > Perissodactyla > Rhinocerotidae > Ceratotherium > Ceratotherium simum. Next base: position 22,071,278 of record NC_141928.1, read on the forward strand.
CAGAAGCTCGCAGAGAGAAGCCCCGCCATCCGTGCCCATAGCAGCTTCTCTTGACCTTCAGCATCCAGAACAGGGTCAAAACCAAGATGCTAGTGGGTGAGCAGGAAGATGGGAGGCTGCCAGGCTTTTCTGGCTGCTGCTGGCTCCACAGGGGACACCCTGAGCTAGAGCCCCCTGGTGAGGTCCAGCACGCCCTGGGAGGGGAGCATGTCTATCCCGTGCCTCCAAAAACACCTCAAGTTCAGTGAGGCCCCAGGAGCACAGCCAGGACCAGCAGGTCTGAGAAGTTTCAAGGGGACAGCTATTGCTCTGGGGAGGGAGGACATTCTTGCCAGGCAGCCCGCCACAGACGGGGATGTGCCGGGGGTGGGGAGCACCCTGGCACCGAGGCACGGGAGCAGAGGCCGGCTGACAGCCCCACAGGAACAGGATGTGATGAAGTGAGATGGAAAGGTCTTGATGTTGGATCATCCCAGGGCCACATCTCAGAACTATCACTCTCCAGCTGTGGGTTCCTGCGTAAGCAACTTCACCCCTCCAAGCTTCAGTCTTCACACCCATACAATGGGGATAAACACAGCACCTACTCCACAGCGCTGTGATACAGAGACAATAAGACAAATGTCTACAAGGGCCCTAGAACAACGGCCCCAGTGGAGATGTTCTACAGTATCTCCTGTCTTGTAAGGGATAGGGGAGGCGAGCGCGCAGAGGATGTAGGGAAGGGTCTTACATGGCGGAGACTTCAGTGCCTGGGCTGTGGAGTCAGACTGATGGAAGTTCAAACCCCACTTCTATACCACTTCCCAGCTGGTGATGCTGAGCGAGCCCCTGACCCTCTCTGAGCCTGTTTCCGTATCCATGAAGCAGGGATCCCCACATCTACTCAAAAGGCCTTGTGAGAATCAACTGCAAAAACGGAAACCCAGGACCTTGTCTAGTGGGACTCACAGACGACCATGCTGATGGAAACCGGTGACACAAGTTGCTGAAATTCCCACTCCCTAGCTGAGACACGTGGGCACTAACGGTCAGCCAGTCCTGCTGCCCTGAGGCTCGCCAGGCACAGAGAGGGAAGTCAGGGCCCTGTCTGACCTTCAGTGCCAGCCCGGCGAGAACGCAGCCCACGGGACTCGGGCCAGGGGCAGGCAGACGGCTGAGGACTCGCCCTGGCTTGGCCCTGGCTGGTCCCGACCCTGGCTGCACGCAGGGTTAACCCCGAAGCATGGGGCAGATGCGTCTCCCAGCACCAGCAGAGACCCACCAGAGGGGAGGTGTCCAACCCGCCACTGTCTCCCACAGCTGAGGCCACACGAAGGGAGGGGAACAGAGTGGACCCCCCGCCCAGAACACCCTCACCCCACCGTCTTCACCACCAACATTGTAAAGCTCAGCCTGGGCCTGCGAGCACTTGACCATCCCGTCTGCACAGACTCTGCGTCCCTTCCTGCTCCCAAGGACCTCACTGCTGACATGGTGATGGGAGGGAGACGCTGGTGGAGCCAGACAGGCTGGGCATCCGCACACCCTGCGACCTCAGACAAGACTCCCCTCTCTGAGCCTCAGTTTCCTCGTCTGTCAAAGAGGGACCATGATCCTTGCCAGCATGGGGGTGGGAGATGAGCAAGAGAGATGGCATAGAGCAGATCTCAATGGATGGCAGCTGCCATTATGACGACAACATCGGTTCACGATGACAGCCCTGCCTCTGGGAAGCCTTCCCTGCTTGCCCGAGATGGAGTCAGAGTCCCCTCTGAATGCCCCTCTGCCTCGCACAGGGGACTCTTACAGCCGTCCTCCTGCTGTGTTCTAACGAACGCATTTCGGCTCACACGCACCTTTCCGACCTCCCAGTCTAGCTCCTAGCTCATCACCTTGTCTTACTTCCTTTGCAGCCTTGGCTGCCATCTGAAATATTTTGTCCGTTTGCTGACTCACCAAATCGCACACGCCCTAAGAGCAGGTGTGCACGGCTGTGCCGCCAGCACCCAGTCAGCACACAGTAGATGCTCAGTGAATACTGCGCTTGCTGAGTGATCGGAAGATGACCTGCCTCCTGGTGAGTGAGTGCTGGGACTCGAGCCTCCTGCGCGTCCTCAAGGTGAGTTTGCAGAATGGATGGTCATCCATTTGCAACAGGCCTGGGCATAAACACATCAGAGGAGAGGCCCCCTCCAAAGGCACAGAGCACACAGCAAAGCCGGGACTTGAACCCGCATCTCCCGACCTCTCATCCTTTGTCCTTTCTGCTGAAGGACCTGCCTCAGGTCACCAGAAGTGCCCCTAACATCTGGGCGGGGAGGAATGGCTCCCTCCCATGGGAAGGCAGGCTCTGCAAAGTTCTTTTACCCCCACCCCAAACAAATCAGAGGACGCGCTGGGAAATACAACAGCAGTGTGACCAGCCCACGGGAGCTGAGAGCCACGTGAGCCCCCCTCACCCACAGGCATGACGGCACACACTGGTCCACTCCCTTAACCGTGACACCCTTGCGCCGAGGAGACGGGCACCTTCTCTTCCCCTGGCTTCACGCTTCAGATTTACAAGACCAAATCTTGCTTTTCTCGGATGCTCTGCACTTAATTAGGCGTCCTAATAACAATGGAAGCGCAGAAGTACTTATATCACTTTGAATTAGGAGCGCAGCTCCTTCCAACTTCTTTAAAAATTTTTTTTTCATATATCATTTTTTAAAATAGAGCTCATTATTTTAATTATATCCATTTAAATGTACAGTGAAGCCCTTGGATATTCTCAGCACGAATCATTAGGTATATTAGTGAAAAAGCACTCGGCATCTATCTACACGCTGACACTCCATAATCTATTCTATTTGTGTCGCTGTAAAATAGATTTATATATAGATAACTACAAAATAGTTGCTCAAGATATGCTATGAATTTTATATTTAACCCGAGTCACACTTCAACATAAAATCTCAAGTTGGGCACTAAAGGAATATTTCTCGGTAAGTACATACTGTGTGGTCACCGGTTACTGCTCACGCCAGAACACCGGAGAGAAGCCAGACCAGATGGGTCTCTGCCCAAGGAATTCCCTAAGAGCCCTGGCCTTTCACTAAGGCAATGGTTCTCAAAGTGTGTTCCTCGGAGGCCCAGGGGTTCCACAGCAGTGGCCCAGAAATACCCATGAGGCCTGAATGAGGAGGGTGGTGTTGAGTAGGGCTCCAAGACCCTACTCTCTCTGTCTTCAATATGCACAGCTTTGCTTACTGCCTGATATATATGTATTTAGGCTTCTTTCTCCCTGTAGTGGGGTAAATGGCAGCACCCCCTCAAAGAGATGCACAGTCCTAACCCCCAGAACCTGTGAATGTGACTTTAATCGGAAAAAGGCTCTTTGCAGATGTAATTAAATTAAGGATCTTGAAACGAGATCATCCTGGATTATCTGGATGGGCCCTAAATGAAGTGACAAATGTCCTTATAAGAGACACACGGAGACTAGACAGACAGAAGAGGGGACGATACAGAGAAAGGGGCACCGGCAACATAACCACAGGGCAGAGATTGGAGTGATGTGGCCACGAGTCAAGGAATACTGCAGCCATCAGAAGCTGGAAGAGGCAAAGAACAGATTCTCCCCAGAGCCTCCAGAAGGAGTGTGACCCAGCTGACACCTTGATTTCAGACTTGTGGCCTCCAGAACCGTGAGAGAATAAACTTCTGTCGTTTTAAGCCACCCAGTTTGTGGTACTTGGTTACAGCAGCCACAGGAAACGAATACAATATGTAAGACTCAATTTGAAGAAACGGGATCAAGGCGGTTGAGTTTGCAAACCACTGCCCTCCACTATGCTGTTTTCTTTCACTTCATTCTTATCCATCCCCGTTACTGTGTCTGGCCAGTCCAACGTGCCCGCAGACCCTGCCTGGGGAGGTTTCAGAAACCAATCTCTTCCTCTGGGTCTTACCAGATGCTTCTTCTGGTGGCTTACACCCACCCCACCCCATGTGGCGTTCACGAGAGCCCTGTGGCCAGCTGGGGAAACCGAAGCACAGAGCAGGGTCTGTGTCTGTTTTGTTCACAGCCACGTTCCACTCCTTGTGCACGAGGCCCGGTGCACAGCCGGGACTCAATCAAGACGGTGAACGAATGGCATGACCCACGTCACACAACGCCCAGCGATGAGCTTTGTCTGGAAACCATTCTTCCGACGCCTATCGTGGTGCCATTCCCACAAACCCTGCAGCCTAAGACAATGCAACCAAATGACTTCTCAGTGGATCTGAGGCCCAAAGACAAATGCCATCTCTGGCCAAGTTGGAGGAAGAGTCCCAGGAGACTCCAAGTGCCGGAGAATCAGACAACTTTGTTTTGGGCACAATTTCTACATCATTCCACCAAAAATGCCAACGCTTGAAGTTCTACCAAGTCACAGTAGTTATGAGAAGTCCTCGGCATGCAGCACTTCAGTCCTGCCCCTGCTGTGACTTGGTTTTCCCATCCGCAGGCGTGAGCTGGAATCTGACGTGTAAGGTCCTTGTGGAGGCCAGACCTCCAGCCAGCAGGGTGCGTGTATCTCCTTGCACAGGACGGGGGCAGTGCATCCATCTGTGCCCCAGGACTCAGCCTGAGGACCACTCCACCCCTCCAAAGGCTGCTGTTTATTTACTCTGGTGCTTTAGCCACCTAAAAAAATCTCTAATCACAGTGTGTAAATAATGACTTGGTTAATTCCCTCTAGAATAAAACTTCATTAAAAGACTCCACTCATTAGGAATGAGGGTTAACTGGTCTCAAGTTGAGCTTAAATACACTCCCCACGAATGTGTGGATGCACGCGGTGTTAAATGAATTAACACACACCCAGCCATGACGTCAGGGGCCGTGTTCACCCTGCTGCAGAGACTGACTACTGACTATGTCCTCCAACTCTACCCATCTGCCCACCCATTGACAATCTGAGTGCAAACGATTCTTATCTATTCGTAGACGTCAGCAGGCCCCTCCTTAGCAATGCTTCCTAAGTCCAAGCAGGTTGTCGCTCCACCATTCCACCAGAGCTGCCATTTCCAAGGCCTCCTGTGACCTCCAGGCTCCTAGCTCCAATGGTCCCGTCTGGGTCCTCAGCAAACTCGTCCTCTGTCAGAGCCTTTGACAAGCTCCCCTCTCTCTCCTCCATCCAACTCTTTCCCCGCTTTGCTCTGTGCTCACCCGGTGGACCGCCCACCTTCTGGTCACTCCTCTGTCTTTCCCTGATTCTTCTTCATCAACCCAACCCTTATAACGTTGACAGGCCCCAAGGATCAGTTCTAGAACCTCTTCTACTTCTGTCCACACTTACTCCTTAAGTGATCCCATCCAGACTCAGGCTTTTAAAGATAACTCTATGATGATGAATCCCCAATTCTCTCTCCAGCTTAGACCTCCTGAACTCCAGACCTGCATAAGCAGCTGCCTGCTTGACACCTCCCCTTGGACGCCTGACAGGCACCATATTTAACAGGCCCAAACTGAGCCTCTGCCACGCTGCTTCCCCCAAGTCAAGAAAACAATTCTGACTCCTACCCAGCGCTCTTTCCACTCAACCCTGCAGTCTAAGACGCCACAATCAAGTAACCACAGACTTCTCCAATTCAGTGAGCTGCAATTCCATCCTTCCAGCAGGTCACAGCCAGCCTCTGGAACTATCCTTGACTCTTCCCTCTCTCTCTCCCTACTAATAAATCTACCAGCAAATCCATCAACTCAAAATACGTCCAGAACTGACCACTCCTTACCACCCCACGGCCACCACTCTCATCCAAGCTGCCTTCCCCTCGCTCCTGCCTTGTAATAACCTCACAGCCAGTCTCTCTGCTCCTACCCTTGCCCAACACCCCAAAATCTATGTTCAACACAGCAGCCAGAGTGGACCTGTTAAAATAAGCCAGGTCATGTCACTCTTCAGCTCAAAACCTATTTATGGTTCCACTCTCACCCAGACTAACAGCCAGAGTCCTCGCCCCGACCCTCAGGGCTCTCCAGGACATGCCCCACGTGCCCGCTGACCTTGTGCGCTAACACTCCCCATCTTGGTCCCCCCTTCCTGGCCACACCAGTCTCCTTGCTGTTCCCTGAGCACCAGGCAAGCTCCCACCTTGGGCCTGGGCACTCGCTCCTTCCTCTGCCTGGAATAGTCTCCCCTTCCCCAGGTGCCCCCATGGTTAGTTCTTCACTCCTTCAGGTCTTTACTCAAACATTCCAGTGCTAGTGGAGACGTCTGTGGCTGCCTGATCCAGAACGTCGCCCGTCTTCCCCCACCCCCGGCCTTCAACACTCCATATCCCCCCTCCCTGCTTTACATGTTCTGCGTTCCGCATTTACCCTACATGTATCTAACACACTTGTTACCTCTCATCCTCTCCACTGTCTGTCTCCCCAACTTAAACATGAACTCCAAGAGGATGGGGACTTTGTCTCGTCGGTTCACAGTCACATCCCAGCACCTACAGCAGCACCTGGCACGTGGGAGGTCATCAAGAAGCATCTGTTCTTTAGAGGATCCAAGGAAGGAGTCCTGGGAAGGTCAACGCCAGCCTTCCAGGCATCCACCACCCCCGCAAAGAACTGCCGACGGTTTAACTGCTCCAGCTGGTCCTCACAACTGGAGAAGCGACGGCCCATCCGTCTGGCCCTTGGTATAACATGGAGATGGGTCCCAGGAGGCAACTCTCTGAGTAAGCGAAGCTCATTCCTGGAGTGTCCAAGTCTTATCTTTATCCTTTCAATGGAAATTTTCGCCAATGCTACACATTCTTCCTACTTTCTGAAATGCCCAAATAGAGGAGCCTGGTAATGCTCTGACACCAACTGGTTTTTTCTTCCAGCTTTATTGAGATGTTATTCACACATAACATATGTAAGTTAAGGTGTACAAGGTGATGATTTGATACTGCAAAACGACGCCAACTCTTGAGGATGCAGGGTCACTATACAAAGATCAATTAGCAGATTCGGGTCCTCTCTGACATCATCCTGGGGGCTGAGGTCTCTCACCAAGGGTTCTGGGAATGCCCTCCTCTGCTTCTGACGGGCTCCTGCTCTGAATCTGCCCTCTAATTCCATGCGGTTCTGGGAGACCTCCAGAGGCAAGGGCTCTACCCCACTGCTTTCTGTATCCCTGTGCCTGGGCCCTGGCAGATGTCAGCTAACGTCTGCTGAACGACACAGACAGAACATGACCAGATGTAAATACGCCAACACGCAGAGTGGAGGAGATGCTGGTGGTGCTGATGGCGATGATGCAGATGACGCAAACAACAGGGTGAGTGAGGACAGGGGCCACTACGGCGTCCTGAGTGGCCGTGACATGCCAGGCGTGGCGCTTCACGCCGTATTCACCATCTCATTGTTCTTCACAATGCCTTAAATGGCAGGCAGTTCCGCTTTACAGATAAGAAAACCGAGGATCGGAGAAGCAGAGTGACTTTTTCACGATTGCATAGCTTTCTAGGGACAAAAGCAGGATTCAACTAGGTCTGCCTGTGCTTTTAATCATTTGGACGATTTCTGTTTTCTCTTCTGAAGAGAACAGAAAACAATAAAAACATCTGTTGAATGAATGAATAAATAAATGACTCAATGACCAGAAGCTCCAAGAGATAGGCAACGTATTCCCTTGTCTCCTACTGTATTCCTAGTATCCTGACATAACAGGGCACAGTCTATCTCTGCCACAGAGAAAAGTGCGTGGGCTCTGTGTGGGCTGTTGACCTCCAACTCTCCCTGAAGTGTCCTAAAATGGCTGCTGGGCTCACCCATGTCCTTTGGATATAAAGAGTCTCCTGTTTTTAGGAGGAGACAGAAATCATAGTGAGGATAAAGGTTGCAACTTCACCATTAGCCTGGAAGGGCCAAAAGAGAGAACCTAGTGCAAAACCCCAGTTTTCACAAACCCCAGGAATGAGGCCTGTGTCTGTATATTTACTATTTCACCCATGTTTCAAATCTTTACGCCATCACCCAGGCCTTAATAATCCTCAGAATTATCTGCACTTCCATTTCTGTCATGTATCACTGATATATTTTAATAAATAGTCAAGTAGAAAAGATTAGATTAATAGATTAAAACTATTAACCTATTAAACAACTCTTAACAGTCTAGAAATTCAAAACAACCTACAAAGCATAAATATATCATTAGTTTCACATAATTCTTAGGCACTTAATTTTCTTCAATGTATGGTGTCAGTCAGCCACAACGCTGGGTAATACTGCAGTTCAGAAAGGCAGCACGAAGATTTAAATATTAAGAGTTAATTCCCTGGTTAATTTAAACCTAAAATAGAGAAAAGCAGGAGTCTGAGCAACGCCGTCAAGTTGCAAACTCCTACATTTAGCAGGTGGGGCCCTCCGGGTAAAGCTGTAACTTCTTCCAATGGTGTCGTGGCACATGGAAGGTTGGCCCAGGTCATTAAAAAGAATTACCGTCAACAGCATTTGAAACAGATGCACCGCCTTCATTTTGCAATGGGTCTAGCAGGGGCACAACTCAGATCCGCTAGCAACGTGCACTGCTCTCTGAAGAGCCACCTCGCTGCGTCTCCCCTCACACAACCATCGGGACACTGCAGACTCAGGAATTCTCACCCAGACAGAAGCCCCTCGACAGGCAGGCGGGAAAGGGAAGGTGGCAGAGGAACCCATGCCCACTGTCTTGCATCTTCCAGGGCACCCACGGAAGGCACCAGAGGGCAGGTAACTCAACCAGCGAAGGAGGTGGCCATACCTAGGTTCTCATGCTGGACATACAAGGAGGATAAATACACTCCTTCTGCCACCAATGTTATTTCCTGCCGAGGCTGTGACTTAGCAACCACCCATTTCCCTCACTCTGATGGCGAAGTCCTCTGGCCACTTCTCTTTGGAATGAAAGGTAAAGAAGCTTCCCAACAGGACCACTCACCCTCCATCCCACCCATGTTGACAACTGATGCCGGAGCTGCCCAGCTGCTCACAGAGCTTTGCCATCCTCCAGTGTGCTCCCCCCGTCCTGGCATTACATCTGGCCTCCTCCCCTCCACACTCCACCCACCAGTGCTGAGACCAGCCGATGAGAGACTGAGGTTTATAATGCACAGCCGGCTCTGTCCACCACACTCCATGGTGAAGACCCAGACCTGGGCCCTCACTGCCCAGACAGACAAAAGAGACTCCTAAGTACATGCTCTGGGCCTCCTAAGGTGTTTGGGGATGATAAACTGGATGCACGGACCGTTCCCAAGCCTCCTAACCTGCCCACACCTCCCTTTCTTCATGTGTAAGCTGAGGATGTTAACAGTCACCACTAGGGGTTGTTTAGAAGATTAAAGCACAGAGATGTACAAAAGGTGCCCAGAAAGGACCACACACATAGTGGGGCTCAATAAATGTTAGTTCTTTTCTCCTGTCCTTACCAAGCACTCGCCAGAGAAAACGTGAAAAGTTTGGTCAACCTACGAAAAAGATGTGCTCTCAGGCCACGCACGGAGTACTCATAAATCAATGTAGAAGAGGAATTTTTAGCCCCTAGGAAATCAAAAGGAGTGGTGGGCACCGGCCCTCCATTTGGCAGCGATGAAGAGGAGAGATGGGGACACACGCTGCAGCCAAGTCCACTGCAGGATGGGAAGACAGGAGGGATCAAGAAAGTAGGTGTGGATGTAACGACGTTCTTAACCACCATGGTTTGCGTGGAAGCTGAAGGCGGGTCTGACAGTGAGGTTGTGGAAATTTCCCAAGTTGCTTTCTCAGATCAAAGGCCTTTGTCATTAAGGGCCTCAAGAAGCCACCAGGCCATGTCATCCTAGTTACCATTGTCAAGACTGTGCTTCTTCAGGACGAGGCAAGACTTCCAAATGCTCTGAACTGATAACTCCAGCTTCACAAGAACTTTCTTCATTTGCTCAAGGAGCACAGGTGGGAGACTCGAGCTGGGAGGGCGGACTGAGCAGAGGTTCCCTAGGGACCCCAATCACGTCCCCTTGCCGGACCACCGCAAGCTCGAGAACCACACCGCCATTTGGCAAAAATGATTCACCGATTTTAACGTGCATGAGTTGTAGTTTGCATTTCTATGGCTGCCTCTAGAGGGCAAACCTAAGGATGTGTCTGAATTTTCAAGAATCTGCTCTATTTGCCAAGTCTAGGACTAACAGTAACTGATCAAGCAGAGAGTGAACTCTGCCCACCAAAAGAGCAACTGGCCCCTCTGGAATAAGTACATGGACCCCCCCCCACCAAGTCAGCCTGCAATTTATGGTTTCTGTAGCCAAACTTTGCCCAAAGTTTGGTAGGGTGAGAACACACATTTCTGGAAACCAAATGAGCTCCCATAACAAGAGCATCAACCTAGAGTGAAGATGAAGACCCAGCCTGACTAAAATATACCCCGAGTTCTCAAGTAGTTCATCCTGCTAAAACCATACTGGTCACCGAGCAGCACTGGGCTACTGTCACTGTGAACTTCTGTGCAGATAAAGTTAATTTGTTTCAGGCTACTTTTATTTTACTGATGAAAACCGAAATGCTTAACAACAAGAAGGTATTATTTTAGAAAGAATTAGGCAGCCACACACCCATGTGGTTATCAGATGAAAACGGTCCACTGGTGAAAAATCTCAGCTTAAAGGACAAGACTCAGCTGGGCCCAAAGCCATCTGACTATTTGGCGACTGTGGACAAGTCTATTCCTCAGTTCCCTCTGGGGGACGGAGGTGCGAATCACTGCCTCAGAGGGCTGCTGGGAGGCTCAAACGTGAAAGGTGCACGAGCCAGTAACTGGATTGTGCACAAACATGAGCTCCGTCCCCACTCACATCCTTACCTCTAGCCCATTCTCCAACGCCCATGCTCCATGAGAAATCAATTGGCACCCCACTGCTACCTCCTCTTAGGAATGGAAGCCAGCATGGTGGTGATGTTGGTGATAAAAATAAACGTTCAATGAACACCTGCTAGGGGCCAGGCACTGTGCTAAGGGTATACATGTTATTATTATTATTACACTTACTCCTCCCTACAGCACTATAAGAGAGGTATCGATATAATCCCCATTTTACAGACGAGGAAACTGAGGTCAGGTTAACCAGCCCAAGGTCACACAACCAGGCAGTGGACAGTGCCAGGATCTGAACCAGGCAGTCTGGGCTCTTCAACATTGTGCTAAGCTGCATGGCCTTTAGTAGGGCTAGAGAGAGGGAGAGGAAAATGCCCGCAGACAAGACTTGGAGAAGCGTGCTTTTTCGGATGCAGGATTCAAACGATGCTTTGCTGAACTGGACTGAAAAAAAAATGGCCTTTCCGAAATTCCCTTCCAAGCCTACCTTCTAAGGGTCTGCCTGTCCTGAACCCTTCGTAACACCTCTTTAACATCTTGCCCTTGCAGTTTATTCTCTTCCTGGCAGCCAGATGATCCTTTTAAAATCAAATCATGTTATGCCAGTCCTATGCTCAAAATCCCCAGTGGTTCCCCAGCTCATGCAGGGTAAAGGCCAAAGTCCTGACAATAGCCTCCAAGGCCCTCTATAGCCATATCAGTCTCCCTGCTGTTGCTCCAACACAATGCATGCACTCCTGCCCCAGGGCCTTTGCACCTGTTGTTCTCTCTGCCTGAAATGTGGTTCCCCCAACGACTGCTTGGTTCAGTCCCTCGTTTCCTTCAGGTCCTTGTTCTAATGTCACCTTTTTGGTGATGCAATATTTCTTTTGGTTCTCCAATCCCACTCCCTGCTTTTCCCCCACAGCACTTTTTATCATATGATGTACCACATATTTTACATACTTATTATGGCTCCACTCTCGCTAGAACATCAGCTCCACCAGGCTAGGGGTTTCTGTCCGTTTTGTTCACTGCTGGATTTCCAGCAGCGAGGTCAGACCCCAGCACTGAGTAGGCCCTCAAGAAATATTTGTGGAATGAATGAATGAATGAGACTTGGTCTTATCATCATTTCCTCCACCCCACTCTCCCCATCTACAAGATCTTGATCACTTGTTAGCCACTTGGTACAAACAGTAAACAAATGAGTCCCTTAACCTCTTCCTTCCCTGGTTTCCTTATCTCCAAAATGAGAGGGTTAGTCTAGATTATCTCGAATCCTTCCAGCTCGGAAAACCTCCAACTGACAAAAAAAAAAGGCATAATTCTTCAAGACAGCGAGCCGGTAGCTACATTGACTTGATTATAAAAAATGCATTTCCTTTAGACTTTTCCCCAGTTAAGCCATCCCACCTCTTAGAATAAGTGAGGTTTGGCTGCGGTTGTGCGACGTGATTTGTCACCCGCACATCAGGTCAGCGTTAACCTCAAGTGCTGGGATTGCTGGTCTTGTAAAACCGACCCAGGTCAGGTTACGAGGAAGTAAACCAAACCACACTCGGCTGTGTCTTAGGATCAGAAACACCACCTCTCCATGTCCCCCTCAATTTAACACTCATTCCTCAGCAGCCCATGCTGTTGGTTTTGGGGTTTAGCCAGAGGCCCTCTGAGAAGGAACAAAATTAGGTGTTCCGGGCCAAAAGGAAGGCACTGAGACGCAAGCAGACCCCGGTATAATAACAGAGTGTGCCACAGCACAGCAGGGAGCTGGGGGTGGGGGCCGCGTCAGAGGGTCCGGGTCCTTCCAGGCCACTCCTGACCAGGGCTGTACAGCCGAACTCTGACTTCGGGGAGCTTGGGCCTTTGCTTCCCCATCTTAAACAGGGACTGGCTGAGTCTAAAGCTCTACACAGTGTCTACAGGTCTACACCCCACCTGGCCCATCTAACCCAAGGCCAGGGTCACATTCACCGGCGGAGTTGGCTCAGGCCTACACTAACGTTCTCCTGACGTTTAATGTATAATTCACTCACTTCTCAGACTGAACGGTGGGTCACTATACTATAACATCGCTTTGGTCTTTCAAGAATGCTCTGTGAGCTTTAATGACGGAATCAATATAAACTCACTTGGAAGCTCCTTCAGAGGCTCTGCCTTCTTGACAGGGCCTCAGAGGCTCCTCCAACGTCTGTTAACTCATCGCTCCAGACCGACAAGCAGGAGGGCACAGTGGGTGAGCACCAGCATCCGAGAAGTCAGACCCGGGAAGACAGCCTGGCTCTACTGCTCACCTCCACTGGGCAGCCTGAGCCCATAAACCTCTGTGCCTGAGCTTCCTCATCTGGAAAGTGGGAATATGGAGAGCACCTCCCTCACAGGGCTGTTATCAAGACTACATCAATTAATAGGAAGTTAGTCTCTGTAAATCCCTTAGCTCAGAGCCTGCCATGGAACTGCCGACTACATGATAGCCGTCATCATTAGAAATTTCTTCTTTATGCCTCGAGTCACGCACAACCCTGAGATTTGGGTTGGCTCTTCCTGGCGTATATTCTGGCACCACGGTGATGACACAGGGCTCCATCAGTGAGTAGATGCAAGCCTAGGCTCGGCAAGGGGAGGAAACAGATGCCACACATGCCATCTTCCCCTCCCCTGACTGGGGCAGGCATCTCTAATCGATCTCAGCACTCTCCTCCCCCTGACTGCAGCCGTGGCTGATAAGACTCAATTCAGAGCTTCAGGCAGCTGCGACCACTACGGGGAAACCTGCCTGCTGTCCTCTGATCCGGTGTGGGAGAGATTCAGGCACCAGACAGTGAGGGCATGGACCACATCCACGCGAGAGTCATGAGCAGCGGAGGGAGCTTGGTCCGTGTTCACGGCCGTAGACCCCGCACTTTGAACAGCGCCTGCCACGCAGCAGACACTCAACCGTCTGCTGGATGAACAAACAGGGATCTGCTCCATCTGAGTCCAGAGCACACAGCATGGGTCTAACCTGGGGGCAGGTGCTCAATGAACGTGGGAGGACAGCGGGCGAGGCTGGCTAGACCCTCACCTGACACAGCATCCTTGAGCACAGAAAGCACCGGCTTCGGCAGGTTCAAGGCCTGACACGGCCACTCACTCATCACGAGACCTTGAGCAGGGCGTGTCGTCCCCATGTGCACAACAAGAGGGAGGCACGAGACAAGGCCCCTTCCAGTCCTGACATTCTGACCCAGGAAGCCCTTCCGGGCACCGCCAGTCTGAGCACTCCCAGTGCCCCGCAGACCACAGCCTCACACACTGTTCTTCCACAAAACCCCATTACCGGGGGCCCAGGAGAGAAACACAGGGCGCCGGGCGGCTACTGGCCACACGGGTCACCGCCGGCGTTCACAGGCCCAAGGCCACCCATTCCTCCTTTCCAGCCCACACTCCCGGCCCCTACAGCATCCCCACATCCTCTCCCATCTCATTCAGTGTACCCATCCCATAAACACTCAGTGAGCCTCTACTAGAGGCCAGCCCGCACCGTGAACAAGACAGACGTGGTCCCTGCCTACGGAGCTGGCACTCGAGAGGCGGGGAACGTACGCAAATCTGTGGAGCGTAAAGAGGCGATGAGGGACACAGGCGACAGGTGGGGGCGGAGGGTACCTCAAGAAAAGGGGGTCAGGAAGGCTTCTCGAGGGCAGGATGCAATCGAGACCTGAAGGATGAAAGGGCACCAATCATGGGAGGATCAGAGAAAGAACATTCCAGGCAAAGGGAAGAGGAGGTGCAAAGGCTCTCAGGCAGGAGTCTGTCTGGGCCAGGGATCGGCAAACCACAGCTGTTTATGTCTTTATGTATTAACTACAGCGCTTTCGCATTACACTGGCAGAGCTGAGAAGTTGCCACAGAGATCTAGGGCCCGTAAAGTGCAAAATTGGTACCATCTGGCCCTTTGTAGGTAAAGTTGGCTGAGCCCCGGTTTAGAGCCTTAGATAAACAGAGAGAAGGTCAGGGTAACTAAAACAGACTGAGCAAGGCAGAAACTGACATATAAGGAGACTGGGAAGGTGGGTGAGAGCCAGGCCACGCCAGGCTGTGTGGGTCACAGTGACCCGCAACCTGGTGTCTTGGCCTCCAATCTACCTGCCTCCAACCCACCCTGCATGGTTGCCAAGGTGATCTCCCCGAAACACAGAGCCGAACACATTACTGTTCTCAAAGAAATGCAAGGGCACCCCATGGTGTCCCAAAGAATGTTCCAAGGAACACTCACTCCATGAAATGAACTTCAATAAAAAAGTTCCACGGTTAAGTAAGTTTGAGAAACACAGCATTCTCATCTCTCTTGGAAGTTCTCAAGCAAGCACACGAGCATGTGAAAGGCTCTGAAAATTCCCACAGCAAAGAAATCTGTTCACTTTGTTTAATTCACTGTTCTTCAAACTTATTTGGCCACAGAACCTCTTTGTTCCACAAAAATCTATCAACATTTTAAAGAACTAGTGTTCCATGGGCTAAAAGGCAAATTCCTCTGTTTGGCATTCGCCATCTGACCCCCAGCTCCAGCAGGTAATCCTAGAGCCTGTTCCAGGTTTTGTGCGTGTGGCCTGGGGGGCCATCTCTCATCTGTCCCTTGCCTTCTTCCTGCCTCCAATGCCCCAAATAAAGGTCACTTGCCCACTCCAGCTCTGTTCTACCTAACGGAACAGCAACAGTAGCAGCGCTAACATTTACCAAGTGCCTGCCTGTGCCACTCGTGATGGGCGTCCAGTAGGTGGGCCTGTCCAGTATCTCTCTCCCCCATCTTTGGTAATGACAGCCCAGCTTTCCTTTGGGGACCACCCCTCCCCCATCTCCTGCCAGCTCCAAGGGTGAGGACATCCCCCTGGTCTGGCTCAGCAGAATAGTCCATCCTCCTCCTTTGGAGGATGGACTGGTTCAGGGAGATGAGCACAGGACTGAAGCCGGGTCAATGAATTCCAGACTAGGAAGGGACCGGCCCCCTCAGAGTTCACAATGCAGTAGCTGAGATGGGTTTCAAGCCCAGGTCCTCCTGCCCAGTCTTGGGCTTTACCCTTAAGTTCCCCCAAACTTGAGCGGCCAGAGGCCAGCCCAGGATTGAGTCATCCTTAGGTTCCAGTGACAGATGCCCACAGAGGGCACCAGGAGGGCTGGAAAGCGCTGCCCACAACCTCACATCCTCCGGGGAAGTATGGATACTTCTCAGCAAAGGCAGGTAGCCTGGACCACCCATCTTTTCAGGTGGAAGGTGAGGACCAGAGAGAGGAAGGGGTACAACAGGGGACAGGGGAAGGTGAGTGTACCTGCTCGCTGTGCTTTTCCTTCCAGCTGCACTGGCTCCGTCAGCCTGCAAAAGAAACCCAAAACACCTACATCAGCCAAGGCAGAAGACACATATTCTCCCCACCGCCACCCCACCGAGGTCCCACTCAGCACCAGCCTCCAGACAGGTGCGCTGGCCGCAACTCCCTGCTCCATTCCTCCAGGCTGGAAAAATCTGCCCCTAGTGGTGAGAGGGAGTCAAGACACCCCCTCCCCCCATTTGCTTGGCTCTTTAAATCCATCTGTGCACCCATTGCCAACACAAACCCAGCAACCACAGAGCCCTGGGGACTTCGCAAAAAGTAAGTAACCAGCTAAATCTGAGATTGAATTGCACCATTTTTATTTTCAGCTGGGATTTCCAATAAAACAGTAGCCGCAGATTTATTCCTACCAATTGGAGGGGGAAAATCCTATTATGCTAAAATAGTCTGTCCCCCAACCCTATGAGCAGGGGGAGGCAAGAGAATGCCGGTTCTTAATCTCTTTTATTTGGGGCTGGGGGATGGGGAGACAAGCTTGACCAAATGAAATTTTCAGAAATCATAAAATTCCGGCTCAGATGGAGAGACTGAGGCTCTGGGTGAGGAGGGAGCCGCCTGATGTCTCATGAGGACCGAATGACAAATACCTGGGTTCCTGGCTCCTAGGCCAGGGCTGGGGGACCTCTACGCAGAGGCTGAAACAGGCCACAGACACGGAAAGAACGCCTGGCTTCTCCATCACCACTGGCTGAAAATGCATTCCCCAGCTTTGTCAAAACATTTATAAAATAATAGTAATCACAGAATAAATACCGGGTCAAAACTCCGGCACACACGTGTTTCCAAATTCAGACTCTTTCCGATTTTAGAAAGGTAACGTAGCACATGTGTTTTTTATTCTGAAACAACCGTGGCAGGGTCGGGGGAGCCCCAAGTTTCTATAGTGAAACTTCGGCAGTCAGCCCTCCGTGGGATAAAGGGAGACGGCAGCGAGCCTCTTCTCCCTCCCTCAGGTCAAGTTCTGCCGCCTCATCAGCTCCAAAAAATCTGTTTGTTTTCAAGCTTTTCAAATTTCAGGATTGAGGACCTAAAATCAGAGCCGCAACTACCTGTGGATGAGTGCTTACGAGAAGTTGCAAATGGGCAAAAGCAGATGGCCGACTTCGATTCAAACAGTCAATATATAAAAATAAAGGGATTTCACCCAAAAAGGGCCAGATTTCAGCTTCTCTTTAAAAACCAGCAACACGCAGTCCCCCATGGCCACCGTCGAGCTGGAGCTGACACACCCAGTCTCCACAGTCCCCACCCACCCCTCCTTCTTTGCCTTATACCCAGCCCTCCGGCCTGGCCCCTGCAGGTGTCCAGACTGGCTCCCCCTGGCTAACTTCCCAGCAGGGCTAGGGTATGGGCATTAAATGCCTCTCACTTAACCCTCTCAATAGGTCCCCCAACACACATACACAATATCCCCATTTTATAGGTGAGGCATGGAGGGTCAAAGAATTTAAGTCACTTATCCAAAGTCCCACAGTGACAAGCTCGAGGTCAGGGTCACTCCGATGCCCAGCTTCCTCAGCTCTGGAATATCTGATCTCCTGCCAACATTCCGGAGTGCCAACTGGGAAATGGGTGACACACAGCCCCACTGCCCACATGAGGGAAATGGGAAGGTGAAGGACAAACAGAGGTAGAAATGTGAGGCCCGGGGGGCAGAAATTAATGGGATGCCAGGGTATTATTTCAGTGGAAGAAACAAGAAAGCAGAAAACGGTCTGCATGTCATTTCACTGGGAGCAAAAGAACAGGATCAATTACAACCTCTTCCCGACATCTTGCATTCCCCAAACTTATCTGTAACGCCAAGGGGAAGCAGTTGTTTTAATGTCCATATCAGAAGAGGCAGGAGTGGTAGGGGGTGGAAATTCTGCCCCAGAGAGCTTAAAAAAACTATAAAATCCAAAACGATCTCTCATCTTTCAGACTCAACCCTGGGCATGTATATCTAGCATTTCATACATATTTTTAATGTTGTCTTTTTTTGTCCTTTTTCTTCAGTTTCACACAGAGTTGACGAGTTCAAATGCAGGGAACACATGACTGGGTAGGGGAAGAGATTCTGTTTTTGGCACATCTAATCATCACCACCTCTGTGTCCCTTCTATTATGTTGATGAAACCTGAGCTTCTCATCACTAGCAGCAATACTCATTTTTGTTTTCCACCCACTTCCACAAAATGCTAAAAATGTTCAAATCGCTATCTAAATAAATCCTTTTGCAGAAACTTAGGTGGCAGCACTGGGGCAGTGGAACTGCTGCAGGGAGGGGTGCCACCTCAGCAGAGTGTGACATGTCCCTTTATTGGCAGATATGGGAAAGCTGATATGGGTAAGGGTATCAATCGACGATGGACTCAAGGGAAAGATGTCCAAGATGGCACGTGTCAATATCGCAGCACCCGTCAATCACAGCATTCGGGCCTGGCTGTGACCATCATGACAGGGGACAGCCTCTTGGGCCCTCCCAGCGCCAGCTGCAGCCCACAGCGCCAAGGGCACCGATTCTTGGTTGTAGAGATCCATTAAGATGCCAGGCCAGCTTCGTGTCCTCACAAATACATCACAGCAATCCCTAGATTCAGTTGAACCTCTGACACTGCCATCTTCCTAGGCCCAAACAGTCCAATACCAGTAATTTCATATGATTCAACCTAAACCACAAATTCACCTTTACCCAGTGTAATCCCACCTGATTCTCAGTTTGGACTGAAGTTTAAGAGGATAGGGTTTAGAGTCAGACCGCGTGAGTCTGAGTCTTGGTTCTGCCCTTTTCTAGCTGGATGATCCTAGGCAAGTCATCCACACTCTCAAGGCCTCGGTTTCCTCATCTGCAAAATGGCAACATGTTAATCCTAGGACTTACCTCACGAGACTAGCATAAGACTTAAATAAGGTCACGTATGTAAAAGTACTTAGCGTGGGCTCAGCTATAATGACGATAACAATCAGTAACAACCCCAGATGCAGTTATAAAGGCCACCATTTAGTGGGGCCAGGAAACCGAGGCACAGAAAAGCAGAGTGACTCATACAAGATGACCCAGCAGATGAGCGAGCAGCCGAACTGGCCTGGACCACACCAGGGGTCTTCCCAGCCTGTCTCGGGGCCCGATCTGAATCCCGTGCTGCAAGCTGCCATCTCATGAGCATCCACCAGACCCCACAACCCTGAGGCCTTCACCAAAGGGCCAGATCCAATGATGTAGGTGTACCACCAAGCACAGGCTTAAGTAATGGAAACTCTACTGCTGCTGCCACTGGACCACATGGCCCTGAAGGATGCAGCTTCCTGCCCTGATTCTGTCTGGTCTCACTTTGAACCTTGGGCAAGCTCTTTCCTTTCCCTGGACCTGAGGTTCTCAGACGTGAAAATGGGGACAGGAGGTACGAGAGTTGAGTCAGAGCATCTCGCCCTCCCTGTCATCTCTGTCACTCTATGTGGAACTGACCCAACCCTAACAACCCTCTATGGCAAAAGAAATACAGTAGGGGACAGTGGGCCCATGAGAGACCTTGCTTTTTCTCCTCCACAGGTGAAGGTAAAGGTATCCAGCCCCCTGCCCCCGAGCTCCCCATAAGGGTACCTGCCCCCCCTTTCCAGACCCATCTACTCCTTACACAACAGCTTCTCCTTAGGACCTGGGCAAGGCTATTTTTGGTTTCATTTGACCCTCCTCTTCCCTCCCAAATGAATGTTAAGTTGTTCTTTTCCATTCTCTTATTAAGGATTTTCTTGGAAAGAAAATATTATTCCAAACCCAGAAATTTTATTTCTAAATTTGTGCAAATGTAAGTTGTAAGACATTAGCTGCATTTCACATTTTGTGCAAATGGCAGAAACAGGCAATTCGTGTGCTACGGGATGGGGGCTGGCCAACGATTTCGATAAAATAAACCCTTTTTTAATTTAAATGCTAATGCACTGAATTAAAATTTAATAACTGAGGAAATTGAAAAGCCGAGCAGGAATATTGGAAATAAATCCAAGCAGAAACAGCTGAAATTAAAAATTCTAGAGAGTGGGAGGATAGCAGCTAAGCTGTCTTATATGATTACATTTTTTTTTTTCAGAATGAAGCAAAAAAAAAAAAAAATCCTATCTCTCGCTGGCTCTAGGGCAGTAAATCCACAGTGCTGTGATTTATTGCTCAATTTTCCTGAGGGAAAAAGGCTTTCTTTCATGCTGAAATATTTCATAAATTTCAAGCCAGCATAAATTCTTAATTTAAAAGTTATGGAGGTCACATTTAGTGCACTGGTACGGTTCCAAAATCTTAAAGGAATAGCAGCGACCAGAAAAAAGCAAAAAGGGGGGGTAGAATTTGCTTTTTTTTTTTTCCTTTTTTTAATTTTGGTTTTAATTCACGAGTTGAAATTTCGTTATTAAAGATTCCTCCTGGATGGATGGAATCCAAACACATGGGGAACTGGTGTCTGTTTGGAAATCTGCTACAAAAGATGAAGAGATAAAGATTTAATTCAATTATAAAAAGGCATTTTTTTTAAAGCCACTTGAGGAATTTCTGGTAAAAATTTCCTCCCTTCATTGCCCAGGAAGGGGTGAGGGTGGGGGAGGGCGGCCAATGTAATTGCTTCTCTTAGATCTCCAATCTTTTGTGCACACTGATATATTCATTTGTTATACAGCTGTTCAGCGGCGGAAAGAATGCTGGGGCGCCCATAATTCTAAGCAAATCAATCAAAAATTAATGATTTGTCATGCTTGCACAATGGAGGAAAACAGCTCCTTGGGTCCTGGCTGCCTGATCTCGAAGAATGAAATGCCTTTCTGAGATAAGAGAGCCGAGCTAGAGGCTCAGGGAAGCTGAAGTGCCACCGCAAATATGGGGACTCACAGTCTCCCTTACTCTGAGAGGATGGAGGGAGCCACCATCTTGGAGAGGGCATCTTCAAGATGGCGCCTGGGCCATCAAGCCCAGGATGGACCTGGCGCAGCACGTTTCCGTGGTGGTATAATTAGGATCTTGCCTTTGCCCTCGCCTACTGCAACTCAAACACTGCTTCCTCTCTGGAGACTTCAGTGACTCCCCCTCCCCCCACCAGATCTGATTTGTCCCCGTTCATTGTTCTCCCAACACTGCTAATACACTACCACAGGCATCTTTCACCAACTCTATGGCAGGAAGATCACAGTTCCTGGAGCACCTGTCTCCCCCCAGATTGTGCCCTCCTCCTGGACAAAGACCACATCCCACACAGGCCGTGTCTCCCGAACCCAGCTCAGGGCCTGGCAAGGGGCAAATATTCAGCAAATACAGTTGAATCCATTACTGGAGTTATTATTTCTCAGGAAATACTGATAATGAGGTTGCTCAGATGAATGATGAAATGTACTGGCAACTCTACTTGGATGAAATATAGCAATTGATCTTAAATAAGCAATCACTCCTTTAGTCACTCAACAGATATTTCTTGAAAACCTACTATGTGTCAAGCACTATGCTCAACTTTGGGTGGACAACCTCGAATCCACCGGTGGGCAGTTCCAAATCCCCAGTTATTCACTGCTTCTCAGGCTTCTCTCCACCCTTGGATGGAAAGAGTGAGTATGAGCCTGGGAGAGAAGGGAAGTTCTCTGCATGCTCAAAGGCCTTTGAACTCTTGTATTCTTTCTTACTAATTCACATGGATGTTATATTCACAAATATCATATGCATATTACTCCAAAATACGTCTCTGTACTTTTCATACATATGTATGCACGTTAGTCTGAAAATAAAAACTTTTAAAGATTTTATTTATTTTACTTTTCCCCCCCAAAGCCCCAGTAGATAGTTGTATGTCATAGCTGAACATCCTTCTAGTTGCTGTATGTGGGACTCGGCCTCAGGATGTACGGAGAAGTGGTGCCTCGATGCGCACCCGGGATCCAAACCCGGGCCACCAGCATTGCAACGCGCGCACTTAACCACCAAGCCACAGGGCCGGCCCTGAAAATAAAAACTTTTAAATTACCAACTGGTACAACTGAGCCTGGAGGAAAATGCTCAGCCTCAGCAGTGAGTGAAACCAAGTGCACTTGACCTGGAGGCCTGAAGCCGGCAACACACCCAAGAGAGAAGCACCTGCAGAGCCCCGGGACCTGCCCAGAGGATGATTCTCTGTCACCTACTATTTACTGAGGACAGGATAGCAAGTGGGGCCAAAACAACTCAAGCCTCATTTACATATCTCTTTCCTTTCCGACAGCCAGATATCCCCACAATGTAACTTGAAGTTCTCTCTCCCTCCCACTGAGGCACAAGACTCAAATCAGGAGAAAGTCATTCCCTCATCCGAGGAGTATTTACCGAGCTCCGTCTATGCACCAGACATCGTTCTGGGCAGCTGGGAGATATCCCTGCCCTCACGGCCATTACATTCAAGCGGAGGGAGATGGTAACATAAGGCGTAATAAATAAGGAAAATATATAGTATGCTAGAAAGTAATCAGTTCTGTGGGGGGAAAACAAAGAAGAGTAGGGGGTAATCAGAATGCTGGGGGAATACAAATGCTGGGGCAAGGGAGGAGCCGCGGGTTGCAATTTTAAATGAGGTGATCAGAGGAGGCATTACAGGGCAAACAATGGGAGGAAGTGAGGGAGTTCGCCAACTGGTGTCTGGGGAAGGGAATGGCCAGCGCAGACTCAAGGGCGGGAGTGTGCCCAGTGTACTCCGTGAACAGCAAGGATGCCAGTGCATCCAGGGCGGAGTGAGTGAGGACGAGAGGGAGAGACAGGAGGTCGGCCAGTGCTTTGACGCTGGAGAGTCACTGGAAGGTTTTGGCCAAGTGACATAATTTGACTTCCACTTTAAAAAAATCATTCTGGCTGCTGTGTTGAGAATGGCCATAGGGCAAGGCTGGAAGCCGGCAGGAGGCTGGCGAGGAGGTTACTGCAGCAGCCGAGGTAAAAGAAGAAGGTGGCTGGGACCAGGGAAGGGGCAGTGAGGGGGCAAGGAAGGGCTGGGTTCTGAATATACTGGGAGGTAGAACCAACAGGACTTGCCGACGACCTGGACGTGGGGTATGGAGAAAGAGTCAGGGAAAATTCCAAAAATTGTGGGCCTCAGCAACAAGAAAAATGGAATTGCATCTCCCTGATACATGAGAAGATTCATCATGGGCATAGCACTCTATAGCTCGTTAGACCACATCGAACCCTCTTGATAACCCTGCAAAGGAGACTCTGCAGTTTAACTATCCCCCTCTGAACAAGAATCAACCAAGCACCCAGAGGGACCAAGGGGCTTGCCCAAGATGGTCACACAGCTGGTCAATGGCTTGGGCAGGGCTCACACCCCAAGTCCATGGCCATTTCCTCTATACACTTGGCCCTTCATCTCTAGAACCAACGCACCAAATCTGGCCCCAAACAATGCAGATGAACTGTTTTCCTATCGAACCACGGGGCCCCAACTCGAGCAGAGGCAGTCCCTGCCTTTATCCACCAGATGTTCCTGAGAAACACCTATTAAGGGTGACCATGCCAACACTGAACAATAGCTTTACAAGTTACAAAGAGGATTTCATTCCCAGAAAACTAAATATATTATAAATTCTCTAATTAGACTTTGCTTCTTAAATCACACTCAGTGATAGGTTTCCAGCACGTGGGACTTGGTTTTTAATTTTGTATTTGCTTTCCCAACTGAACAGGGCTACTCAAAGCCACTGACTGCCCTGGGGTCCAAGCCTGAGGGTGGGTGGAGGCTGTGAGAGAAGGCTCTGGGTTAAAAGAACTGGAACTCATATGAGTGATGTCATTTTTCAAGAAATATTTACAGAGTTCATACTAGACGTGTGCTTTTGAGCAAGGCCTTGGGGGTTGACACTAAGATGAATCAGACATGGTTCCTTATTCATCTACCCAGATACTACATATGAAGTGCCTACTATGCACTAGGCACCAGGGTAGTTACTGGGGACACAACAACAACAAGAACAGCGGGGAGACAGGCAGTGATTACTCAATTGTTTCATGCTACCAGTTTCTAATTACCAGCTGAGATATGTGCTCTGAGGAGGAAGGCCTGGGTTCCATGAGCATCCTTGACAACAGGATCCCATGAGACTGCAGGGTCAGGAAGGGCTTCCCCAAGAAAGGCATGCTGGCACAGGGCGCACGGAGCTCCCACTCAACACAGGGAATGTAAAATCTAGACGCAAATGAAGCTAACACAAGCTGGGCACCAGGGAGCAAGGGGAAGGGCGCCATGTTGCCTAGCTGGGAAACCTGAGTCACTGAACCCCACACGGCTATAGACTTCCCTGAGGGCCTTCCTCTGGAGGAAGGGACCAGCCCACCCGACATGCCCAGGTTCACCCAGGGAGCTCCAGACTAGACCCCTGGCCAGAGCCCAGAGGCTAAGGGAGGCCCCAGAGACACCATCATCAACTGGTCAAGTTTCCAACTACAAGATAAATCCAGTGGGGATGACCAATGTCTATTCCTCTCAGTTACAGTGCCCTTCTGTCCCTCCTCAAGCCCTTGCCGCCTGAGGTCAAGTGTCAAGAAATAAATCAAGCTTCCTAGGAACAGAACCAGCACAGGCCTTGTCTGTTTCATGAGTTCCTAGGTACAGGCAGGTTCTTCTCCTGTCTCTGGTGGGCAGCCATGCAGACTGCAGCAGGACCCTAATACTGACATCATCATCATCATCATCATCATCATCATCATCATCATCATCATCATCATCACCATCACCATCATCGTCTTCATTGCCTTTGTCGTCCCCATCAACAGCTAGTGATTACTGAGCACCTTTAAACCAGGCTAAGGAGTCTCAGCTTCACTGCAAGGCTCCTAAGGCCGTCTCAGGAGGCATGTGCGCCTCTGAAAGCAACCGCTGGCTGCAGTATGGAGGCAGGGAGCCCAACACTGAGGCCACTGTCATTTTCCAGGGAAGAGATGATGATGGTTTGGGGATGGTGGTGGAGGAGAGAAACCTCCAGGACCTAGAGCTATTGGGAGTGATGAGGATCAAGTGAGATAACATGTGGAAAGCACCCAGGGCGGGGCTGGCACAGAGTATTGCCCAATAAATGGCAGGTTAGAAATAAATGAATAAACTGCTGTAGCTGTTGAGGAACTCTCAGCAGTCTTAGACTGTGTGCACAGACCCAGGCACCTGGGAGGGACGGAAGTAAAAGATGAATCCATCTCCACACCTGGGGCCTGGCTCACGGACCTTCGAAGAAGGGAGACGTCTTGGCTTCAGAGAGGAGAGGGCAGTAGGCTCCCCTGGGCTGCCATGTGGGACTCACGGCCCAGACCACAGGCCTCGTTCTCAGCCCAGGGAGCCAGACGCCACCACAGCTGGAGCCTGCGGTCCACACGCGGATCTAAAGGGTCTGTGACGGTTCCTTGTTGTTTAACGTGTGTAAATTCTATTTGCCCAGCTGGGTCAGATCACAGAAGGTTCTAAGGCTGCGCCAAAAAGCATGAGGTTGTTCCTGGGGTCAGGCCCAGCAAGGTTATCGGGATTTTTTATTTTTTTTTTTTAGCTTTTTATATTGAAATTGAAATAATTTTAAATTTACAGGAGAGTTGCAGAAAAAGTATGGGGAGTTCCCTTCCACCCTTCACTCAACACGAAGGGCTTTAGGCAGGGGAGAAACATGGTCAGAATTCTGTCTGCAAAAGGGCTGTGGGAGGCACTAAGCCTGGTTAGGGGGTGATGCCTGCACCCAGGGAGGGTCAGCTGAGGCCTGATCTCTCTCCCCGGGACCAGCAGTCAAAAGCCCGCAGGCTCCAGGACTAAACTGTGAGGAAGGACACCGGCACTGGGACTCAGCCCGGGCACAAGCCCTGCCACTGGCTGGTGGGACCTCAGGCAGGTGACCTGGCCTCTCGGTGCCTCAGTTCCTTCCTCTGTAAAATGGGAGATGCCAGCGCCCACCTCAGAGGCTGTAGAGAAGACTGAGATCATCCGTCACACGCTCAGAACAGGGCCTTACATCCACAAGGTCACCTCGTGTTATTAAGCAGCATACAATGCCTCAGACAGGGTTAATACTAGCAATCCCCGAGCGGCCAGCATCTACTAAGCACCTCCTGTATGCCAGCCCTGGACTCCAGCACTGCAAGCACCATCTCATTTAACCCCCTCAACCACTCTAAGTGGTAGGAACTGTCCCCAGCCCTGCTGACCCAGCGAGGACCCACAGGCTTGAGGGCACAGGGACGAGCTGGGAAGAGGCTCAGCCAGGACTCCCACTCAGAAGCTGTGATTCCAAGTCCACGTCCCCAGACCCTACACGGCGCCGCCTCCAAGGCCCAGCGGGGTGACCTTGGCAAGTGACCTCTCCCGCCTTTTAGACACACTCCTCTGGGTGCATAAATGCTGCTCTGTTTGTTTTCTTTAAAAAAAAGAAATGTGTCTCGGTTCTTAACAGTCACACAGTTAATCTCTCAATTTACAAAAGGGCGAGTCATGTGACTGGATTCCACAAAAATTCTCTCTCCAGGTTTATGATTTTACAGAAAACTCCAGGGAAAACCGCCTGGAGCGAGTTAAAACCAGATCAGCCATAAACCATGTCCTGGTACAGCCTCACCAAGCCAAGACTCAGATTACTCATTAAATACGTGATAAATATTCGCTTCAGATCAGCAGGAAGTTGGGGGGGGGGGAGCGGGTAAAAAAAAAAAAAACTTTTTTGCTTCCTGGGGAAAAACACCTATTATAAATACAGAGGGTTGCAAGCTCCAAATGAAGTGAACGTAGAACTGGGGGACAGGGTTTTTAAAAGTCACCCTCTTAGGTATTTTTAAGTCAAGCAGTAAGGGGAAAAGGCCACTCCTCAAACCTCTTCAAGGGGACCAAAGTAAAGGGCCTGAGCCTCCTGTGTCAGGGCCAAGGCGATGCTGGCATGCCCAGACAGCCCCCAGGAAAGAACAGCAGCCCCCCAGCCCGGAGACCCCCCTGGCCCCAGGCCTTCCTCTGACTGCTGGCAGAGGTGCTCTCTGGCCCTCAATCCACCCATCTGTCCAATAAGACCGCTGGACTGAGGGCCCCTAGAAATCTTCCAACTCTGACATCTGCGGTCAGGCAGACCCGGGTTCAAATTTTGTTTGGGCCACTAAGGAGCTCTGTGACCTGGCTCAAGTCCTATCATCTCTCTCAGCCTCAGTTTCCTGAGACATAACATAAAAGAAAGAAAAATCCCTCATCACACAGCTTTTGGGTGGATGAAACAGCATAAAGTCTATAACATTCTTAGCTGATGCTAACAATACTACATGAGCCACAGATCTGGATGATGTCATCATGATTACACTGACGGTGATGAGTAAAACTAATACATTAAAGAACAACCCAAATATATTCTGATCCTTCCAGCAGGAGTCACTTGGCACAGTAGTTCCCAGCATAGAACCTGGAGGCAGATAGCCTGGGTTCAAATCCTGACTCGACCACTTACAAGCCATGTGACACTGGGAAAGTCATTTAACCCTCTGAGACTCAGTTTCCTCATCTGTCAAATGGGGATAATAATAGTACTCACCTCCCAAGGTTATTTAGGACTAAATTAGTTAATATATGTAAAGCTTTCAAAACAATGCCTGGCACATAGTAAGTGCTATCTAAGTACTAGCTATATAAAAAATTATCATTTATTAAAATGATTTATCATTTATTAAACTTTACCTATAAAATTATCATTTCTTAAAATTTGAGCAAATCTTTGTCTCCCTCTGAGCCTCAGTTTCCCCAGCTATAAACTGGAGAATTTTGACTAGACGGGCTCTGAGGACGCTCCTAGTTCTGAAACTCGCTGATGATTCTCTCTTTGCTTATGCTGTCCCACTGTGTGGACTGCAGTCCACTCTGACCAGCTGTACCCCAGGCCCTCCTCCAGGAAGCCTTCCCTGACCACAGGGACTACCCCCTAGAGCATCAAGGGTGTGTGTGTGCACAGCTGGGAACATTACCACTCTCTGCAGCCTTGCCCCCAACCAACTGCAAGTTCCATGAGAGTGGCTAGCCCTTTAGAGCTCCTCTGTGGCTCCACAGCACCCAGGGCTGTGTTGCATACAGAAGGGGCTTAATAAAGGTCAGTCAATTTGTTTAAGATGTAAAGGAATTACACTGCCAATACTTAGAGAACCATGGCGGTGAATGGGGCCTAGGGGTTCATCTAGACCAAGAAGAGCAAACAGGTTTTATTTTCAGTGCCAATTCTAATCAATTAGTAGTTGCTCCTGGGGCAATGTGTTGAGAGCCACATCAGAGCCCAGCTAGGCAGAGTGCTGTGATTGATTACTGACGTCTGCAGTGAGCATGGTAAAGCTGGGGACGGTAGCATGCTTGCCTCCTCTAATCTAGTCCAACACCTTCCTTGTACAGATAGAGAAACCGAGGTCTCCTGAACCCCAAAGCTCCCTTTTTCCGGTCACCGCATTCTCACTTGCAAACACATTCCTACATGG
Source organism: Ceratotherium simum simum (assembly GCF_057802395.1). Taxonomy (NCBI): domain Eukaryota; kingdom Metazoa; phylum Chordata; class Mammalia; order Perissodactyla; family Rhinocerotidae; genus Ceratotherium; species Ceratotherium simum. The sequence continues at coordinate 22,099,885 of NC_141928.1, forward strand.
AGGAGGAGCCATGGCCTTTTAAAATTCAAAGAGAAAAAAAGACACCAAAGAAGAGAAAAGACCAGAGGCAAAAGAAACACACACAGAAAAAAACGAGGTGTACAACACAGGCTTCCTCTGGTTGTGCAAGAAAAATAATTATAGAAGGGCAAAGTAGAGGCTCTAAGAAAGACTTTTTTTCTTTTTAAAGAAACAAAAGTCTGGAACACATGCTCGAAGTAGAAATCTTACAAATTCCTATTGCAAAATAACTCCTGGTCAGCCAACCACAGTCTCTATAAATATATCACAAGATCAACAGCCCAGGCAAATAGGGGGAGGGGGAGAATGACTGCATGAATTTTTTAAAAATCAAAATAGTTCCTCTCACAGTTGGAAAGAAAGGAGTCACCCCTTCTCTGACAAAATGAGAGGCCCATGAAGAAAAGAAAGATTGTATTTCTCCATATCTCAATGGGTGCCTGCTGAGAAATCTAGACAGCCAGACTATTTTGAAATTATTCTACAGTTCTGTTTTCTTTGCAGAGAAAAAAAAATCTGGGACCCTGAATTCATTAGGACAGCCGGGATCTTACGATGGCTTCCATGGGATTATTCAGGGTGGGAACAGGGAAAGGGTCTATGCAGCCTGATCTGGGTGGTACGTCTGGGCCAAAAAACAGACATCACTCTAGGTCTTTAAAATGGAGGCAATTTAACATAGGGATTTGAGTACGCAGGTGATGAATGGGCTGGGAAGTCAAACGGGACAGAGGGGTAACCAAGGATTAGCATGTGAGGGGGCTGCTGCTACCACTTCTAGGTCTGGAGAGAGAAGGGGAAGAGATGGTGTTATCAGAAGTTGAGGCAGTTCAGCAGGGCCTGCCCAATGCGAGTGGGTCACAGAGGGAGGGGCTGGAGCTGCACAGAAAACACTGCAAGAGGCAGAGAATCTGTGGGGAGAAATACCCTGGGCTTCTCCCTTTTTCCCACCTTCCAATCTCCCTGCTATGCATCCTTCTGGCTAAGCTATTCGAAGGCCAGGGAGCAAAGGCACCTGGGAAATGCAGTTCCTTGCAATACAGAGCACGGCAGGAGATAGACAGTGACAGAGCTGAGGTCAAACCAACAGCTGATCAGATCAGGACACCCAGGAGGGCTGTAACCACTTGATGGCAGTGTCCTGCACAGCTCACCAAGGGGTCCACCTGAGTCCAGCTTCCCTGTTTGGACTGTAACTTCCTCACAGGCAAGGGCTGTCTTCTGTTGAACGGCACCGTCTTCCGCACTACCCAGTGAGTCATAGCTTAGGGCTGAAGGGACCCTGAAAGTCCAAGAAATGGAAGCCTGGCCATCCAGCCTCCATCCCCCAACACGTGGGATGGCTGGATGGCCTTCCAGCATATTTTTGCTTCTGGCCTTTACTGAGGATCTACTACTGACAGAAAACCCATAACGTGGAAGGCTAGCTGTCCCCAACCTATCACTCAGAAGACTCAAGGGTGCAGCGGACAGTCTAGAAGCATCTCCTGACCAGATCTAGAACACAGTTCATGCTCATCAGCAGTGGGGGCTCTGAGGTAACCAAAGTCTGATGCCAGATGGGCTGGCTGAGGGAGAAACGCTCCTAGGGACCCAGAACTTTCCACCTTCAAGGACAATCCATATCCACAGTGGAACTCTGTGGTCGCGTTTTTGAACCGTATCCTAAAAGACAAGAGCATTCCTGGCCCACAGGACACAGACTCAACTCTGTGAAGCCCTGTGTCCTGGCTGTGGCTGGAGGCTTGGTTCAAACTACATTCTGCAAAGAAAGAAAAGGCCCTTCTCCTTCCTTGACGGCTTCATTCCCATCTCCCCCAAGCCAGAAGGCTGATCTCCCTCCCCTGTTTTCTTAAAGCATTTATTGCCTGGGCTATTCAAATAGTATTGATCAACGAGCTGCTACACTCCATCATCTTTTTATTACCTGTCTTCCCAGCTGGACCATACATCTTCCCCAGGCAGGGGTCGTGCCTCTGGATTCCCCAGTGCCCACCACACCACCCAGCACACAGAAAGCGTCTACACAGAATCCTTAAAGCACAAAATGACCCAGGTTCCCAGAAGCCTGAGCCTGGGGTGAGGTAGGAATAACACGTTCTATCGATGCCCCACATTTGTTTAGCGACTGAAGGCAGTTTTACGTCCATTACTTCATTTAATCCTTTACACGGCAGGAGTCAGGATTTCCATTTCAGAGAGGAGGGAGTACAGGGTAAGCAACTTTGCCCAAAGTCACATAGTTACTGGCAGCACTGAGATTCAAACCCATGTCTTCTTCCAAGACAAACACCAAGTTCCTTCCTTCTCCTGGCTCCACTCTCCCTTTCCAAGATCCCATGTCTTGCTTCTCTTTCATGAAATGAACTGATTTAATGAAATCATTAAGTGATAAAAGAGTTCATAAATGTAAGGCACTTAGAACAGGGCCTGGCACAGTCTAAGTGCTACGTAAGTAACAGCTACCACTGTCTCCATCGTTATCATCGTTGTTATTTCTCCATTGTCGTTAAAGTCATTTCAGAAAGTCAACCCACCACCACACTAATAGTCAGCAAAATGCACAGCCAAAGCCGCGGGGTATGGAAAATGCTTACATTTAATTAAAACTGGGAAATTATATAACGTCAAATGATTTAACCGTTAAGAGGAGATATGTGAAGACATTGTAGGATTCTCAGATGTCTACCCAAAGCACCGACCTCCCTGGTACCAGGCAACCACCAACACTTCATTGAAAACTAGAGTTGAATCTCCCTTTCTCGTTGACTGCATTGGAGAATGCCTTCAGTGCACAAAATACAGCAGTTTCTCATCGATACATGCCCTTCTGAGCCAGAAGGCCTGCTGTACTAAGGGATAATAAAGATCCAGAGTGGAAGTAACACACACAAGGTCCCATGTGCTTGAAGACAATCCGCAACTCCCTTTCACAGGTGTTAGCCCTATCGCTCCTTTGCTGGGCCCGCTGTAGAGCTTTGCACCCATGCGCACTGAATATGTGCTGTAAGCCAGGCACATAAAAATTAATATTCGTGCCACCAGCTCATGGTTTGGCCCAAAGTCTTTGGGCAAATAAAAGAAGTCAGCAGCTACCAATCCCAGCTAAGAAAGAGGATGAGACGGTGTCATTCTGCAATGTCCACTCTCCCAAATGGAGTTCTTCTATAAGAATCTCCAAAGCAGCAGTGTGCTCTCAGCTGTCACATCCACTGCCACCTTTCTCCAATTTTCACAGCCTTTGCAACTCTCATACCCTTTGACCTAGTAATCCACTTTAGGGAACAAATTCTATGAATATCGTACAAAAGAAGGAAAACAATTCACGCACAAAGATGTCCATTGCATTATTTATGATAAAAACCAGGGAACAACCATCAAAACCATCAGAATGGATGCTCATGAATGATGGAGAGGGACGTGAAAAACATTTATGTACTAAAGTGAAATGACAAGAACAGAATCAAAACTATATATGTAACTTTATGTACACAAACACTACATCCACATACACAGTACCCTCAAAAGCACTTGCCCTGGATGGCTCAAAAATGGATGACTTTTTTCCCCCATCCTTCCTGCTTAGCTTTCTATCATTACTGCTTTTGAGAAAAAACTCACTGTACTTTACATGCATGCTGCACATCCATAACACCAGGTATTGGGACCAGGAGATTTCCTGGGACGTCAATCTCCAGATTGAAGATCTGTGACTCTATAAAGACCTGCATTTACAGTCTGTCCTCAAGGATGTGGCCACTTGAGCAGACGTGGTGGCTGGGCCCAGGTACACACCCACCCACTGGGAAGTTGAGCACACAGGGCGTTCAAGCTCCACCTGGGAGCTGAACAAGATGATCCGGAGCGTACATTCAAGCACTGAGATTTTTCTCTTTCTCAGAGGCTCTTGGGGGAGGTAATCTTTAAGCCCATTGCCTTTTTAATACAGCAGACCCTGAGAGTGAGGTTTTTATACTATATGTAGCTGCAATCACAATAACTACAGGGCTGTTGGGGTGTATGGAGACATATCATATGCCAGCGACTCTAAAAGGCTCATTAAATGTGTTTGAACTCATCCAACATCCTCATTAACTAGGGATTATTCATCCACTTTACAAATGGGAAAACTGAGGTCCTGAGTAGTGAACTAACTTGCTGTTCCAGGGAACTGGATCCAAGTGAGAACGTTCAGAGGTGGGCGGTCCAACCGTGTGGCACAGTCTGGAGTGTGAATGTAGGTCGGGCATCTTTAGAAACCATCTCATTTATCCTCATCACTTAAGAGTAAGGTGAAGAATACTGTTGCCACTTTTCCAGGCTGTCCCGGAGTTCCTAATACTATTGTGATTTTATAGATAAACTGAGGCTCAGAGAGGTGAAGTCACTTGCCCAAAATCACACAGCTGGTAAGCCACAGGACCACTATTCGAATTTAAGTTTGTCTGGCCCCAAAGCCCATGCACTCAACCATCATGCATATCTAACTCCCCTAAAAGGAAATGAAATGAGAGAGCTATAAGGAGTCAGATTGCACCACAATATAAGGAAATACACTCAGAGGCAAATAGTTTGCCCAGAAGTGGTGAGCTCCCCGGGGGGAGGTGTGTCATCAGAGGGTAGACGGCCATCTGGTGAAAAAAACAGTCAGTGGCTATAAGCAGAAGGATGGATCAGCTATGGGGGAGAGGGGAAGAAGGCAAAGAGGATGAAAGAAATGGTGTTCCTTGCCAGGATATTCCAGTTTTGGATCCTTCTGGAAGATCTCAGCCCTTCCTAACACTTCTTCAGACCAGCCCTAATTATTGAGCTATTTCATCCTCCGTACTTAAGGATCTTTTAGTGAAATGTTGCGGACCAAATATTTCATTTCCTTTTTTCCCCTCTCCCTGGCTTCGCAAGTGTAGTAAAAAGTTAATGAATCTATAAATTGCTCACTGGCTTAAAAAAATGAAAAAAACAGGTAATGGAAATTTTAATGAAAACGCCCCATCCGCGTAACTGATGGCAAACCCAGGGCCGGAATATCTGCATGGCCCAAACCGGGTGCTACGAAAGCTTGAGAGTATTTATTGAAAGGAAGTGGGTTCCAAGGTCGTGGATGTCTGAAAGATGAGAAAGTGCCCACTCCAGGCTTCGAAGTGGCAGCATGCGTCACATCTGCCCCAAGAGAAACATCGTCAGTAAATTCGATCATCAAACTGGGAGACCCCATTTTTGAGAAAAGGAACATGGCACGGAACCACACTTGTTCTGAGGCATGAGGTCGAGGTTTAGTATTTGACTTCAAAGATGGGAAAAGTCATGATAACTGAAAAGCTACCACGTACTACTGAGGTTCCCAAAAGGAGTCCATCAACACACAGTCATGCTTCACTTAACAACAGGGATACATTCTGAGAGATGTGTCATTAGGTGATTTTGTTGTCGTGCGAATATCATAGATTATACTCAAGGGGAACAAAATCTGCCACTCCGTAATGTGTCTCTTTAACATGAGGATTATTTTAGGTTGATTATTTTTAAGAAACAAAAGACTGAGAAAGTTTTTCTTTGTACCTCCCCCTTAACTGCCTAAAAGAAGTCAGATAAAAATTCCTGTCTCAGGAAGCGAGCTATCACCTTAGCATAATATGAACTAGGAGGTAGACAGGGAGGGACCTAGAAAAGCCTGTTTGTTGGGCTTCCGTCTTGTTCTTCTGTTTCTGTGTGGCCAAACACTTGTTTTCCAAATGTTTGCTCCTTTTCACCTATCTGTGAATTGCCTTCCTTCCCTTCAAAGTCCCTGACTCTCCCCACCCCCAACATCTTCTGTCATTAGCTGAGGATGGTATTGAAGGGGAGGGCTTTGGCCATTTTGGTGAGTTACTCGGGTTTTCCTGGGTTTCTCCCATGTATACATGTTATTGAACTTCTGTTAGTTTTTCTCCTGTTAATGCCAATTTAATTAATCTCTTGTCTCATGCCAATTTAATTCTTAGATCAGCCAGAGGAACCTAGAAGGGTAGAGAAAAATTTCTTCCTCCCCTGCGGTACTTACACAAACCTCGATGGTATAGCCTAATACACACCTAGGCTTTATGGTACTAATCTTATGGGACCACCATCAGATATGCGGTCCGTGGTTGACCAAAACATCGCTATGAGGCACATGATTGTAATTGCCTGAGTTCTCCTCCTCTGGAAATGCTAGAGTTCACAGGAGAGGGGTATGTATATTCTGGAAAAGTGCCCCAGGCCATCCTGGTACATGCTCCCTATTCTAAAAGACTGCTCTGATGTCGACTCTATGTCAGGCACTGAGCTAGAACCTTCACAGACTATTTCTGATACACCCCCTACGATGTGGAAAGGTAAACATGACTACTCTCACTCCAATCTGGGTAAGGAAAGGGAGGCTCAGAGAAGTTAAGTGACCACCTCAAAGCGGCACAGCTAGTCCATGCCCATCATGGCAGGTAGATGCTCAGGCAGTCAACACTCATGAAAAACCACCCAGGCTTCCTTCAAAAGCCTCTAACAGGCCTCCAGCCTCCAGTCAAGGCTCTTCAATCCAACACCCCCACTGCAGCCTGTTCGGTCTAAGACACAAGTCTGACCTTGTCATGCCCCTGTTTAAACCTTTCACTGACTCCCCTCTTCCTGCCCAAGTAAAAACCACACTCCTTCCTCAGCTCCCACCACTGCAATCCTCTAGCCACCAGGGCTCCTGCACCTGCACCCTTGCTCACTGGCTGCTAACCCTCCTCCCATCCTTCAAGTCTCCTCCTAGACATCACTTCCACCAAGAAACTTCTCGACACCCCCACCCTGCTCTACTCCACCTCTTGTCTCCTCCGATGTACACTCTTCCCAATGATCCCCTTGCTCAATCACCTACCTCCTGCCTCCTTCCCTGGGCCCTGGGTGGCCCCAAGGCAGGGACCGTGGCTTGTTCACCAAGCACAGGGCCTGGCCCAGAGAAGAGACCTGGGAAGCACTGAGACTGGGCAGAGTGGCAGGAGATGTCTCTCTACGGCATCCTTGTAGAGAGCATCCAACAGGCTGAAATGCTGGGACCAGGTCCAGCTCAGCCAGCCTTCCCCAGCCTCCCCAAGGAGAATCGCATGGACCAGCAGCCCATGGTTATTGGGGACGACGGAGCGTCGGCAAGAGCAGAAGAAATGTCCTTTTCCCCAATACCTTCAACCTCCTCACCTATTCATTCTTTTCTCAGCGGCTTTAAGAGGATAAAGTGGTTTAAACAGAGAGAGAAATGAGAGCCAGAGTCAGCAGAGAAGAACAGGAAACTACAAAAGGACAGAAACAGGAGTGCTACCAGCATATGCTCAGGAGAGTGGAGATCAGCTGAAGTTTGTCCCAAGGCTGATCGGTACGAATGGCAAAGCCACGCACACCCAGACCCCAGCCCACCAGCAACCAGGGCCCTCAAAGGATCACACAGAGACAAGAAATACCTGGAAATTCTAACCGCCGCTTTCAGTTTCCAGAGATTTTGAAGCCTCTTTCTCTTTGTTTTTCCCCTAAACCAGTTACAATTAGCATTGAGGGATATAATTACGTTGTTAGTCTAATTGCCTGTTTGAAGCAGGATCTACGGGGGTTTAATGGAAGATTTGAGGGGGAGGGCAGATAAAAGAAAAAGTCAGGATAATCACAGAAGGGATGTGTAATGTGACTTTCTTCCCAGGTAGAGACAAGGCCTGAACTGCACCGAGGCCAGGGAATTGCCTCCCGCGCCAACTCCCTTGCCCGGCTGGGCGGGAACGGCGCTACCAGGCGGCGCGACTTCACTGGAAATTGATTTTGGAGACGTTGACCTAATTAATCAGGAAACGATCCTAGAAAGGCCCTCGGATTTGGAGCCTTTGCACTATTATTGGCAGTGACACACTTACACGTTGGCGGGCAGTATTTTCCCAGGCGGAGCGAGCGTGGTGGCGGCTGACAGAGCTGAGCTGTGTGAGCCCCTGAGACCTGCCCTTCACTGTGGGAGGGTGGTCCTGTGCAGGGGGAGCACACGGTTCTGTGGCCCTGGGGACAGAAATCAGAAGGAGGCAGCTCTGAGCTCAGGATGAAGAGGAACATTCTCCTCCAGGGAAAAAGGACAATTTGTAGGTAGTGAGCCCCTTGACAACAGAGGCATTCAAGTTGGATGATCTTGTGGTGTGGATGCAATGGAATCAGCCATGAGGAAGAAGCAAATGCCTTTGAGGGATTGTACGAACAACTCCCGTCTCCAGACCACAGAGAAGAAAGAGGTCTGGAGAGACGCGGGGGAGAGAAAGGTTCTCTTCACATCAGGGGACCCTTCCCGCCTTCCAGCCACTGACCCCTTGAGTTATGGGACTTCCACCACGAAGATCCAGCCGTCGGACCTGGGCGGCAATGGAAATATTCCTCTTGTTCCTTTTTTCCAAATACAGGCAGCCATTTGCAATAACCAGAAACTACCTCCATGTAGGATAAGGGAGACTCCAATGCATAAGTCAAAGCAAGGCCATCTCATGTGCCGCTATGGCCACCATGGCCTTGCTCTGTTCCAGGGCCTTCTCCTCCATCATCCCATTTAATACAAGCACAACATCTAGACTGGGGACTGGGGAGCCCGCATTTCAGCCTAACCCCTGCCATTATGAGAGTGAAAAAACAGGCAGAGATCAATCAGCCACTGTCTAGTTTCTCATCTTGGGGAGAAGGAGGAAAACGGATCATCTCATAGCACCTCCCCCCCAATTCCAAAACGAAAGAAGGCAGGAAGCTTCCCTATCAAGCCAGTAAGTGCACAGACGTCAACTTTGTGGGACAGATCTGACCCTGTGTACACACCTTGTCTGGAGGAGGGCACTGCCTTCTGAAGTGGTTGCACCTGTCACCAAATGATGTCAGGGACTCCCATCTGCTCACCCCAGCACAGCTGGCTCCTAGCATAACACCTGGCACACAGCGGGCACTCAGAATTACGTGGATGGATGAATGGCAAAGAATAGGCACTTAAATGGCAACTACCAGGTGGGTCTGATGAAATGACATGTGTCCTTTCTTTTAATCCAGTAAGTTTTGGTCTGAAACATCTCAGCATCAGGGTCAGAGGAGAGGGCCTCCAGATTCCTTCTAGAACTTTCCAATTCCCACAGCCACACACCTCCTCTGAGCCCTCCTCTGATCTGACAACTGCAAAGCTGTGAGGTCCCGGGGGGAGGGGAGGGCCAGCAATTCTCTTTTAGGCCCTGAAACATTCCACAGAAAGGTGTGAGCATCTGGGTTTCCAGGCGAAGACTGCCACTCAGATGCCATGAAGTTGGGAGAGGCGGTTTCTGCTCTCCTCCTCCATCCCGCCTTCTGACTAGCTTTGCCTCTACGCCGAATGGTCATATTCTGAATTTCAGGGTTACCTGGGAGAAATGAGTTCTGCCGGGTTTTCTGCCTTTTCCCCATTCAGGGTTGACAACAACAATGGTGTGTGCTTGAGGCCTTCGGTACAAAGAGAGCAAAAATTCCACCACACCATTTATGAGGTTGCACTGCACATATGACCCAGAGGAGAAACACCTATTGAAATCCAACACAGATGAGGGGCGGGGAGGTGGCTCTCTTCCTGGAGAGGCCATAGCATCTCCTTCAATGCAATCTGCCCAGCTCTGCCATCAACCAAGGGGGAAACGAGCCGCCATTCTGACACTCTTTGTCAACAACAATAAGATGGCGATCAAGGAAACGTCCTGGACTCATCCCTCTCTCGCGCGTTCCTCCAGGCCTTAAATTCAAAGGCCTTCAAAAGTCTGAGGCGGCTGTGGTTTTCTTGGGTGGGGAGGGGAGTCAGAGAGTAAAAGTTTTATTTACAATACAACATAAAATAGAGCTGTGGCACTTGTTCTTCTAGTCAAGACGATCACTGGCTGTTTTCCCATTCTAAAAGGCTGGGAGACCTCCTACCTGCTCAGAAGCCTCCACATCAGAGCTGTTCCAGCCTCAGAGAGCAGCCAGGGAGATGAGGAACGCCTGGTCTCAAACAGCGTCTCCCAAGGGCCTGACCCTGAGCTTCATAACACAGCCCAGAACTCTCAACTCAGTTCAGTTCACAGTCATTCAATAATCAGAGAAGGCATGTGGCCGTGGGAATTAGAAGGTTCCAGAAGGAGTCTATATGTCAAGCCCTGGGCTGGACTTGATAGACACCTCGAGGAACTTGCTATCTAGGAAGGACAAGACGGTGTCACACGGAAATCACGTCAATGTCATGAGCGTACTATAATCATTTGTACCACCTGAGTGTTCACTATGCATGTGGCAGTGTACTAAGAATTTTACACACATCACCTCTTTTCATCCTTACAATGATGCTGTGGGGTAGGTATTCTATGTCTCAATTGTCCAGATGAAGAAATGGCGAAATACTGAGATTAAATATCTTGTTTAAGTGCAGGAGCCCAGGTTCAAATCCAGCTCTATCAGATTCCCAAATTCTCCGGATGATCCCAACCAACCAGTGCGTAAGGAGTCACTAAAAGGCCTCAGGACAGATTCTTTGTCAGGAGAGCCAAACGGGCATGAGCTTGTTTCCCTCCTTCATTCTACAAACCTTCTCTGAGCTAGGCACTTCACCTACATGATTTGAGCGAAAGGTGGGGTGGGAAAACAGCGGGCCTTCACTTGGAAGGGGCGAGAAGAGACGCCATCCACAAGGATTAGAGAGCCACAGAGAGTTAGGAGGAGGCAGGCCCCAGAGCCATGCAAAAGTGAATGAACCACCTGCAGGGAAGACCCATCACTGGAAACAAGAAGCACTTGGCCAGGAATCCTGTCGTGGAAACAGGCATCCGGTAAGGTTCCCCCGGATACCGACCACCGGTCTCCCTTTCAGTGAGTACAGATGAGTCTAAAGTGTGAGACCCCTAGGCTGCACACAGCACACAGGCACACACTCTCCCATCCACCTGGTCCCCATCACACCCTACAACAGGTGTTTCACACCCCGCTCCAGAGAGGAGGAAACTGAACCACACACATCCTCACTCCTTGGCCCACAATCGGGAGAGAAACGTAAGGGGCCGTGATGATGATGAACATCCCAGCTCGCCCCGCAACTCGCGGAAGTAATTACACACTGGGTCAGGTCTGGAGTTCCTTCCTCTAGGAACTGTGTCTGCAATCAGGGGAACGAAGGCGGGACATCACGAAGGAGCGAAGGACTATCTGTCTCTGTGAACTCACATGAAGTCCCAGGACTCTGTTTCCTTGGAAAACAGTTTCTAGACTTGTCACCTATAAATTGCCTGAATCCCCCTTTTTTGGGAAGGTTTCCCCTACTTCGCTAATTGCTTTCACTGCCTTTTTCTCCATAAATTTAATTAACTTGCTGTGTGACCTTGGGTGAGGCAAGCCGCCACCCCTCTTCAAACTCAGTTTCCCTCAGAAAAAGGAGAGTGGACTGTCGCAGAGCCCTGGCAGCTCGGCCACCCCAGGATTCCGTGACCGGCTCGGGCTAAGCACGTGACCTTGACGTTCCTGGCTGCTTCAGCCGGGAGCTCCTCAAAGCGCCAAGACCATCCTGCTCTGAACTGCTCCCAGCTCTGAGTCAGTGGCGCTAGCCCTCAAGGCCTTGCATTATCCTAGATGAAAAGGCAGGACGGCCTGACTTGGCAAAGTCCCCTCTGTCCCCAGTGGACCCCCAAAGCTCAAATTTGCCTCTGGCACGTCAGTGGAGCTGCCAGTCCCCGGGTGCAGGAGAAACTCCAGATCAGGGGCTAGATCAAGAGCATAAGCGTGAGGCTGAAATTGTAATAATAATAACTGACATTTATATCACGCCTTTCATCCCCAAATCCCAAATTAATTAACTTTTTACGAGACATTTTTAAACTAGTGCCATTTAATAAAATTCTATTAGGAGAAGTCTTTTTTTTTCTCCCCAGCCCTATATTTTTATTAACAGCCACCAAAAATATAATTTACAGGCAACCAAAAGCCAGCCAAGAGAGGGACAGAGAGAGAGAGAGCAGGAGATCGAGCCCCGGCCACAGGGCTGACCCCTGGCCTCACTGTTAGGGGCCTGGGTCCTTGGAGGGCCTTGTGGGCCCCGGTTAGTCTACAGTCTCAGGCCGGCATCATTCATCTCATATTTATTGATCATCTATTTTCTGTAGCCACTAGATGAGCTTATGCTGCGCATAAAACAAGCAAACAAAACACTCAGGGTCCTTGCATTCTTGGGGTACACAATCTAATGGGGTAGAATTATAATTGTGCTAGGTGCTGAGAAGAAAGAGACCCTCTCTCTCCCCAGGACAGCATCAAACGGGGAAAACAATCTAGGTTGGAGTTGGGAGCTGGGGGGATTAAGAAAGACCTCCCTGAAAAATTGATATTTAACCTGAAAAATGGTCTGGTGGCAGCCAGGCAAAGGGAGGGGAAGGGGGGAGCACAATCCAGGCAATGGGAACAGCATGTGTGGGGGCTGGAAGGCCCTTGGCATTTTTGAGGAAGGAAGAGAAGGCCAGTCTGGTGGGGCAGAGAGAGGGAGGGTGCGAGATGGGGCTGGAGAGAGGACACAGCTGGCGGAATTCCACCCTGAGGAGAATGGAGAGCTGACCAAGGCTCAAGCAGGGGAGAAGCATGATCAAGTGTGTCCTTTTAAACAGCTGGTTCACAGCTGGCCTGTACGCTCTTCTGTATCTGTGGAATACCACCTTCTCCTCTGGACATGCACCTGCATATCCACAGTGTCCAATATGGCTGCCACCTGCAACATGTGACTCTGAGCATTCGAAACGTGGCCAATCCAAAGTGAGACGTGCTGGACGTGCGAAATACACACCAATGTGGAAGACTTCATACAAAATAAAAAATGGATAAAAGCTTAACAAAAGCTTAACAAAAGCTTTTATATTGGGGGCCAGGCTGGTGGCATAGTAGTTAAGTTCGCGAGCTCTGCTTTGGTGGCCCAGGGTTCGCTGGTTTGGATGCCGGGCGTGGATCTACGCACCGCTCATCAAGCCATGCTGTAGCGGCGTCCCATATACAAAATAGAGGAAGACGGGCACAGATGTTAGCTCAGGGACAATCTTCCTCAGCAAAAAAAAAAAAGAGAGAATTTTTATATTGGTTACATGTTGAAATGATAACATTTTGGAGATACTGGGTTAAAGAAAATATATTATTAACATTAATTTCACCAGTTTCTTTTTCCTTTTCTATTGTCGCTACTAGAAAATTTAAAGTTCCACATGTGGCTTTCATTCTATTTCTGTTGGACATCTTTGTGTTATGTATTTAAGAACAAAGAATTTTAAATAAAATATTTATTCATCTACTTCAGAGGGAAGATGAGCATTCATGGCTATTGTGGCTAGTTTAGGCCCAAGAGTGTATTTATCTGGACCTCACTCTGTTCTCCATCAAAGCAAAAGAGGAGGGTGGAAAGGATATAAATTCCACATGGGATCAGAACGGTGCAGGGTGGGAGCAGGGGGCCAAGAGGAGGCCAGACGTTCTAAGAGGCAAACCAGCCTCAACTATCACCATCACATTCCCCATCCAGATTTAGAAAGGAAAAAAAAGGAGTTAAAGGAAAAAAACCTAAAACTCTTTGAACTCCCACTCCCTGAGCAACAGTCAAGTAAGGACAGGGGAAGAGAAGATTCTCCAGAGTCACCTGGACTCCGTGTCAGAATTCAAGGCGAAGCCCTCCCGCCTGACGTTGGCTGTGGACTGGCACAGTCCAGGCCAGGTGAGTGGGGCCCGAGGCCCTCTTCATCCTCACTTCTCTCCATCCCCTAAACAGGTTTCACGAACTAGTGGCCTGGAATGGGGTTTTTGGAGTTTCACATTATTTAACTTTTTTCTCAATTAGTTGCCGGAATTTGAAATTTAGGAAATTTTACATAAAACTCCAGATTTAGAGCTTCCCTTAAAAATAAACTGGAAGATCTGGCTACACTGGGCCTTTGTTCTGACGTGGCCACCCTTGGCTGTAGCTGAGCGGCAACGGCTTCTCTGGGATGGAACAGGGGCTCCCCAGCCCTCTCTGCATGCGGGTCTGCGCCCTGCCCAGACGCACCGTACACTCGGGCTGCACTCGGGCTGCACTCAAGCTTCTGCGCACTTCACACACGCTCTAGAACCTCTGTACATGCGCTAACCATTGCCCAGAACACCCTTGCCTGTCTCATCCACGGCTAGCTCCCCCTCACCCACCACCGTTCTCCCAGCCTTCAGTTTTCCTGACCCTCCAGCTCTCCTGGGCTGGGTGCAGAGTCTGCACTTACCACGCTCTACTGCAATAATTCATTCCCATCTTGCTTCCTCCACTGGACGCCGAGCCATTTGAGGGCAAGGTTCACATCCTGCTTTTCTTCTCGTCTCATCAGTGCCAGGCAGAAAAGATGCACACAAATGTTTGCTTTGTGAACCACGCCAAGAAAAGAGAAAACACTGGACATCATACCCTACCCTGTCTTCTCCCCAGCTGAATTTCTTCTGGTGATGTTTCCAGATGCACCTGGGACAGTCGTCAACTTGGAGAAACCAACCTAGAACACTCCCTCTAAATAAATTACACTTTCACTAATTATCTTGGTGGCTAAAAAAATCATTAGAAGTTGAAAATTATATGGAGTTTGGAGTGACTTTGAACCCATGTAACCCCCCTAAATAGCTCTTTCTGTTGAGCAAACAAGAATTTCTTGATTGCCCTTTTTGAAGTTGCCAGAGCCCTGTCTTGTTGCTATTAAAATGGAGTTTCACAATGGTCCTAAACCAGTTCTTCTCGTTTTCCTGAAAGAACTGACTGTCATTCAACCACAAATAAAATCTTTTATAAAACAGCAAATGAAAAAAGACCGGCCCCGGGAAGTGAGAAGCAATCATTTCTCCATGCAGGAAAAATGGAGCACTGATTCATCGTCTGTCTGCTCCATAAGCATTTCCTGAGCACCTACTGTACGCAAGACCTGGGGATACAGAGGTGCATTTATACCCAGTAGAGTGGCAACAGACAGAGAGGAGACATCAGAGGCTGTGCCAGATACAGATCATGCACGAGGACATCTAACTTTTCATTTATTCCATCAAAACAGGTCCCAGAGGCAAGTCTGCAGTCCTTTCTCTTTGGCAATTTAAAGGCTCTTTGAAGCCCTGGATCCTGCCTTCAACAGTCACATTAACCAGAAAGACCAAATACAATGGAAAAAAGAAGAGAAGAAAGAAAAGAGACAGAGAGAAGAAGAAGACAGAGAGAGAAAGAAGAGAAGAGAGAGGAGAGAAGAAATAGAGAAAGAGAGAGAAAGAAGAGAGAGGGAGAATGGGGGAGAAGAGACCACACTTAAGATTCAGGAGTGAGAAATTATCTCCCATCACACCGTTCTTCTTTAGTAAATTAAAAAAAAAGGAGAACTATACCAACAAACTTATCAAGCTCCATCATTTTGAGTAGAGAGACAGAGGCTCAGAGAAGGTCCTATCTTGTCCATCTTCAAAGTCTAGCTTAAAAGCCCATGCCTTCCTCCATCTCTGATACCTCCAAGGAATTATGGAAAGAACAGCTCCCATTATCAACTACTTACTCTGTGCCAGACACTGTCCTAAACCTTTGCTAGCTGGGTCCTGTTTCATTTCCCAACAACCCTACGTGGTAGGAGCCTTTTCCAGATGAGAAATGTGAGGCTTGGAGAGGGTCGACCAGCTGTCCAGACGCACTTGCATCACAAGCAACCTGGCTGCTGGGGCCTCCCTGTCTCTCTACCCTGGAGACCCAATATTGATCCAATATTCACTCATCTCTCCAGAGCACAAGAGCCAAAGATCCAAGTGCTGAGGAGGAGAAATGAAACAAGACACCTAGACACGCAGTGATATAATTGCCCAGCTCCAAGAACAAAGAGGAATCCTAGACGGTTCGAGAGAGGGGAAAAAACCTATAGAGAAACAAGACTCATTCTACCATCAGACTTCTCACCTGCGAGATCAAGGGCCAGAAGACAAGAGTGCAGTGGCTACAAGGTTCTGAGAAAAAGGACTTGAACCTAGAACTCAATAGCACACCAACCCGTCACTCAACTGTGAGGAAAATAATGACCTCTTCAGAGACACAAAGATCTGGTGTCCCTCCAGCCCTTTCCTGAAAAACGTTCAAGACACTGAATCCAAGAAAGAAGACATCAGACTATTTTAAAAGGAAGAGAAAGAAACCCAACAAAACAAAGTTAAGTCTAAACAGTGACTGGAAATACAGCTGTGAAGCTCAAGGCAGCTCTCACATAATTCCCAAAAACATAATGCAGAATTTTTTTAAAGCTGGAACTAAAATTCCATATCATATTAACCAAGAACGGATTATGGAGAGAGGATAAGGAAAGTATAAGTGCATTTAAAGGTCAAATATTTGTGTGTGTGCGGGGGGGGATTCTTGGAGGGTACTTAGAGATACTAATTTATTCTTTCCCAAGTTTAAATACGTTTGTTAAAAATTTAAGCATAAGCAAGAAATGAGAAATAGGATTATGACTTTCAAATCAATGAGGTAGGGGGGACAAGCAGCAGGGAAAACATGGGAAGAAGGAAAAGGAGAAACTAAAGAAAATTTTTCCAACAATAAGCAGGAAAAAACATCATAGAAAACCAAAAGCAAAATAAGGTGGCAGAAAGAAGTTGAAACTTAAACAAGTGATCACAATAAACATGGATGGTATATAAATTCCCCTGTTAAAAAACAGGGTATCACACGATGGAACACTACTCAGCCATAACAAAAGGCAAAATCACGCCGTTTGCGACAACATGGATGAACCCTGAGGGTATTATGTTAAGCAAAATAAGCCAGACAGAGAAAGACAAACACCACATGATTTCACTCATATACGGAAAATAAAAAACACATGGACAAACAGAACAGATGAGAGGTTACTAGAGGGGAATGGGGTGAGGGAAGGGTGAAAGGGGTAAAGGTGACATGTATGGTGACAGATAAAAACTAAACTATTGGTGGTGAACATGATGCAGTCTATACAGAAACTGATACATAATAATGTACACCTGAAATTACACAATGTTATAAACCAATGTGACCTCAATAAAATAATTTTTTATAAAACCGTAAATAAAAAAAAGAGAGAGATGCAAAGTAGGTCAGGAACTAAAACAAAAAGACCCAGAAAGGCTAAAATAGAAGGGATTATGATGATGTGAGATGTTATCAATGAGGAAAGCTGAGCAAAGGTACATGGGAACTCTCTCTATTGTATCTGCAACTCCTTCTGAGTCTTAAATTATTTTAAAACAGAAAGTTTTAAAAAAATAAGGATGAACAAAATGATACCAGGCATATGTCAATAAAAAGCTGAAATGGTAACAGATTCCAAGGCAAAAAAAAATTACAAAAGATAAAAAGATTTTTTAAATTGATATAAAATTTTACGTATCCATAAAATGCATAGAACAAAACTGTTGAAAATACGAGGAGAAATGGAAAAAACAATTAGTTATAATAGGAGACTGCAACATACTTCCCAGAAATGGACAGATCATGAGGACTAAAAGAAAAGAGGCAATAAAGGGCTTGAAAAACACAATTAGTTGGTTCAATCTATTTTTATATGTACTTATAAAACAATGCACACCTTTTCAAAAATGCATGGAACAATTACAAACTGATCATGTGATAGGCCACAAAGAAAACCTCAATAATTTTTTTTAAATGAGAAATTACACAGACCATATTCTCTGACCACGAAGCAATAAAACTAAAACTTAAAGAGAGAGCCACAAAAAGTTAAATCACTTGGAAATGTAACCCAAAGGTTATTTAGAGGAGTATTTTTTTAAAAAAGAAATTAAAACAAACTGCAGCCTGTTTAAAAATGAACAATGAAAAGTACTACATAGCAAAGCCCATGGGATATTTCCAAAGCAATCGCTCAAAAAAGAAGTGGAGAAAAAAATCAAAATAGACCAAAAGAAAGTAGAAAATGAAGAAAAATAATCAGAAGTTAAAGAACCAGAAAACAAAAGACTTGATAATAAAAACAAGGGCAAGGCCTTTGAAATTACCAATAAAATAGCTAACCCCACTTCCCCCCCACGTGTCTAGCCAAGAAAATGAAAAATAAAATTAAAATATTAAGAAATGAGCGGATGGCTGTAACTATAGAATTAGAAGGAGGGACAGAGGGAAGGAGGAAGGAAGACTTTATATTAATATAGTTTAAAATGCACACAAAATGATCAGTTTCTAAATAATAAAAGTTACCCAGAATTGACTCGAGGAAATAGAAAACCTAAATTGACTAATAATCAGAGGAAGAAATTTGAATTATAAAATTATTGGGAATGTTCAAATAATTTTTCTAGCAAATTCTACCAAATAATCAATAAACACATTACATCTATGTTTTCTAAATTGCTGTGGAGAGGGCAGCATCCTAATTCTTGCTACAAAGCCAATATACTTATCCTTTTAAAACTGGGCAAGGATAATTTAAATGAGAGAAAATCATAGATAAATCTTATATAAATACAGATCCAAAATTCCTACATATATGTCAGCAAATAAGATATGGCACTAAATTACAAAAGCAATACAACTCAAAAAAAAAAAAAAACAGCAACCTAGGTCTTCTGAGATAGTTTGAGATTTAAAAAAAAATTGATCAATATAATTCACTAGGAATTTTTTAGAACTTCCACAAAGGGTTCTCTCTCAAAAATCTCCCTCAAATACTTAACATAATGACAAAGCTACTCCAATTAAAGTCAGGAATAACCAAAAATACTCAATATCACTACCATATTATTCACAATTATTCTGGAGATCCTAACCAATGTAAAAAGACTGGAAAAAAGAAACGAAGTAGAAGAAATGGAAAGGAAGAAACAAACCTGCCATTATTTGCAGATAGAATCGTCTACATAAAAAACGCAAGAGAATCAACCTAAAAACTCTTAGAACAGAATTCAGCAAAGTAACTAGATACAGGATAAATATTCGTAAGTCGATGGCTTTCCTATATACCAACAATAATCAGACAATATAATGGGAGCAAGAATCCCATTCCCATGAGTAAGACAAGTTATAAAACACCAAGAAGATAACCTATCAAGAAATGTGCATGACCCATAAGAAGATGACACCAAAATTTCCCTAACAAACATCAAAGAAGACGTGAATGATGAAGAGACATATTCCTGGATGGGAAGACAATATCATAAATGTTGTCAGTTCTCTCAAAATTCATCTATAAATTCAATGTGATTCCAGTGAAAATCTCAATAGGATTTCTGAGAGACTTTGTGGAGCTGACATAAAGTTCATGTAGAAGGGTAATTTTAAGAGTCTCTAGTATACACTCCATACACTTTTTAAAAGAATAACATATGATATAACAGAAGGAAGGTATAGTAACTAAAACAGCTGAACAAAATGGCACAGATTTAGATAGACTGATCAATTTAAAAGAAGACCAAAGGCAAACCCATGTATATATGAGAATTTAGAAAACTGTGAATGTGTCATTTAAAATCAATGGGAAAAAGATAAACTCTTCAATCCGTAATAATGCCTGATATGATGCACTGAGCAGGCCACAGCATCACTTCTGGGTACTCCTGCAAAAAAATGCTTAACCTGAATCTAATAATAAGGAAACATCAGACTCAAATTGAGGGACATTCTACAAATAACCAGCCCATACTCAAAAAAACGTCAAGGCTATAAAAGACAAACAAAGACTGAGGAGCTGACCCAGACGTAAAGAAACTAAAGAGACAGGACAACTGAACACATCTTGTGATCCTGGATTTTCTTTTCCTATAAAGGACGTTGTTGGAACAGATGGTGAACTAGGAATTAAGGTCTGTAGATGTGCTAACAGTATTCCATCAGTGTTCATTTCCTGATTTTGATCACTGAACTGTGGTTATATAAGTGAATATCTTTGTTTTTAGGAAATATATCCTGAAGTATTTAGGGCTAAAGGGGTATCATGCCTACAACTCTGTCTCAAATGGTCGAGAAAATGAATTTTATAGCGAGAGAGTTGTGGGGAGAGGGAGAAGGGAGGAGAAAAGAGTGAGGGAGAGGGAAAGGAAATGTGGGAATGTTAATGTTTGGGGAATTGAGATGAAGGGGATATAGGAATTCTTTGTACTAGTTTTACAACTTTTCTGTAAGCCTGAAGTTATGACAAAATAAGTTTTTAAAAAGAAAAATGTAAGTTGCAAGATCCCTTGGGATAGTTGTGGTTTCATCCATATATAGCATTATTATAAAACATGTCTGGGAATTATAAACACCAAATTCTAGATTGTTGTTACCTCTGGAGAGGGAGGGGACTGAGACTGGGGAAGGGGGTTTCGACTCTCTCTGTAAAGTTTTATTAAATCGAATCAGATGTGGCAAAAACAAATAAATAAAATTTATAAATAGATAAGAGACACCTGGAAAAATATACAAAATAAATGCCAGATGGATTAAATAGCTAAACAGGAAAGAAAAAACACTAAAAAATACCAAATAAATATAGGAGAATTTTTTAAAAACAATATTGGAATGAAGAGGTATTTGTATGCATCTTCAGAAAACAGAAAGTAAAACAATGACAAAAAATAATAATACTTACCAATATGCCAGGTTCCATTCTAAGCAGTTTATACACATATTATCTCAATTGACCCTTATCACAACCCGATGATATAGGTTCCACTATTCCCAGTACATAGATGAGGTTCAGAGAGAACCTTTAGTTACAGGCCCAAGACACCTCCCAGAGTCCAAATTCTGCACCAATTCCCATCCTGCTATGCTGCTCAAGGCAGAAGGTTCCCAGTTCTTGGCAATTCTGTAGAGCAAACTGAAGAAAATAATCAAGGAGCAGCCAAATTCTAGAAGGTTCTAGAAGATTCCAATTCGCTCTTTCAACAAATACTTACTACTCATTAAAACAAGTTACCTCTTTTTATTGGCACCATAGTAGGCACTTCATGTACTTTATTTAACCCTCACACCATCAGGAAGTAGCTCTTTCTAGTCCTATTTTTGAGCTGAGATAACTGAGGCTCAGACTCTGGGAGTGAGATGCTCAAGGCAACAGCTGGTCAGGCAGAGCTGGGACCTGACCACCAAGCTGCACTGCTTTTTCTATTGAGCGCTCCATGTGCCAGGTTCTGCAGGAGAGGCTTCCCCCAGAGAAGGAGAAAGAATCCCAGCCTGTGGTTTCAAGCCAACCACGCCCTCCCCTGGGATGTTAGGAAGAACAGGGTCAATCTGCTTCTGCTGCAGTAGCTGACGGAGTGCTCAGAGCTGCACAGAGCACGGGTGTGATCCACTCAGCAACCATCTGGTGAGCAGCTATTATGTGCCAGGTCCTGGGACACAGCGGGGAATAAGGGAGGCTTCACCACATCCTCAGACAGCTTGCAGTCCAGAGCACGGAATGTCCAGCCACCACCATTAAGGATGAAACCAATTAAGACTGAGGGGGAGTAGCGGGTGAAGGGAGGAGGTCAGGGGGCTTCACAGAGGCCCCCACACCCCCTCTTTCTTCAGAAGCAACACACAGGCCCAGAGAGAAAGGTCATGCAGCCAGGATGGGGGAGCCTCAAATTCAAGGTTCCCAATCCCAGCCCCGGGGCAGTGCCCCTTCTCTGGGGTGAAGAGACTCAAAGACCCACTCAGGGCACAGCGCTGGGTGTTTCTAGGGCCAGGCAGAAAGGAGGTGGTGCTTCTGTCCCTGCAAGTAACTCTCATCCCAATGCAGCTGGCCAGAGGGCATCGACCATGCCCTGTCCTGGACCGGCCCCTAGACTGGCGGCTCCCACTTCAGCTCCTAAAATGACCCATTTAAACTTGGCGAGGTGCTCCCCTGAGTGAACCTGCTGCAGTTGGCCACAGTGTAGTCTGGGAGGAAAAGTCCATCTGCTTCCACAGGGCACTGGCCAGAACGGTCAGAGAGGCCATGGCGAGTCTCTCCACCCGGGGCCTGGACCATCAAGTCGCTTCCCACCAGGCAGGCGACCCTGGTCGCAGCCCCACACCAGTCACAGGGGCTCCAGCCAGGCCACGCGCACTTCCCCTCATCCCTGACTAGCCAACCAGCCTTGGGACCATTCATAAAATCAGGCCCCGGGTCTGAAGCCAGTCGGGCCTGCACCTGGAGAGGTCCGGGCTTGTGAGGGCTCCTGAGCGTGACTTGACCGTTTTGAGCCCCATTCTCCTCTTCATCCTGCCACGGCTCCTTCACGGAATTGCCGCAGCAAATGAGCTTATAAAACACAAAGGGCTGTACAAACAGGATACCCTGGCGGCCCCCAGCCTCGCCACGCTCAGGCCAAGGCCAAGGCCATCCTCAAACCCACAGTCTCCCTGACTCCTCACGTCAGCCCCGAGTCACACATGGCTCAGAAATTAACTTAATCCAGCTTGTATCATTATCTGTCTCTTCACTCTGTGCCTAAAGACGACGCCTAACCAACAGGCCAGAACGCACATGACCAAAGGTGTGTAGTCCCCTCCCAGTGCCCTTGGGAGGCTCTGCTCTCATTCCAACAATCCCATCCCAGGGAACACATCTGCAAATCCCTCTCTGGGAACAAATCTTCCTCATTTAAGGATGGCTCTGCTTCGGTCAAAGAGCCGCCAGTCTTTGGGCACTGCTCATAAACCAAGCACTGGGCTTCAGCACGCTCCCTGTATTCTGTCCATTTACTCCTTGCCATCGACGGATGAGGCTGGTCCAATTATCATCCCCATTTTTCAGGAGAGGAACAGTCACTTGCCCAAAGGTAAACACTGGTGGCAGAGCCAAGGCTGGGCCCGGGGTGGGCTGACTTGGTCCGTGGGCATCCTCCTCTCTGTTCTTGGCCACCTCCAGAGCATTCCTCCTCTAGCTTCCTTCGAAAAGGGCAGCAAAGCTAAAGGACGTGGCCCAGGCAACCCCTCCCGCCAGCCCTCCCAGTGGCATCATCTGTAGACACCGCATACTAAAGAGTTCAGCCCTCGGCTCATGGTCCTTCCCTCCATCACTCTGTCTTCAGTTCCAGCAACATGAACAGCTCTCGTGACTCTGGCCAATCAGGTCTTTAACCCCCTTTCTTCCAGTGGCCTCCTCTCGCTGCCCCGCCACCAGCTCAACCACCTGCTCCCACATGCTCACCTAGACCCTGTCCTCACCAATGACACCAGCACACCAACCATCTCCATCGCGAGCATCCCGTCCCCAGACTCCCAGACCCTCCCACCAGTCCTCACCCCAACGGGACCTCCAATCGCCCCCTTATCTCCCCTTCCCCTCCCACCTCCCCCACCATCCTTCCCCAGCTAAGACCAGCCCTGTCGTGATAATGCCCCCTCGGCAAAATCTTTCACCTCTCCAGCTCTCTCCATCCTTTCGCTCCCTGGCAAAACCTAAGTCAACTCCTTGCCTATCCCGTGCTGGAGGAACACACACAACCACACAGATTGTCTCACTTTAAATTTACGACCACAAACTTCAAGCGGGCCCTTAGCACAGCCCAACCATTTCCCTCCTCAATTCGCTCTCCTAGAGGAGTATTTGAGACTTGCCCCGTTTTCTCCAAACCTCAAACAACCTGTTCTCCGCTGACCGCTACTCTCCCTGAGAAAATAAAAGCAATTAAAAGAAAAGTCCTCATCTTTCCACCACTGAATCTAACAGGTTCCTCCATCGGTACTGAAGAGTCCCTCTTCCTGCCTGTGACACTGGCCCAAATGTACCCCTGCCATCCAAGCCCACCCTTCACTCCGGCACTGGGTTCTGTCCCCTCTTCCCAACCCAACGTCACCGCTCTGGCAATCTCCCCTCCTCTCTCCTGCAACGGTCTTCCCTTCTTGACCAG
The DNA here is from genome assembly GCF_057802395.1 of Ceratotherium simum simum. Taxonomy (NCBI): domain Eukaryota; kingdom Metazoa; phylum Chordata; class Mammalia; order Perissodactyla; family Rhinocerotidae; genus Ceratotherium; species Ceratotherium simum. The sequence continues at coordinate 22,123,753 of NC_141928.1, forward strand.
ACCCTTCCCACAGCATAGAACAGGCTGTAGTATCAGCACCAGGGCCCAGGCCTCCTCCACCTAACTCTGTCCCCTTTAGAGCAAGACTCCTCGACACCTGTCTCTGCTCACTGTCTCCACCTCCCCACTCCCACTCCTTTGATTCCACTGCACCGTAATTAGCCAACCCTGCCCCCAGCACGCCATCGAAATCGCTCTCCCCAAGGTCACCAGTGACTGACCCTCTTGTTGCCAAACCCAGTGGACATTCCTCAGCCCTCACCTTGGCTAACACGGTTGATCTCTCCTTCCTTCCTGCAGCTCTTTTCTCGGCTTTGAGGATCCCTCGCCTCCTGGCTTGCCTCCCACCTCATCAGCTGTCCTCTTGGCTGGCTCCCCCACCTCTCCCCGAGTCAGAGGCTCAGCTCTGGGACTCCTCTCTACCTACACTCAGTTCGTAGGCGACCTTAGCAAGTCCCACAGAGTTAAACGCCATCCTTGCTCAGGATTCACCCGTTTAATACTCAGTCCTGACCACTGCTCGCCTGAGCTCCGGACTCTATATCCCACTGCTTACTTACCTCAGAGGCATCTTAAACTTCGCGTGTCTAAGGGTTCCCATTTCCCACCCCACCAGTACCTGTTCCTCCCCAGGTCTCACCCCGTCTGGCAATGGCGGGACTGATCACCCAGTGCTCCGGCCAACATCTAGGCTGGAGTCAGCCTTGATTCATTCCACTTGCCCTCATACTCCACATCCAACCCAGCAGGAAGTCCCGTTGGCTCTGACATCGAGATTCATCCCACACCAGACCCTCCTCACCATCTCTCCACAGCCCTCTCCTCCCAACCAGCATCACCTCTCACCCGGGCTGCCTCTAGGTTTCCCAATCAGTCTTCTCTCTTCCCAATCAGTCTTCCATTCTTCTCTCTCAGAGCAGCCAGAAGGATCCTTGCAAAATGTAAATCAGATCCTGTCAACACCCCTGTTCAAAACCTTATAAAATCCTCCACCCCCTTCGGGGTGGCCTGCAGGATCCGGTGGCCCCTGCCTATCGGATAGCTGCCTCATCTCACTTTGCCCCTCACTTCCTCCATCCAGCCACAATGGCCTTTTACTGTTCCTCCCATACATCAAGTTCATTCCTACCACAGGGCCTTTGCATTCACTGTTCCCTCCACCTAGAATGCTTTTCCCCATCAATCACAAAGTTTGTTTCCTCATTTCATTCAAGACTCTGTTTATCACTGGCCTTTCCTGATTCCCAATCTCAAACAGCCCTCCGCCTCATTCCCTGTATACTGCCACCATATTCCAACTGTGGTTCATTTATCTTCATACCACTTAATGTTATCTTACTTAGTTGTTCAGTCTCTGTAAGGGCAGGAGCCCTGTCTTAATCGCTGCTGTATTCCCAATGCCCATGACAGTCCCTGGACCTTAGAAGGTGATCTATAAATATGTGCTGAATAAATAAATTCACAAATCAATGAATCAATCACTACCCTACACAGCCTCCCATCGGCCCAGAGAGAACAGCATTGTCCAGCAAAATATGACATGACTCTCATATGTGATTTTAAATCCTCTAGCACCACATTTTTAAAAGAAACAGCAAAGTTAATTTTAGTAATATACTTTTTATTTAACCCAACATATCCAAAATGTCATTTCAACATGATATCAATATTGAAAGATTTATGAATAAGATATTTTGCTCTCTTTTATACTAAGTCTTTGAAACCAGGTGTGTATTTTACACTCACGTGTCTCAATCTGGACTAGCCATGTTTCAAGGGCTCAACAACCACAGGTGGCGAGTGGCTACTGTACCAGACAACACACATCTAAAACACGAACCTGATCAGGTCACTCATGAACCCAAACCCCTTCCCCCTGACACCTCACCGCTCTGAGGATTAAGTCCCAACTCCTCTGCTAGGCACGAAAGATGTCTTACGACTAACCCTCTGGGCTCTGAACACTCCCCTGCACCAACCACACCTTCAGATCTTCGAATGTGCCATGTGCTCACTTGCCTCCAAGCCTTAGCACATGCTGTCTCTTCTGCCTCGAAGGCTGCTTTCCTATTCATCTGAAACCTCCTACTCAATCTTCAACACCCCTTCACCCAGGAAGTCTTCATGGACACCCTAAGCTTGGGGGAAATACTCCTCTTCCGTGCTTCCAAACTGCCCATCTCCTGGACTTGTGTGTGCTCCCCAAAGGTAGGTAGGATCTTGCTCATCTGGGGCTAAGCACACAGCAGCTGCTCTGTGATTACTGGCTGAATTAATGACTGACTGGGGCTCCCCTCCCAATCAGGGCATAACCCATCCCACTTCTGCTCACTCCATCTCTCAGTGTCCCCCAGCCCTTACCACATAAAAACGGAGCCACAGTTGTGCTCCCAACTCCACAACCTTCCCTATTCCTTCTCAATCCAATCATTTTCCTTGAATTTTATCCTAAGAAAGCAAAATTCCATATTTCCTCCAAGATGCTGATTTGGGGGGAATGATGAATACGCATTTTAACGTAAAATATGTGCACCTGCTTATCTGGCCTTTGCTTCCCTTCCTTACCCCACACAAGGCTAAAACTCAGGCAGGAAAAATAATGTTATGTGAAAACTTGTCCTTTCGGGTCATCCCCACTCCTCAGCCCAGGAAAGAGGCAGTTTAACACCAACACCAGAGGCACCAGCAGTCACCACTGTTGCCCACAGGGACACCACCACTGTTACAAGAGAAAGAAGAGGGATCTGAGCCAGGAAGCCAAGGAATCAGAGCCTTCTTTGCTTCTGGGCATTTTCTTGTCAAGCTTTGATTTGCAGAAATGTAGGCATGTTACTGCACTCACTAATTCACTCAACAAACATTAATGAGCACTTCCTCTTTGCAGGGACCAGGCCAGGGGCTGGGTTACAGGATGGAAATTACACCTCTGAGTTTGTTTTCCTCAAATGGCAATCTTTTTTTTTCTCCATTCAAGGACAAACCTGCTTCTTTTGAACAGCTTTAAAAAAAAACTGGAGACCCCTACATCTATGAAGTTCACCATCATGAGGCTTAGTGCATGCCCAAAATTTTAAAAGGAATTCACAAGTAGTAGAACTGGGATAATGATTTAAACCAACTGTAGTTTTAAATGTATAAACATTTTTACGAGCAAACAGAACACGTGCAACACTTTTCCTGCACCCAAATGACTTAAGTGACATCATATCTAAGAAAACGAATAAAAGTGAACCCCAACATATATTTCAGTTTCCCCCCAAATTTGGGCTTCAGAACCTACAGAGAACGTATAACACAGGGTCTCCTCTGCAAACAAGGATGAATGAATGAAGGCCACTGGTTTATCACACCCTAAGAACACCCTACTCCTCTCATAACGCATGGAAGCCCTGTAAGCCAGGCCTGCTATCAGAGGAAATGCTTTTAAAAAAATACAGTCATCAAGGGAAGAAAAGTCCAAGGTAAACACGCTCTGAGTTACTGGTTGTTCACTAGCCGTCACGTGACTGCTGCTCCCACTGCTCCTATTAGGAAGCCATTTCATTATTTAACAGCAACAACAAAGACAAAGCTGGCATCTGGAAACACTTCCATAAAACACGCACGCATTACAAACCATTCCCTCATCTCTGGTGAGGCATCAACCAAGGGTCGTGCCGTTCTCGCGAGAGCACAGAGTGCCAGAAGGCCTCCACCTCCTCCCCACTGTACAGCTGGAAAAACTGAGGCCAAAGAGCATAGCCTGGACCTGAACACAGGACTCTCAACCCAGCTTGGTTCACCCATCGTTTGTTCCACAAATGACAGGCAGGAGTACTAACCAAACTACGGACTGTGATCTGTCAGGCCAGGCAGGGCCAAGATGCAAGGGAGACAGCAGCAGGCACGATTACACGCCCAGGTCCTGGCTGCGTCCCCGTCTCCCGGCAAATCTAAGGGCACCAAGCCCTCCAGCACAATCATGAAATAGGAGAGCATCAAAACCCACTAAGTGTGGACTTTCCGTTTCAGCTCCCACATGAAAAGATCCTGGAAGTCATCACTCTCATCCTCACAACAAGAAAAAAGCTAAACAAACTGAAAAGCAACAACTGTTCTTTGACCAGAGAATTGAGGTCACAGAGCAATCTATCACCCCAGAAATTGGAGAGAGAGGCAAATACAGAGAAATACAGCTTACTGGGTACTAGAGCAGAAGCTGCAGCTAGTAACTGGTAGGAACACTTAAACTGTAATGGCCTAACTTCCAGAAGCTGAGTGTGGACTAGCTTGAGAGTTAAACACTCCTGGGGAGCCAGTCTTAGAGGAACCACCATACTTTGCAGGAACCTCAACAGGTTCATGATTCAGTGTGGGGGGCTAGTGAGGGTGAGGAAAAAGTAACCATTTTGAAATAGCACAGAGTTCTGTTCTCCACAACAAAGGCTTGTCCTCAAGGGAAAATGCTTGATCATAGACTTATCTGACCTGCAGGGAGGGCAAGTGGACCACGCTGGCCCCTCAAGCCTTCCTGTCTCACTTAAGGGAGAAAAAGAAAAGGCTCAGAAATGCTTCTAGAGGTCACACCCCAGGGACTCAGCCCCACTACAAAAGCCTGAGATCTGATCGTAAGAATATAAGACCACTTCCTCTCCCTAATATCTTATCACCACATCAAAAAGACTACACTATAACAACAGTGGATTACAACTGAGAGCTGCAAGACAGATTCTTTTTAAGAAGGAGTTCTTAGGGAAGCCCCAAGACAACAGGAAAGAGGGGGAAAAACAAAACAAGGAGGAAACTGAAGCCTCTGACACCTGCAGCTACAGCAAACATTAAACACAGTCCAGTAACATAACACAGCCACAGAAACATACAGCTTCACGCTACAACACTCACGACCTCAGTTCCTACTACTAAATATACCATGTCTTTCCACAAAAAATTACAAGGCACGCTAAAAGGCAGGATTAAAAAAAAAAAAAAGTCTGGAGAGACAAAGCAAGCATCAGAACCGGACTCGGATATCACACAGATTTTGGAACACAATTTAAAGTAACTATGATTAATATGTTAAGGGCTCTAATAGAAAATGAGAAAAAAAGCAAAAACAGATGGGTAATTTAAGCAGAGAGATGAAAACTCTAAGAAAAAGAAAGCAAAAGGAAATGCTGGAAATCAAACACAGCAACAGAAATGAAGACTGCCTTTGGTGGGCTCCTCAGCAGACTGGACACAGCTGAAAAAAGAATCGCTGAGTTGGAAGGTAGGTCAACAGAAATCACCTGAACTGAAATACAAGCAGATAAAAAGAATGACACAATATGAACTTCTGGTTTCCACTCCAACAAGTAAAGGGCTTGGAAGTCATCACTCCCTTTCCCCAAGAAAAAAGTTGAACAAACCAAAAATCAACAACTTGTCTTACGTCCATCAGAGAATGGAAGTCACAGGGCAAATCACTCCCCCAAAAACCAGAGGGACAGACAAATAAAGAGAATCACAGCTTACTATGAGCTGAAGCTATCCCTGGAGCCAAGAACTGGTAGGAACACTTGTGGTCATTGCTGGAGACTGAGCGTGGACTAGCTTTGGAGAGAAAAACTCCTGGGGGGCCCAAACCTTTCCTGAGTTTTACCTCCAGGAGCCTCACCAGGTTCTCAGGGCTCTGGCTGGGGGCAGGGTAAGGTAACAATTTTGAAATACACCCAGAACATCTGTTCTTAACAGAATAGAATATGCCTACCCCGAAGAGAAACTATTTACCAGAGTCCAGCCAGAGTGAGTTTTCCCAGGGCCTAACTGACATGGGGGAAGGGAAATACCCATATCCAGTTCCCACTGGTCTTTCTATCTCACCTAAGAGGGAAAAGAAAAATCTGGGAAACACTTATTAAGGTCACAGCCCACAGGCACAGGCCCACTAAAAATCTGAGAAGTAATCATAAGACTCTAAAATGCTTCTCCTCCCCACACCTTACTCCCACATCGGCAGGACTCCTGAATAATAACAGAGGATTATAGCCAAAAGACCTGCAAGCCTCAGACTCTTGGGGGTCTTTTAAGGAGTCTTGAGGGAAACTCCAAGACAATAGGGAAGATAAAAACAAGGACACCAGAGCCAGCCATGATGGCCTAAAGGTTAAAGTTCAGTGCTCACTGCTTCAGCAGCCCGGGTTTACTTCCCAGTTGTGGAACCACAACACCCGTCTGTCAGCTGCCCAGCTGTGGCAACTCAGATAGAAGAACTAGAAGGACCTACAACTAGGACATACAACCATGTACTGGGGATTTGGGGAGGAAAAAAGAAAATTTGCTTAGGAAAAAACAAGGACATCCAGGAAATTTTAGCCTCTAACACCTACAGCTACAGCAAACCATTAACACAGCCTAACTCCTAGCCAGATAGACATAAAACCTCAAACTAAAATGCTGATTACCTCGGTTCCCATTACTAGATATTTCATGTTTGTCTTTCAACAAAATATTACAAGGCATGCTGAAAGACAAAACACACTGTCTAAAGAGCCACACAAGGCATCACAGCCAGATTCAGATATGACACAGATTTTGGAATTATCAAGCCAGGAATTTAAAATAACTATGATTAATATGCTAAGGGCTCTAATGGAAAAGGCAGACAACCTCTAAGAACAGATGGTAATGTAAGCAGAGAGATGGAATCTCTAACAAAGAATCAAAAGGAAATGCTAGAAACTTCCCCAACTAACAAAGCAAAGAGAAAAAAGAATGTAAAAACAGAACCCAACATCCAAGCACTGCAGGACAATTACAAAAGGTGCAACATATATGTAATGAGAATACCGAAAGGAGAAGAAAGAGAAGAGGAACAGAAAAAACATTTGAAGTAATAATGGCGGAGAATTTTCCAAAATTAATGACAGCCACCAAACCACAGATTCAGGAAGCTCAGAGAGTTGCAAGCTCTGAATAAATAAAATAACAAAAAAGCCACACCTAGGCATATCATATTCAAACTGTAGAAAGTCAAAGACAGAGGAAATCTTGAAAGAAGCCAAAGGAGAAAAAAACAAAAAAAAAAAAAAACCAGTTTACCTACAGAGGAAGAAGAATAAGAATTACATCAGATTTCTCTCCAAAAACCATGCAAGAAAGAAGGTATTGGAGGGAAATGTTTAAAGCATTGGGGGAAAAAACTACCAACATAGAAATCTGTATCCAGTCAAATTATCCTTTGAAAGTGAGGAGCAATAAAGACAAAATTTGACAAAATTTGTCACCAGCAGACCTGCCCTGCAGGTTTAAAGTTCTCCAGGGAGAAGGAAAATAACATAGGTCAGAAACTCAACATACATAAAGAAAGGAATAGCGTTTGAAAAGGAATAAATGAAAGTAAAATAAAATCTTTTATTTTTCTTATTCTTAGTTCACCCAATAGATAACAGTTTGTTCAAATAATAGTAGCAACAATATACTGGATGATTATAGTTTAGGAATAAGTGAAATGACACCAACATTATGAACAGCAAGGAGCAATTGGAAATACTCTGTTGTAAGGTACCTACACTACCTGTGAAGTGGCATAGTGTAATCTGAGAATGGACTTAGATTCATTGTAAATGCATATTGCAAAGTCTAGGGCAATCACTAAAAAAAAAAAAAATTTAAAGAATTGAGATGCTATGAGAGGGGAGAAAATGGAATTATATGAAGTGCTCAATTAAAACCAGAGAAAGCAGAAAAGAAGTGGAAGACAAAAAAGAGAAAGAAAGAACAAGGACAATGAATCTAAAAGTTTCAAATTTGGTAGATGTTAACACAACTATATCAATATCACTTTAAACGTGAATGGTCTAAGTACACCAATTAAAAGACAGAGACAGAGTGGATTAAAAAAAATGAGTTTCAACTATATACTGTGTACAAAAAACCCATTTTAAATATAAAGACACATATATCTGGATTAAAAGTAAACATAAGGAGAAAGATAAATCATGCTAATACTAATTAAAAGAAATTTAGAGTAGCTATATTAATTTCAGACAAAGCAGAAATCAGAGCAAGAAAAACTGTCAAGGATAAAGAGGGGCATTACATAATGACAAAGGAGTCAATTCTCCAAGAAGATACAATAATCTTTAACATGTATGCACCTAACAACACAGCATCAAAATATATGAGGCAGAAACTGACAGAAGTACAAGGAAAAATAGACAAATGCACCATCAATATCCTCCATCAATAATTGACAGATCCAGCAAGCAGAAAATCAGTGAGGATATAGTTAAACTGAACAGCGCCATCAAACAAGGGGATCTAACTGACATGTACAGAGTACTTCATCCAACAACAGCAGCACACACATTCTTCTCAAGCTCACATGGAACATTCACCAAGATAGATCACATTCTAAACCATAAAACACACCTTAACAAGCTTAAAAAAACAGAAATCATACAAAATATGCTCTCAGACCACAATGGATTTAACTAGAAATAAATAACAGAAAATTGTGGTTAAATTTCAAAATATTTGCTGGAAATACGCTGGAAAACTCCAAAATATTTGGAGATTAAACAACACACTTCTAAATAACACATGAGTCAAAGCCGAAGTCTCATGAGAAACTAAAAATATTTTGAACTAAATGAAAATGGAAATACAACTATCAAAATTTGTGGGAAGCAGTGAATACAGTGCTTAGAGGGAATTTTGTTGCACTGATTACATACATCAGGAAAAAAGAAAGATCTAAAATCAATAATCTATGCATCCACATTAGAAAACTACAGAAAGAAGAGCAATATAAACTTAAAGCAATCAGAAGAAAAGAAATAACAAAAGTTAGAGCAGAAATCAATGAAATTGCAAACTGGAAATCAGTAGAGAAAACTAATGAAACCAAAGACTGGTTGTTTGAAAAGATTAATAAAATTGATAAATAAAATTGATAAAACTCTAGCCAAGCTAACCAAGACAAAAAGACAGAACACACAAATTACTAATATCAGAAGTGGAAAAGAGGTCATTACTACTGATCCCAGGGACATTAAAATGATGATAAAGGAATATTATGAACTCTTTGCCAACAAATTTAACTTAGATGAAATGGACCAACTCCTTGAAAGATGCAATCTATCAAAACTCACACAAGGAGAAAGAGATAATCTAAATATGCCTATGTTTATAAAGAAACAATCAATAATTAACAACCTTCCAAAATAGAAAGCACCAGGCCCAGATGGTTTTGGTGGTAAATTCTAACAAATGCTTAAAGATGAAATGATACCAATTCTCTACAATCTCTTTCAGGAAACAGAGCAGAGGAAGCTCTTCCTAACTTGTTATAAAAAGCCATCATTACTCTAATACCAAAACCAGATAAAGACATTACAAGACAGGAAAACCACAAACCAATATCTCTCCTGAACACTGAGGCATAAAACATCAACAAAGTACTAGCAAATTGAATCCAACACTGTATAAAAAGAAGTATACAACATGACCAAATGGGATTTACTCCAGGTATGCAAGGCTGGCTCCACATTTGAAAATCAATTCATATAATCCATGACATCAACAGGATAAAGAAGAAAAATCACAATATCATATCAACAGATGTTCATTTGACACAATCCAACACCCATTCATGACAAAAACTCTCAAAAACTAGGAATAGAAGGGAACTTCCTCAACTTGATAAAGAACACGTCCAAAAAAACATAAACTATCATACTTAAGGTGAGACACTGGATGCCCTTCCCCTAAGACTGGGAACAGGCAAGGATGTCCCCTTCTCACCACTCCTACTCAACATCATACTAGAAGTCTTAGCTAATGCAATAAGACAAGACAAGGAAATAAAAGGTATATAGATTGGGAAGGAAGAAATAAAACTGCCTTTATTCACAGATAACATGACTGTCTATGTAGAAAATCCCCAAGAATCGATTTTAAAAAACTAGAACTAATAAGTGATTATAGGAAGGTTGCAGGATACAAGGTTAATATGAAAAAGTCAATTCCTTTCATATATAATAACAATGAATAACTGGAATTTGAAATTAAAAACACAATACCACTTAGCACCAAAAAAAGAGAGAAAGAATTACTTAGGTATAAATCTAACAAAATATGTCCAGGATACATGAAGAAAACTACAAAGCTCTGATGAAAGAAATTAAAGACGACATAAATAAACAGAGAGATATTCGATACTCATGGAAGGAAGACTCAATATCGTTGTCAATTCTTGCCAGTTTGATCTATAGAATCAACACAATCACAATCGAAATCCCAGCAAGTTATTTTGTGGGTATGGATAAACTGATGCTAAAGTATATACGGAAAGACATAAGACCCAGAGTAGCCAGCACAACACTGAAGAAAAACAAAGTCAGAAAACTTACACTACCCGACTTTGAGATTTACCATAAAGCTATGGTAATCAAGACTGTGGTGTTGGCAAAAGAGTAGACAAATAGATCAACAGAACCGAATAGAGAGCTCAGAAAAAGACCCACACAAATACAGTCAACTGATCTTTGAAAAGGGCACTTCAATGGAGAAAGGATAGTCTTTTCAACAAATGGTGCTTGAACAACTGGACATTCACAGGCCAAAAAACCCTCTCAGGCCTGTCCATGTTCCCCAGCATACAGACAGCAGCCACCACCACTTTCTCTGGGCAGTATGTGTCAGCCCTCCTGGCAGCTGCCAAGTTCTCTCCTCTCTGCCCTGTCCAGCCGATTCCACGCCCAACCTCCTGAGTCAGGTCTAAACTCTCCGAGCCCACAGCAACGTTCACTACCCATTTCAGGCCTTTCCTCGGTCCCACTTACACTCCAATTTCTTCCCTTCCTTTTGTCTGCATAAATTGGTTCTCGGAGGAACTGTATCCATTTTTTGGTCTCTGATTTCTCCCTAGCACTGTGCACATAGTAGATGCTCAGTAAACACTTCCTAAGTGAATAAGCTTCCCAGTTACATACAGGCCATATGTCTACTGAGTACGTACATCAAAACACCAATACATCAAATATCAACACGCAGACTGATTATCTCTGAGTGGGAAGGTTATGAGCGATTTTGAGTTTTTATTCCTTTTTGCTCCTCTGGACTTCCTAACTAATAGTGAACATGTATTACCTTGGATAATAAACATAATAATAGAAGCAAAAACAAGGCAAGCAAACACAACACAAGAAAGGCCAGGTTTACACAAAGGAACACGAGGAGTGATGATTCACTTTACAGAAGGCGCTTTTTGCTTTGTCAAAAGCTTTGCCATAAATTTTCTGCAGGGAGGAGGCCAAAAGAGGATCTGAGGTGCAGGAAACTTTTCAGGATGGTGAGAAGTGCAGAAAGTCCTATTTCCCCCGAGGAGAATGCAGAAGCTGTTCCTTCTTCCTTCCTTCCAGCCATGTGCTGTTTCCTTCTCTTCTCCTCCAGGGAGGTCACAGCGTATTTCCAACTGGCGTGTTCTGAGCTCAGTGACTCCCGACCCCCTCAGCGTCCTTCAGATGCGGATGTTCTGTGACTCCGGAAAAACAGGCCAGATTCTCAGCTGCTATGACCAGGAAGGAGCCTTCAACCAAGTGAACGGAGACAGAACATCCTCAGCCTGGCAGGTGAAAGGCCGGAGTAATTCTCTGGATCTCTGGCCTCAGAGCAGAATCCAGGTGCATGACACTGATCTGATTTGGCAGATGAGGAAACAGACCAGAGAGGTGAAGTAACTGACCTACAGTCACCCAGCTATTAAGGGGAAGAAACAGGACTCAGGATTCCAAGCTTGGTCCGACAGATGCTAAAGCTTTGTGATCCATGAAGCTTTCCGTTCAAGTCACTTTTAAAAATGGCAAAGGAACTGAGTGTGCCTAATCTGGGCCAGGTTCTGAGCCAGGACTGCCAACGAGAGAGCCACTGTCCCTGCCCCAGTGGAGTTTGCATGCTGGCAAGGGACACCCATCCCACAACTGACTTCCACCTGTGAAACGGGCCACCCAGGTAGAGCCTGCGTCCTTGGCCAAGTGGCATTCAAACATACGGCTAAGCAAAACTAGCCGTGTGACAACTGTAGAGACCTCCACTGCTAACTCCTATCAATACTACTTCAAACCGTCATTGCTGTGGCTCTTCCTGCGTGCCAGGCGCTTGGCACTTCGTATCCAATATTTCACTTAATCCTCATGACCACCCTATGATGTGAGCTCATTTAGCCCCATTTTACAGGCCAGCAAATTGAGATTCTGAAAATAAGCAAAGAATCAAGATCTACTTCTCTCTTACAGTGCCTTCCTAGAGCACTTTCTCCTAGAACGGCAGACAACTGCCCCAGCATGGGCTACACCCCGGAGGACCCGCCCCCCGCCCCAACACACACACACACACACACACACACACACACACACACACACACACACACACGAATCACAGCAGGGGCCTCTTAGCCTCCAAGGAACTCCATGCCAACAGCTTCTCTCTGGAGACAAAGTTTTCAGAGACCCTGGAAATGACTTCTGCATTGCCGTGGCAACTGGGTGAGCGAGGCCTGGCAGGAGCATGGGGGTACAAAGGCCTGAGGGAGGAGAAGCCAGGAGCTGCAGAGGCCCCCATGGATCCACTTGCTCCCCAACTCCAACCAGGCATCAGGCCCCCGCCCAGTCAGGACTGGACGGGACCCTGGCTGCAGGCCCCCAGCATCCTCACTCCCTCAGATCGCGATAAGACAGGGAGGCTGGGGTCACGGGAAGGCTTTGGCCCAGCTCTGCCACGGACTGACTGTTCAAAGTGGGCAGTGTCCTCCCTCGCTGTGGAGTCGGGCACATGGGCTCCAACCTGGCTCTGCTACCTGTTAGCAGAATTACTTCTGAGCCTCAGTTTCCTCATCAGCAAAATGGAGATGATGACAGCAACTACTTCACAGACTTGTCCCGAGGATGAAATACATATAGTGTGTGGACAAGGGGTGCCTCCACAGACCCCTGCATTTCCACCATTAGAGCACTTATCCTACATACTGTGTAACTGCCTGTTCACCTGTGCACCCCATAGGGCAAGGGTCCTGCTGTCTGGTTCACCCCAGTGCCTAGAACCGAGCCTGGCATACTGAAGACACTCCACAACACTTCGTGGATGGATGGATAATGATTGAAAAGAACGCCAGAATGGGACCCCTCCTTACTCTGGGCCACCTGCACCCTGGAGCGGGGTGGATACGCTGAGTGCTGAGCTGGGGGCATCCCAGGCTGGGCGAAAGCTTGGCTCGGCTGATGGCTACATCCCCAGGTGACCAAACGGGCCTCCAGCATCCCTAACCAGGGACCACAGAGGGCTCGATGGCCTTCACAGGTGGTCTTCCAACACCTGCTGCAATCTCGCCATGCCCCTGCCCCAGTAAGTATCACGCGGTAAATGCTCGATAAATACAGGTTCAAGCAGCTCACGCTGCCCTCTCCCTCCCAGGTGACTGGCTCCAAGCAACTGCAATTCTGCCTCCTTCTCCTCCCACTTCTCCCTCACCCACGTAAACTTTTGCTGCTGCCCCCGACCCAGGAGAGCCCCGAGGGCTTGGCAGCTGGTGTTCAGGTGGCCCCTGCAGCTCCACCAGGTACCGTGACAGTTTTTTTAACATTCATGGTTTCCAGACGCCTCGGCACTATGGAGAGGCAGTCACTTCCCTTTTCTGGGCCTTATTTTCTCCGTCTGCAGACTGGGACATCCATCCTCGCCTGGCCCGCTTCCCGGGACCACCATGCGGAATCAGTGAGAATGCAGATGTCGAGAGGCTCTGCAAACCTGAACTGCTGGATCAAGGCGGGACTGGTATCCCTAACTCCTCACAGAGAAGGTTCCACCTTGCGAAGGGGCCAGCGCCGTTCGCAGCAGACACCAGCAAAGGCAACCTAGAAGCCAGCCAGGCCTCTCTTGACTATGAAAAGGCTCCCACTCGCCAAGTTTGCTCCTGGCATAAAAGTCTGCCAGCACGGATGCCAAGAGAGCCTGTCAGCCAGTTTTCCTCTTCAGGGGGGGACACACACACAATTCAACTCATAAATAAAAATCTGATTATCACAGGCTTTTCCAAAGCCAATGAGACTGAGTTTTAATATTTTATAAAGCAAAACTCATAAAATATTCAAGCGAGGGCTGTGCATCCCAGGAGACTAGAAGTGGTTCTCGGCAGCCCCCAGCTACAGACGTGCCAATGGGGACCCCAGGACCTCCGCCACCAGCCGCTGCAGCATCGTGCCCGCCATGGCTGGTGTTCAACCAAGTCATTAGCAGTGAGTGGGTCTGGGCTCTGCCAGCCCCAGCTAACTCTCCCGCCAGCCTGCTCCCCTTGGCTGCTCTCCACGCTCTTGGCTCTTCCTACGCTTCAAGATAGGGGATGCCCTAGGCTCCTTTTCAGACTGTGAAGCGCTGAGAACAGGCTGAAAGGGACAAAACGGGGGCTGTCGAGCCCCTAAGGCACACAAGGAGAGGAAACAGGGAAAAGACCCCTCCCTCCTCTAAATCACTAATTCAGGCTCCCCAGGAGAAGGCTAGTATAAGTATGAACCGCAGCCTCTGTAACCTGGCCTACGGGATCTCCCTTTCTCGGATTCATTCACTCATTCATTCATCCAAAAATTATTTGCTGTGACTCTTCTCCATGTCAGACACTGTAACCACCAGGAATACAACAAAATGAGGGATACAGACAAAAACCCCGGCCCTCCTTCACGGAGTAAGGGTTGATTCCAGGGCTGGAGCACGGACAGTACAAGACGAGCCTGGAACATCCCGCCGAGTGTAAGGAAGCTCTCCAAGAATGACGGGGTCTCGTCAAAAGGACAGAGGAACCTGCGTGAAGGGGCTGCCACCAGCCAAATCTGGAATAATCTGAGCAACAGAATAATGACAGTAATGGATTATAGCTCATAAGATAAACAGCCAGGAGTCTACACGGGATGTAAATACATAAGCGAATAAATAAATAAATGGGGGAGAAAGGAGAGCTGTTTCTACGGTAGAATTCAAATTAATAAACGTAGAAGGCATAGTGGAAGTGGGAAATCACTATTGGGCAAACACCACAGTAATAACTTTGTAGGCAAGAATCATCAATGGATGCTAAACTTAGTGGACAAAAAGTATGATGACAAATAAGATATCTGCACAGTCACAAGGAACATCCCCACAAAACACTGCTTAATGCAAAGGGTGAGAGAGCGGAAACCTGACAGACACTCCCTTAACCAAGTGTTCAAAGTCCCTATCCCCAGTGATCCGTCATGTCAACATCCCGTGCCCTCCGCTGCTGTGACGCACGGACAAGGGGAGAGCATCACTTCTGGGGTCCTACTGCCAAAAATGCGTAACCCAAACCAATGACCCGGCACACATCCGACAGACGCCCAACGGGCATTCTACAAAATAACTAGTCAGGACTCCTTAAAGGGGTCAAGGGCATGGAATTCACACAAAGGCCAAGATCTGTGCCGGACTGGCGGAGACTAAGGAGACTTGACGACCGAATGCGATGCGGGACCCTGCACTGAATGCTGGACCAGAATAACGCCATTAGGGGGACCACCGGTGAAATCTGAATAAAGTCTGCAGATTAGTTCATCGTATTGCATTTCTATTAGTTTCCTGTATTATTCATTTCACAGTATAATTTGAGCATTATACTGTGGTTATATAAGGTGTCAACGTTTGAGGACACTGGGTGAAGGGTATACAGAAACTCTTTGTATTATTCTTGCAAATTTTTATGTCCGAAATTCTTTCAAAATGAAAAGTTTTAAAAAATTTTTTTAAGCCCAGCCTTCATAAAGTTTACCTTCTTGGAAAGGGGAGGTGGGACAGAAGGAAGCATAATTTTTTTTTTTTTTGCTGCAGAAGATTGTCCCTGAGCTAACATCTGTGCCCACCCTCCTCTACTTTATATGTGGGACGCCACCACAGCATGGCTTGATGAGCGGTGAGTAGGTCCGCACCCGGGATCCGAACCTGCGAACTCCAGGCCACAGAAGCAGAGCACACGAACTTAACCACTATGCCACCGAGCTGGCCCCAGAAAGTATAATGTTTTTTAAGTAAAAAAGCAAAATATATACTGTCAGATGGAATAGTCCTATGGAGAAAAATGGAGCAAAAAAAGGAGGATGAGATGGCGGGAGGGGATAATTTTAAACAGCATGGTCAGATAAGGCTTGCTGAAAAGGATAGATAAGAGTGAGGGAACAAGCCAAGAAAATAACTAGGGAATACATTCTGGGCAGAGGAATAGCAAGTGCAAAGGCACTGAGGTTGCAGTGCCTGGTGAGACAGGAAAAAACAAGGCCAGAGAGGGCCAGGGCAATCTCGCAGCTCCATCCCTGATTCCTGGGGAGCTGGCCACCCATTCCACCCTCTCCATGCCCCACTTCCTCCTGAATACACTGCCACATTGGCCACCTGAAGGCAAGGGAGAGTCATTTCTTAGGCCAGATTAAGCCCTAAAGCCTGAAATCTTACAGTTTAAACTTCCAATCAGCTACTCCTTAGGAAAGCACCATGCTGGAGACTCTCTTCTCATTGTTCTAGAAATCCAACGGCCAGGTTGTCCTCCAGAGGTGGAAGAGAGCAATGCTTCTCTGAGCACTGAGCACCGAGCACAAGATGAAGATGTCGGCCTGCATTAAAGGGCCGTATTGTATGAAAGACACACACATTTTGCAACACAACAATTACAGTCAGCCAGGCAAGATTCTCTTGTTCTTAGAGGGAGCAAGAAAACATCAGTTCTCACCTCCTAGTTATGTTCGCCCCGGGGCATCTGCCACCTGCACGACTCACAGTCTCCAGGTAAATGCTTGTCTGCTAAGACATCATGATACCTGATCGTCAGATCGTGCCCCTGCTTCAAAGCCTTCCCAGGGGTCGGTTTACAGCTAGACTGGCACACGTTGCATCTACAACTAAACAACAGTGGGCATTTCCTAACTGCAAGAGAATCGCCCACTGAATTCGGTGTTAAGCTTTTCTTCTATAAATTTCCTGCTGGGACCTGTTACCTCCTCTCTTCCAGCAAGCTCATCACTGGTACCACGAAGGAACAAACGGCAAACTAACGCTAGCGGAAAGATGTGGAATCACCCAGCCCTGCCTCCGATGTCAGCTCGCTTCCTTTTCTGGGCCTGGGCGCACGGCCGTGATTTTTATTGCAGCCATATAACACGGTCATATTTTCTGCTAGTAAAATTGTCCCTGGGTCATACAATGGAATCAAATTGATCAATATTTCATGGTGCTGTTACAAAAAAAAGCTTCCTGGTGGCCCTGTGCTTCCCTCCACCACCACAATACACACACACACACATCTAAGAATGGTCCATCTTCATCAGTAGAAGGGGATAATGATATCTCCTCATAGGGTTGCTGTAAAGATAAATGTGATAAATATCAACTAAGTACCTTCCTTCATTTACTCAACAAAAATTTAATAAGCATCTACTATGTCAGGCCCCTGCTGGGAACTGAGGACACAGTGATGAATAAGATAGACACGGACTGTGCCCTCATGGGGCTTAAGGCCTGGTCATATTTGTTTCCATGGTTAGCAAAACTCTCCACCCAGTTTTCAGGGTCTCCACAAAGACACCTAGTGTCTGTCTGTCCAGCTGGCCTTCCATCCCTCTCTCTTTTTCCCATCCTCCCCCACACACCCCCCACACACCCCTTAAGGCCCACCACTCCCCAAATACTCTCCGCTTAAGCAGACCACCTGCTGTTTTCAGCCTCCCTCAGAAGATATTTTGAAGCATTTTGAAATACCACTTGCATATAAAGCCTCCACTAATTACAATCTTTCTACCTCTTCATTAGAGCCTGGAACGGCCTCTCCTTCCCCCTCTGCCTGTCTCAATATTAACCACACCACAAAGTCACACACCTTCTCCAGCAGGTGTGCCTGATCCCCACGAGTCCCCCCAAAACACACACCTCAGCATCCTCAAGGTCAGAGAGAGCCAAGGGCCTGACTTCTGGGGAGTTCGCCTCACCCTGCGTCCCGTCTCTCTGACAACGGCAGGGCGAGGGCGAGGACCACGTCCGCCGTTTCAGAATCCCCTGCCCCACTCAGCCCAGGACAGGCAGGGCAGAAGCTCTGGGTGGCGCCCGGCTGGTGGCTGCAGAGCATCCTCCGAGGCACTCCGCGATGGCCACTGTGGCAGACAGCAAGCTCCGGGCAGGCAGGGAGGCCGTTTTTCTCAACACCAAATCCCAGCACCTGCACAGAGCCTGCCGTACAGTAGATGCTCAATAAATAACGGCTGGTTGATGCTGAAACTGTTTCTCTTTGCAAGTTTTGCTGAACAAGGCAAAGGACTTCCTTTCCGGTTAATGGAGAGGAAATGAGCAATCATATGCTCACTGTGCTCTTAAAACAGAGGGAAATTGTGCTTAGAAAGGCAGGGGTGTACATTTCAATGGGTCAGGGGCTGTGCAGGTAACTCCCACAAGCAGACCAGGCTGGGGTCCAGGGTCGGGAAGATCAGGAGGCCGCCCCACCCGTTGTTCCTGCTGCCTGTTGTCCACAGGAGCACGTGTCCACTGCTGCCTGGGGGTCCAGGTTGTCAAAACAAAGGGAAATCTGAATTTTTAAAGATGGGCAACTAAATCAACTATTGTGGCCAGACAATGTTTAATCTCTGATGTACCTTCTGTTCAAACCCTCCTCCCCTCCTCCACCCAGCTCCCCATCTTGTTTACACCGGTTTGAACAGAAAAGGTGTTTTTATAATTAGCATAGTGTTTACACTCTAATGGGAGCTTTCAAAAGGCTTAAAAATAGACTGATTGTTTACACCCCTTAGAGTTCTTCCCCTGAAGATCTTGTTTACACTAGCATTTTCCTTAGCAAACTTTCTCTTGGAAAGGTCTGCCACAGTTCACCAGTTCTTAAACTGGCCACTCGGAATCACTGGGATTTTGTAGCACACGTTTTAGGCAACTTCCAAGCCCCACCCATGGGTTCCTCCGCCTCGTGGTGCGAAGTGGGGAGGAGGGCTCCCCCACAATAGCCGGTTCTACAGAGGAAAGCTCGCAAAGGGAACCCCGAGTAGAGTACATTCCAGGTCTTGAGAGCCTGGCTACTCGACGGCTTCTGGGACTTGGCAGGTTCCGGGATCCTAGAACAACATGGACTTTGGTTTAAGAAAACCCAGCGGATGTAGACAGCACCGTGCTAAGGGCCGGTTATCCAATTTACAGAAAGGGTGTTCTCATGACAACAAGAACCAGAGAAGAAAGCACCTTAAAAGCAGCTCAGTCCTAGGGCAATATTTAAGTGTTCCTATCTGTTCACGTTAGCTGGCAGGCCATTAACAAAAGATGTGCTCAGAGAGGGAAAAAGGGGCTGGGCTGGGGGAGGCTGGGTAACCAAGTTAATCTTTCTTTACTGCAGGACTTGTCAGAGCCTTTAAAGGTCCCATGGCTGCTGTGAATCTCAGAGTACACGCCATTCACAGGTGTATGAGGCCCTACACTCATCCTCCCCCTTCGGGCCACCCACAGGGCACACTGCCTTAGCCACCTTTCAGAGATGAGGGAGTAAGCGTAAACCTCTACGATTAGGAGAAGAAGGGACTTGCCTAAGAGCCACAGCTGATTAATTAATGACCCTGGCTGCCCTCAAGCCCAGGACCACAGTCACCCTCCCTCAAGACCAGCACTGCCCTGCCTACTGCTGTGGCTGAAGGAGATCTGATCTGACAGAAGACAGTAACCCCAACATCCAAGCACCAGGGGGCAATTCCTGCTGAATTCCCAGCCCGCTCTTAGCACAAACTGGGGAGAAGGTGTAAACCAAGAGCCAGGCCCAGAGCTGCAGGGTCTTGGTTCTATGAGGCCTAACTGAGTGGTCAGCCAACTAGTGCTCACATACCTCCAGGGACGGGGACGCCACCCTCCCCCTCAGGTTCCTCGTGTCTGGATACTAACTAGAGAAAAAGAACATTTCTGGTGTTTTCTTTCCCGTGACTGTAATGCTGGACAGTGTAGGGCCTGGCTGGGGGATGTGGGTTTATTTTAAACACATCTGCAGAAGAAAGCAATCAGCCATGGGACTCTGAGGCGCCAGCTCTGAATTCAAATCTCAACCCGACTGTGGAGAGGTCGCCTCAGTATCCTCACCTATAAAAGTGGGAGATACCATCCCCAGCTTAGGGGGTCCTGAATGAGACTGCAGCAGCCCCCTTAACTCAGCACAGGAACAGCACAGGCGTCAGATGAACCCACTCTGCCCACTCCCCTCTCTCCAGAGCTCGCGCCTCCCCTTTGGGTCACCCTGGAAACCGCCCAGATGAACTCGATGTGCAGGAAGGGCGGAGACGCAGCAGCCTCTGACCAGAAGGGACTGGAAAACCCTAAGAACTCTGGTGCTGAAGGGGTGTCCAAGAGCCAGTCCATCACTTAACTGTACAGATGGGGAAACCGAGGCCCGAGGGGGTGGGATCTGGCTCAGCACACACAGCAGGTCGGCGGGGGCACTAGACAGGGGCCCCAACACCCGTCTGTCCCTCCTTCAATGCACCCCACTACAGGGGAAGGGGACGAGGGAGGAACTCTAGAAGGTAGTGCCATGTCCCCAAACCCTCATCACGTTCCACTGATTTTTTAATAGACTTTAACAATTTACTGACACCAGCGGAGCTTATAAAGTAGTTTAATTGAATTAATTAGGCAGTCACGACTTACTCCTGAGTTCCCCCTTTGGCTCCTGGGAGGCTGTGCCAGCCGCCTGTTTAACCCTTTGCATCCTAGAGAGGCTGTCACTCCCTCTCACTTAAGACAATTTGCCACAGTCTCCGCCAGTTTCTTTCCTAAACCAGCTCTTACCCTGTACCCTGGCCTCACCTGTATCCCAACGCATGTCCACACTGGCATCTGCCTGCCCTGGGTGGCTGAAACCCCATCCTACTAACACTAAGATGGAGGAGATGCTCCTGTGTGGATGAATGCTGCCTTCTCCCGCAGGTTCCCCAGGTGACAGGGCAGCACGGGGTGGGGGATGGTGTCCCAGCACAGGACCGCCCACTGGGCTGGTCCAGGCAATGGCCACCCCACTCTCATCTCCTTAGCCTCAACTTGCCTCGCCAGAAAGAAGAGGCTGGTGCCCGCCACTCAAAGTGCAGTCCACACACCGGCAGCATCAGTACCACCCAGAGCCTGTTAGCACGCAGACGCTCGAGTACCACCCTCACCCACGGACTCAGAACCTCTGGGGGTGGGGCCCAGAGAGCTGCATTGTCACAAGTCCTGCAGGTGATGCTTACACACCCTGGAGTCAGAGAGGAAGTGGTACGGGTGATCACTGAGATTCTTCTAGATGAAAAAGTCTGGGAAACAACCCGAAACATGAAAACCAACTCACAAGATATTCTTCACAGCATTATTTACAATAGAGAAAAACTGGAAATAGTCAAATATCCCCCAGAGAGGGCACTGCTGGGTACACTAGGGTACAGCCATGGAACACCATACAGCCAAAAGCGCAGGGCTTACAATAAAATTGGGAAACACTAATCTTAGAACGTTGAGCCTTGTTTCAAAGGAGAAGAGAAATTCTATTTATTGCACCTATTGGTAAAAAAAGAGAAAAAAAAAACAATAATTTCAAGGAAAAAGATCAAAATGTCAAAGGTATGAGCATCTGGCAGAGATGGATGGGTGATTTTCTTTCTTCCTCATACTTTTGTGTTTTCCAACTTTTCCCATAAAGAGCATTTGCTACTTTTCATAATGAAGTAAAACAGATTCTGTGAGAAGACAGTGCTTGGAAAGCAGAAAGTTCCACACTAACTTGGAATTCACCCAGATTTGGGCTTCTTATCTCTCAGGCTAGCCTGTGAGCTCCTGGCGGGCTGGGACAGGACTGGCCCTGCAAGCGGCAGGTGTGAAGGGAGGGAGGGAGGGAGGGATGGATGGAGGGAGGGGAGTGGTTTCAGATGAACCACTCTATGAAACTGACTTTTCCCCGGCATATAATTGGACAAATGATTTAAGTAAAAACGTAATGGCGAAGAGCAAAATCAACTCTGAAGAGCCAGACCCAAGAGAAAGGAAAATTCCCCCGGTGCCCATGAAGATGTCTCATACACCTCACACACTCACGCTTTCTCCTACACACACCTGGCTGGCAGGGACACACTCATTAGGCCAGTAATAAGTCACCGTTTCCAGGAACTTCTAAGCCCCTGAAGCTGGCGCTCGGGGGGCCAGTCCACCCCAGCTGGCTCATGGTGAGTGGACGTGCCAGGCAGGAATCAATAATTACTAATGGGAGAGCAAACACCAGGCGTGGATTAGAAGCTGGCCGGGCAGGACGGGGACTCACCCCGCACCCCACTCTCTTTCTGTGGTCTGGGAAGCCACTGCACCAACTGCCTGGCAGGAGGGGCTGCATGAACCCAGTGCGGAGGTGGGAAATCATGGGCGCGTCCAGGAGAGCCATCTAGGATGGCAGGGACAAGGGGCGCATGGGGTCATAAAGATAGGCTGGGCCATGAGTATGGGGGGGCAGCGTATGGGACAGCCAAGCACCCGGGGCTAGGAGAGGCTGGGCAGGATGGGGAAAGGGCAGGAACACTCCCCCTCTGCCGACACTGGCCATCACTAAGCAAGCCCAGGCTTCAGGGCCAGGAAGCCCCAGAGAGGAGAGCATGTCACCGTCCTCATCCCCTCTCCTCCAACCTAAGTGAGCAAGCAAACGGCCCCATGAGGGCACTGGACGGCTGCCCACTGGGCTCTGGGGTGGCCGAGTTTTTCTAAATCTCAGGAAAAGTCGGTCAGCAGCTGAGTGGGGGGACAAGGAGTGGAGCCATCATCCTGAGCCACCTGACCCTTCCCCTTCCTCATCTCGCATTTTCTCCACACCTGTTGTCAAGGTGCATAACAGTGCCCCACCAGACCCAGGGGGACAGGGACACACAGGGCCTCTGGCCGCTGACCTCCCAGCAAGAGCCCGCAAGCTCTCTACATCCCAGAATAACGCAGGCTGCGGGCACCACCAGCTCAGGACGAGCCTTCGTCTCCCTTTAGCATCACACAACTGCGACAGGTATGAAGACCATTACAGCCAACCTGCTCCTTTCCCAAATAGGGCACCCTGAGCTCAGAGAGGGAGAGTGTCCTTGCTCAGGTCACACAGCAGCAGAGGGGCAGAGCTGTGCCTCGAACCCCAGCCTCCTGACTCAGCAGCGGCTGAGCACTACAGGATTCACTGTCTTAGGGGATAAATGGTGATCGACCCAGGGACTTGCTGGGTACCATGAAGTCCTACAGAACGGGACCAGAAAAGAGAACTCAAACATAGTAATGAGCTCCCTGTCCCTAGAGGGATTCACGCAAAGGCTGGACAGAGGACCTCTTGGCAGGAATGATGCTTAAGAGACTGAAGGACAAGACCTGGGTTTCTGGGGTGGAGGAGGTGAATGACTTCGACACTCCATCCATACTGTGTTATCTTATGATTCTCCCCAGTGAGGCAGACCAGTGTCTGATGGTGACAAGTGATAAGGCTGAACAATGGCCTTCAAACCGGGTTCCATTCCTGCAGCCTGCCTCAGGGAGTGGCCAGGCAGGTAAGGACCTGTGTCCTCAGGGCTGATCTCCCCATCAGGCATTGGAGTCACAGTGTCCAGGGCCCTCCTACTTTTAGGGGCCCATAAAAACGCTTAGTTTCTTTTAAAATCAGAATAAAGAAACTGAACTTTTAGGTTAGAAAACATGTTTAACATATAACATTAATATACACATCTTTATACCAATGCAGTCATAAAATATTATTTTTAATATTTTTTATGGAGGAAGGAGCTCACGAAGGCAAAAGTGCCTAAGGTCCACAAAAGTCATAATGTGATCCTTTCTCCAATTAAAAAAAATCAGTTTTGGGCCAACCCCGGTGGCCTAGTGGTTAAAGTTTGGCATGCTCCACTTCAGCAACGGCTAGCCCAAGGCCAGCGACCCAAGTGGACACTGTTTTGTTTCCGCCTATTCAGCATCCATTCTTCCAATACAGAATTCTCTCGTGCTTTCAGGAACCCACAATCTAAGTGGTTTCATGGGCAGTCCCCAGCCCCCAACTCCAGAGGCTGAAGTGGAGCAGCACAGAACCACACCACTCATCTGTCAGTGGCCATACTGTGGCGGCGACTCCCATAAAAAAAAAAAAAAAATCACTTTTATCTATTTAATATACTGAGCTCCCATGTAAGACTTCATTTGTGAAAGGGTTCTTTGGCTAAAAAGATTTTTAAAATCTTGTAGTGGGTAAAGACGGTTTTCTCTACAAGGTTTTAGGGTCTTCACTTAGGAACAAATGAAATGTGGTGTCCTATTGGCCACCTGGCTTTTCCAAGCCAAAGGTTCCATTCCTTCGACACATCGTGTTCTCATGACCAATCCTGATGTGTCACTGGCTTTTTAGATGTCAGCGTTTCTCAGTAAGAAATGTAGACACGCAGTGCGTGACCCTCTCTTGTTATTTCCAAGGTATGTGTTGAGACACAGAAAGTGCTAGATGGGAAATACTACTGCTGACGTCTTCAGGAAGGAATCCCACACTTTGGACTCGCCCCCAAGCTCAAAGAGTGACACCTCCTTTATTCTGAAAGGAGCACTTCAAATCTGAAGGAGGGAAATCCTAGAAATTGGATACACTCAACAGTCCCATCAGGAGGAAGGGGAATCCTTTAAAGAAAGACCCTGCCAAGGAAAAGTCAGCCAATTCAAGGACAGTCACCGAAGGGAGGCTCTCACCTGGTGTGTAAGCGCTGCTTGGGGAGTTTGTTAAAATCTCAGATTCCCCACCTCCCCCTCCCCGAGATTCAGAAAGAGCAGGTCTGAGGATGGAGGTTGCAGCTGCCGGCTGCTGTGGGGCAGGAGGTCCGTCCCGGACCCCCTTCATCTATTAATAAGGCAAGAGAGGGTTTGGGGGTGTCCCCAGCCCACTGGGCCCTTGCTTCCTGATGCCAATTAGGGGGTAAGGCTCAGCCTTGCGGGGCCTCTTGTTCAGTAGCCTCAGAAGTGGAATGGGCACAGCACAGTGGGCTTCTCTCTCAACATGCAACACCCCCAACACACACACACACGCACACTTCCTCTGCTCTCCCAGCTGTAACCTCCCCAGGAATGGCTCACCCCACCCTGGGGCTGAAGAACCGGGGCTCCAGCACTAACATCTCCCGCAGTGCGCTCAATGTCAACGTGGTACAGCTCTGGGCCAGAGGCAGTTCCAGCAAGAGCCAGCGATGGCTAGGAAGCCTCACTTGAGGTGGTGAGAGAGAACAGCTGACGGCCAGAACCTGGGATGGCAGAATGCGGAGCAGGCGCCAGACAGACCTGTGAACATCATGAAGGATGGAGCTCCATGGGCCAGAGTGGCCCCGCTTGCTTTCAGAGGTCAGAGGGGTAAAGTGGAAATTGTTTTGTTTCTGCCTATTCAGCCTCCATTTTTCCCATAGAGAATTATCTAGTCCTTTCAGGAACCCACAATCTAAGTGGTTTCATGGGTGATCCCCAGCCCCCAACTCCAGAAGGAGAATCAAATGACCCAGGGGCATCCAATCAGAACAACACACCCTCCTAGCACTGCGACTGGCTCGGGCATGAGCCTGTGACCCAAGCTGGGCCAATGGCAGCCTTCCTTGGGACTCTGGTTGAAACCCTTGGAAAACAGATGCTCTCTTTTCACCGGGACTACTCCACTGAGGTGAGAAATACACCCAGTGATGCTGTAGCCATCCCTGCCAGCACGGGGCGGGGGGGGGCCCTGCCTGAAGAATAAGTCGACACAATGAAACAAGAGCTGAGAGATGGAGAGCGACACACTTCTGATAACCTCATCTACGCATCTGGGTCCAGCCCTGGAGTTTTCAGTAGGTATGCCAATAACCGTCCCTTTGGGCATAAGCAAGTTTGAGATGAGTTTCTGTCACTTGCAACCTAAGGGGTCTTGACTAAAATGGATGGTCTGTTGTATGAAGTGGCAGATTTGGTTTAAAGGCAAAAAGAGTCCTTGCTTTGCTGAGAATTAACTGTGTGACCTTGGGCAAGCCACACCACCTCTCTCAGTTTCCATTTCCTGCCAAGCTCCCAAGGTTGTGGTGGAGAATTAAATTATATCACAATGACTACATGAAGCCCTGGAGACAATATTTAGCATTTTGGGTACTCAACAGATGTCAGGAAAGAAAGTAGTAGGCTAATGGAAGATTTCTCCCAGGCACCCCTACTTGCTAAAGAGATGCCCCGCCTGAGGACAGCTTGCCAGAGCAAAGCGCCCATCAGAGACCCAAGTCAAAGGAGGAACAAGCTAGGAGAAGTCCTTTCTTAAGAACTCTAACCCTTGGCATACGCCCTGCACTTTACAGAGCTCAAAGCAGCTTCATATCATCATCTGTCTCCACAACCCCTCCTGTTAGAATGAGCCTCTCAAAAGTATAAAGTGGCATAGCCCTTACAAGGGCCAATTTGGTAACATTGCTAAAATACAGAGTCTCTGACCCCACGATGCCTCTCCCAGGACACTATCTCCCCAAAGTACCCCCAAAAAGGCAAAATAATATTGATATAAGAAGTGCTGGTATCTTCTAGTCATGATGCAGTAAGAGGGACCAGATGTACCATCCACCTTCAACAACCAAGAAACTGGAAAAAACATACGAAACAATGATTTCTAATCACTGGGCCAAAGACAGGACAGGACAGGAATCTCTAGGAGAGGAAAAGCAAACAAGGTGAGTTCTACGACTGCCCCCACTGAGTGCCGGGAGAGTTTCCAAGCTGCAGCGCAGGGAGGGGGAACCCCAGCATAGTTCACGGGTCCCCCTGAGCTGAGGAGACAGTTTAGCACTGGGGAGGGCAGGGAAGCTAGAATGTGCAGGAGAGAGAATGAGAGAAGAGAGAGGAGACCAGAGACTGGGCTTCCGCTACTTTAAGGAAACTACTTGAGGCTGGACAAGAACCACCAGGAAGAAGAGGTAAAAAAATTCTCAGAGCTCACACAGGACTAAGTAAGAGTAGCCCACATTCCCAACAGCCGAAGTGGAGAAATCTCACAACATACAAGGGCATCGGGCTGAGTATTCAGAAAGGGATGGCCTCAAGTGGGGAAAAATTAGTCCTAGACCAGGGGTCAGACCACTTTCTCTATAAAGAGCTAGACGGTCAATATTTTGGACTTTGTGGGTCATCATGGAATGAAAGAAGCCATAGACGGAATGAATGAGCATAGCCATGTTCCAAAAAGGCCTTATTTACAAAAACAGGTGGCAGACCAGATCTGCCCCATGGACTCTAGTTTGCCAAAGCCTGCTCTTTTCTAAAGACGGCTCTGGTCCTACAAAACAATTTAACTGCTGTGTTAGGCAGAATAATGGTCCCCCAAAGAAGTCCACATCCTAATCCCCAGAGCCTGTGAATATGTTAGGATATATGCAAATGGAATTAAGTTTGCTAATCAGATGACCTTGAGATGGGGAGACTATCCTGGATTATCTGGGGGTGCCCAATGCAAGGGTCCTTCTAAATGGATGAAGGAGGCAGAAGAGAGAGAACCAGAGAGATGGCAGCATGAGAAGGACTCTGCCCAACATTGCTGGCTTTGAAGATGGAGAAATGGAGGCACAGGCCCAGGAATGCAGGTGACCTCTAGAAGCTGGTAAATGAAACAGATTCTCCCCTAGAGCTTCCAGAAGGAACACAGCCCTGCCAACACCTTGATCGCAGCCCAGTGAGAACCATTTTGGACTTCTAATCTCCAAAACTATAAGATAATAAATTTGTGTTGTTTTCAGCTGCTCCATTTATGGTACTTTGTTACAGCAGCAACAGTAAACTAATACAATGAATATAACAGCAATAACAGAAAAAAGCACAAAAATATTTAAAGATTGCTAAAACATCCAGCAACAAACAATGTAAAATTCACAATGTCTGTCAATCAAAAATTACCAGGCATGAAAGAAGAAAAAATCAATTAATAGGAAGAGACCTACAAATGATATAAATGATAGACCTTAAGGACATTAAGACAACTATCACAAATGTACTCCATAAATTCAAGAAAGTAGGGAAAAACATAGGCACATTAGAGAGAGAGACACAGGAGACATAAAAAAGACCCAAATCAAACTTCTAGAGATGAAAAATACAATACTTGGAATGAAAAATACACTAGATAGGATTAAGAACAGATTAGATACTAAAGAAGAAAAGATTGATGAACTTGAAGACACAGCAATAGAAACTATTAATGAAACACAGAGAGAAAAATATGGACAAGAATAAACAGGGCATCTATGAGCTGTGGGAAAACTTCAAAAGGTCTAATACACACACAAGTAGAGTCCCTGAAGAAAAGGAGAGGGGATGAGGAGAGAAAAGTTATTTGAAGAAATAATAGTCAAAGTTTCCAATTTGGGGGCCGGCCCCGTGGTGTAGTGACTTAAGTGCCCGCACTCCACTCCAGCGGCCTGGGGTTCACAAGTTTGGATCCCAGGGGCAGACCTACGCACTGCTCATCAAGCCATGCTGTGGCAGACGTCCCACATATGAAATAGAGGAAGATGGGCATGGATGTTAGCCCAGGGCCAATCTTCCTCAGCAAAAAGAGGAGGATCGGCAACAGATATTAACTCCGGGCTAATCTTCCTCACCAAAAAAAAAAAAAAGTTTCCAATTTGGTGCAAACCCAAAGAACCCAGAAGCTCAATGAATCTCAAGCAGAAGAAACACAAAGAAAACTCCTCTCAGACACATCACAATCAAACTGCTTAAATCCAGAGATAAACGGAACATCTTCAAAGTAGTCTGAAATTTTAAAAAGACATTACGTACAGAAGAACAATGATAAGAATTACAGCCAACTTCTCATCAGAAACAATTAAACCAGAAGACAGTGGATCAACATCCCTAAGTACTGAAAGAAAAAAAAACCTGTCAACCTAGAATTCAATAGCTAGCAAAAATATCTTTCAAAAATAAAGAAGTATTAAAACGAAAGGAATTCACAACCAGCAGACTAATACCACAAGAAGCACTGGTTCTCAGATTATAATAACCAGCAAACTGGCAACACTCCAAAGAGCCAACAGGAGGGGACCGGCTGCATAAAATATGGTAGATACTTAAAATGGAATGAAAACAGAAGCAGATCTATTGGGGCTAACACGGACCAACCTCATGATATCCCATTAAGTGAGAAAAGCTAAACCGTAAAACAACATGACTGGTTCACATCTGCGCCTGTAAACGTGTAAAAAAAGACCTAGCATGATATACTCCCTTGTCACCAGTGCTTACCTACTGGAAATGGGGCTTAAGAGGATGGGGAGCAACGTGAAGGGGCCCCTTCCATTTTTACCCTTTATTCTACTTACTTCTGTGTCATCTGAATTGTTCTCAAAGAACATATATTCATGTGATTTCAAATTAAAAATTTTAAAAAATAGAGGTCCTTAGCTAGGATTCAAGGCAAGTCCAATAGACAGAAACTTCTGGAGAGCTTGTTGTGAGGTGCTAGCAGAGGAGCACAGCTATTCGCATACCCTTGATGGAAGAACAGTCCTCCTCTCTCAGAAAAGGTCGTCCTCTTTGACCAAGCGTGCAGCTTCGGGAGGGACGCACGTGGGGGCAGTGATGGAGGAAGGGCACACTCGCCTAGCCAGCCAGATCAGCCGAATCAACCCTGGTGATCAATGGCGTGACAGATGTCACAGCCAGATCACCCCCACATCCCAGTCAACTTCGTAAATGGCCAAGTACTACATATGATTTACTCAATTCGGGACATGAAAACATCCACTCCTTTTGCTTCCTTCAAATATTCTCTATTTCGTCCTTCCTAAATTCCACCCCTGGGTACACATCATGACAGAGGTCCACATGGGAGCACATACAACGAGACTCACTGCAGCTTTATCTGGGGTGGGGGGAGGTTAAGGCAACCCGGCTGTTCACTGCGGAGAGGTGGATGAGTGAAATGTGGCGGGGGCACCCAGCAGCTAGAATTAATGTGATAGATCTCAAAAACTTAGAGCTGAGGGCCAAAAGTGAGACACAGAACAAGATCTAGACACCACAGCATTAATGTAAATTCTTAAAACATGCGCACAAAACAACAGCCCACATTTTGCAAGAACACATATAAACAAAAATGCATGTTAAATAAACAGGATGAATGGCTTGGAGACAAGAGAGGAGCAGAGGGGGAGGGGGGAATGGGAATAAAAAGAACTAAACAAAGCAAGAAAGGGCTGTACACGAGCCAAAAATGATCCTGCGCCCTACAATGAATATAATTAACTTAACCTGCTGCCCACAAGCTTAAACAAGGGGGGGAGAACAGGAAACATTTGAGTGCGTATTATGTGCTGGGTGCCTTACATGTATTAACTCATTTAATCTTCTTAACTCTCTCATGGGGTTCTCTGATCTCTGGTGTATAAAAAGGAAATTGAGACACAGAGAGATTCAGCAACTTGCCCAAGGTCACACAGGGAGGAAGCGGCAGAGGCAAGACTTGAATGCGGCAGCCTCTGACTCTATCTACCCGACTTACAATGAGAAAACGGACGCTCTGCCTTTTCTTCTCAAAATCACAGGAAGTTAGAATTGGAGCCTGTATTGCACCTCACTGGACCCTTTATGTGGATGCAAAAACAGGCCTCAAAAGGCATGCAGGAGGCACCTTGAGGCCAAGAAAACCCAGGCCAATGTTCCCCGCTGCGGCACACTTAGTCTCACTGCTCCAAGACTATTCAGAATCATGAAGAAATGAAATAAAACAAAAATAGCCTGAAGCACGGTAACTTGGAACAAAAGACACGCTGGGTTAGGGACCAAGGGAGGAACAGGAGAGACAAAACTTGCCTCCAGGTTTGTGACCCAGCCCCAAAGACAAGAAGAAAGTCTGGGTTCAGCCCCTGTAAGGTGGCGTTTACAAGCGCCAAGACCCCATGGGAACCCTGTGCCTTGGCTGGGCCTGCCACCCGGCGGGACGGGGACTCCGGCCAGGGAACAGGGACTCTGCCGGGCCTGGGTTCCTCACGTCCCGGAAAAGCCCGTGAGGCCCTGGCACGGGCGCTGATGTATCAGCTAATGTCTCCTTCAAGTTGTCAGCGTTTTGTTAGAGCCAATTCAGTGGGTAATTAAGGAAAAAGTTGGGACCAGATGGGGCAGCAGATGCTAACTCAGCCGCCAGGACAGCTCCCTGCAAGTCTCGGGGGAAGCGCCGGGCTGGCCGAGGCCGGGAGAGAAGGGCTGGGCGACAGCGGCCCAGACAGGAGGGGGGAAAGAGGATGCCCACCTCCAGGATGAAGAAACTGAGGCCCAGTGAGGCGAGGGGGCTGGGGGGCTGCTGGGAGGATGACAGAGAATGAAAAGAAGATCAGAAGCTGGAATAAAAGGGTTCGTTTCACCCTGCGGCAGAACTAGAGACAAGGCAGGACCCCCAGGCAGAACAAAGCACCTCCAGAAACAGAGGGAGAGGACGGCGCTGGGGGGGCAGGAGCCTGGGTTCCAGCCTCAGCTCTGCCTCTTCCGTGCTGCCTCTCCTCAGATAAGTCACTTTTTCCTTTCTGTGCCTCAGTTTGCTCATCTGTGAAACAGAGGAAAGGATCCCTGCACGGCCCACTCAAAGGACTGATGAAGTTAACCGCTGTGCACAAGGGTTGGGGACGGGAGCCAGAATGCCCAGGATTGCTTCCTGGCTTCCCTACTCGCCAAATGCACACTTATTTCACTTGGCCTCCATTTCTCCATCCGTAGAATGGGAGCACCAGCGCATCCCTCACAGGTTTGCAGTGAAGGTCCAACGAGTTAATGAGACTTAGAAAAGGGCAAGGCACAGTGTAAGAGCTCAAATGACAACCCCTCCTCCTGCTACTTCGGAGCCCATAAAAAGAGACCACTGTGACGTTCACGGAGCTGGCTAGGAAAATAGTGACGTTTCAATGTGTACGTGAAAAAATCAGGATATAAAATTGTATGCACTATGATGACAGTTGTATTACACAAAGGAAAAAAGAAAGTTAACATAGAAAAATTCTAATCATGATTATGAAGATGTAACAACGATGGATTTGTTTTCCTTGAATTCTCTGTATCTTAAATTTTTAACATATGAATAACTGCTTTTATAACAAAGGGGCAGGGTTAAACACAATGAGTGTTAAATAAGAGGGCTTTTTCATTGGGTTCCTAATTTATAACACTAGGAGGACAGAATAAAAACAAAAACCAAACGCAGTGGTAATCTAACCTGACGTTGAACCCCAGACCTGCAAAAGGGTGAAAGGGGAGAATCCTCTGAGACAGGCGGCCCGGGGACCACCAACACCTCCTCTTCCCCACTCCCAGAGACTGACTACAGGACTCTAAAAACAGGAGGCACTATTTACATAAAGTTCTAGACCAGGTAAACTAATCAAAATGAAGATAATCGGAATAGCTGTTACCTCTGGGGGAGGAGGTCGCAACTGACAAAGAACACAAGGAAACATTCCGGGAGATGGAAATGTTCTATATTGCAAGAGGGGTGTCAGTTACATGAGTCTATCCCTGGATCAAAACCTTCAGCAACGACTGTCCATTTTACTTGTGTAAGTTTTTCCCAAAACAGCTGTAAGAATATAATAATCACCATCATCATCACTGAGTAGGGAAAGTAGGTGGAGGTACAGATGATCAAAGAATGGCAACGGTTTGATGACTGCTGAAACTGGACACTGGAACATGGTGGGTCATTATACAACTCGGTCTAGTCTGCAGACTTTTGCCATTTTCCATAATAAATTTTTTTAAACAGGAAGAAAAGAGTATGGTGTTTTCTCAAAAAATTCAACATAGAATTACTATTTGATCCAGCAATTCCACTTCTGGGTATATACCCAAAAGAACCGAAAGCAGGATCTCAGAGCTACTAGTATATTCACATCCACAGCAGCATTATTCACAATAGCCACAACGTGGAAGCGATCGAATCATCAATTGATGGATGAATGGATAAACAAAATGTGATGTGTGTGTGTGTATATATATACAGTGGAATATTATTCAGCCTTAAAAAGGAAGGAAACTCTGACACATGCTACAACATGAATGAACTTTGAGGACGTTATGCTAAGTGAAATAAGCCAGTCACAAAAAGACAAATCCTGTATGATTCCACTTATATGAGGTACTTCGTGTAGTCAAATTCACAGACAGAGAGTGGACTGGTGGTTGCCAGAAGCTGGGGGGAGGAGGAAATGGGGAGTTCGTGTTTTAACAAACGTACAGTTTCAGTTTTGCAAGATGAAAAAGTTCTGGGGACTGGCAGCACAGTAATGTGAACATACCTAACACTACTGGACTGTGCACGCGTAAAAACTGTTAAGATGATAAATTTTGTTATGAGTATTTTACCAAAATTAAAGTCTAAAAATAAAGGAGGTCCTGAAATCTAGAAGAGGATTTCACACACACACACACACACACACACACACACACCACACCCACTGAGGAATTTGTGCTGGACGTTAGGCAGCTGGGGACAAAGCAAAGGGCATCATGATGGACCATCTCACAGCCACCCTCCTTAAGATGCTGACACTGAATTGGTAAGATGATCACCAAATGCACTGGGAGTGGGGTGAGGGGGGTGACAGGACCTACAGGGACCCCCTCGGTAGAATTTCCACAGAGAAATCCCAGTGGCAGCTAAGCTTCTTCCAGTTAGGGCTTTCCAACTCAACCCTGACCCCATTAGGAAAAACTCTGGGCAGAGACCACTGGACACTTCACAGAGCAGCTTCACTAGACCAAACGATGGAACCCAGACTGAGAAAACCTACAGCCCCGGCCCTGCCCCATCAACCTCAGGCTGCTGCATCCCTCATCTCTCACGTGAACTTAGAACAGCTGGCCCTCCCCTTTCAACTCAAGATATGCGGAACAGCTACTGGTATCACGTTAGGGTATAGACCAGACCAAAACATACTTTGCCTTATTTAGAATGAATAAATGTAGCAAGTAGGGGAGGGCAAATGAAACAAAACTGTGTAACAAAAAAAGGAGATGAGCATTCCACTCAAGATTCAGAGAAGGAACATATAAAACACAGTTTTCCTCCAGGAAGCTGAAATAAATTTTAGACACCCTCTCCTTTGCACTCTCAAGAAAATGACAGAAAACCAGAACAGAGTGAGATGAAAAGGAAGCTCAAGGAATTAAGAAGAGAGTGCGAGGAACCGGAGAAGGCCACTGCAGAATTAAAACCAGCAACAGCAGCAGTAAATAGCCAAACTGTTGGCACCAACGACTGAGTAGTGATGCAAAGGATAAACTTGAGAAGCACTTAGAAAACTCAGAGGAAATAAATAAATAAAGACTAAAATAATCAAAAGAAGAGATAACTATGGAAAACAAACAATAGTATATATGGATATAGATGGATAACGCCATTGCAGAAACAGATGAGACCAGTGGAACATACACGGAACAAAAATTTCCTATTATTAACAGCTAAATCTGTGGACTGAAAATACATACTAAGTACCTGGCAAGTGATTAAAAGACACCAAAACACAGATATTGCCTGGAACAACCCTTGAATTTCAAGGTTGAAAAAAGAATGATCCGGGCGTACAGGAAGGTTGGGGGTGGGGTGACAGGGGGGAAACAACCACAAAAGTAAAATATTACGTGGCCTCTGATTGTTCTCTGCAATATTAACATGAGACTACAGAACATCCACAGAGTACTGAGAGATAAAAATCTGTAACCCAAAAGGCTCTGTTCATCCAAGTTGCCATTCACATGAGAAGGAATCAAAAATATCTTAGTTATAAAAGCACTTAGAAAAAAGAAAACTATAATTAGATGAAAGAAGTAAAAAAAAAAAACACATACACACATTAGGTATTATAATAAATATAAATACGGTTAAGTTCCATATTCAAAGACACAGACACTCAGACTCAGTTTTTAAATATAAAAAACTACAGGCTATGTAAAAGGAATACAGCTATTCCTTTAAGGGCACAGACAGGTTAAAAGTAAAACAAATACGTAAAATTATACCAGGTGAACTCCAACAACAGAGAGCAAGGAGTGCTTTATAAAAATCACTAGAATTAAAGGTGAAAGCAGGAAATACATTAGAAAAACTAGAGAAACTACAACTCAAAGAAGAAAGCATAAAACAGGTCAAGGAGGGCCTATTTTTACAGATTAAGGGTACAACCCATAATAAAATGTAGCAGGCAGGTATATTTCTGTTAAATAACCTAGCAATAAAAAAATATAAAGTAAAATATAAAGAGCAAAGGTAAAATCAAAAGAAACATTATCGTATTGGAAGACATTAACAGATCCTCAAATTCCTGAAATAGTAAGTGGAAAAACAATATGATTACGGCCCTACAGGGAAGCTGAAAAATGTAATAACATCGACGACATATGAAATTGGGAAACATAAGTCCATAGTAAACAATAAACCCTAAAAGTGGAAATCACTTCTTCTGCAAGCAAATGAAACATTTACACAAACTAATATTTAAAGAGGAATCCAAAAATTTCCATAAATTACCAAAAGCAAAACTATCACTGGCCACATTCTCTCACAATAAACTAAAATTGAATAAAAATGAACACTAATATAAAAAAAAGAATCACACAAAAATTTAAATTATACTTTTAAATAATCATTAAGCTAAAAAGAACATTAAAACCAAAATTCTAGGGGCCAGCCCCATGGCCGAGTGGTTAAGTTCAGCACACTCCACTTCGGTGGCCCAGGTTTGGTTCCCAGGCGCAGACCTATACCACTCGTCAGTGGCCATGCTGTGGCAGTGACCCACATATAAAACGGAGGAAGAGTGGCATAGATGTTAGCTCAGGGCCAATCTTCTTCAGCAAAAAGAGCAAGATTGGCAACAGATGTAAGCTCAAGACGAATCTTCCTCAGAAAAATAAAAACTAAAATCATAGAATAGCCAGGGGCGAAAACAGTAACAATACTTCACAGTAAGGCTTATGGGATGTGACCAAAACTGTACTCAGAGGAAAATTCATTAAGTACTTTTATTACTAAACAGAAAAAAATAAACACATAAAGAGCTAAGGATTCAATTTTTAAAAATCTAGGGGCCGGCCCAGTGGCGCAAGTGGTTAAGTGCGCGCGCTCCGCTGCGGCGGCCCGGGGTTCCCCGGTTCGGATCCCGGGCACACACCAACGCACCGCTTGTCAAGCCATGCTGTGGCGGTGTCCCATATGAAGTGGAGGAAGATGGGCACGGGTGTTAGCCCAGGGCCAGCCTTCCTCAGCAAAAAGGAGGATGATTGGCAGATGTTAGCTCAGGGACGATCTTCCTCACAAACAAAAAAACAAAAATCTAAAGAAAGGAGAAGGGTGGATTCATTTGACATAAACATCATAATTTGGAAATGTTTTAACTAGTCAGAACAGACAAATTGACAAAATTTTAAGAGATGGGGTGCAAAAACAATAAATAGGCATGAATACCAGTATTCAACCAAAAAATAAAGAGAAAAAAATACAACTACAAGAAAATCAGATGAGGAAATATAACCAGAGGACATTTTTAAGAAAATTATATTCTGTTCAATGCAAATACAGTTCAAATTCTTGATGAGATAAATAAATTCCTAAGAAAATATAAATGACTAAAACTATTTCAACAAGAGCAAAAGTCAAAAAGTTACTGAAGAAAGGATTACCATGGAAAATAATTATCTCCAAAAGCCTAACAAAATAGAGAGTTTTAAAGGCAAGTCCCTTTAAACTTTCAAAAGACAGATAATTCCCGTGCAATATAAATCATTCCTGGCTGGGACTACAAGTAAACATCTGGCATGCGTGCTTAAACTCTCATTTCCTACACTCTCACAAAACACTAAATTGTTTACACATGACAGGCCCTCAGAATCCTTCTCAACACAGCAATCTCAGTAGCCACCACCAATAAATACACAATTTGAAATGTATTTATCCTCCTTACTCCAGATGATTGAAAATGATGGAAATCTTTCCAATTCATAACTCACTGTACTAGCATAACCCCCGTAAAAAAATGAGAAAAACAGACCACTAAAAATAAAACTGCAGGACAATCTCACTAATGAATACAGACACAAAACACTGCAAAATGGACCCAGGATGTATTAAAATAATGAAACACCATGAAGAAAACAGGTTCCTTCTAAGATGGTTTAATATTAGGCCATCTATTAATATAATTCATCACATCAGCACATCAAAGTAAGAAAACCATATGGCCATCTGGGTACATAATGAAAAGGCATTTGTTAAAAATTCATCATCCTTTTTCCCCCTCTTATTACTAACTAGCAGTATAGTGGGGGAGGGGATGATTCACATTCCACTGCCAAAGAAAAATTCAAATACAGAAAAGTGAAAATCACTCCTAAATCATACCACTCACCTCCATCTTGGTAAAATTAAAACAAAAAAAAGGCAGCTTAGCAACTCAGAAGGATGCTTACTTAGTGATAGAGAATACATATCAGAAACAAAAATAAAACTTCATACTTGACTACAAAATGCCAGACTCCTTCTCGTTAAAATAATAAGACAATACAAGAATACTTGTTATCCCTGCTATTATTCAAATTGCTCTAAAAGGTTTAGTCAATGCATAACACAGGGAAAAAACAGACAACATGTAAAAAAGGGAAATGAGTATTGTTTGCATAGGATATTATCCCCTACCTAGAAACCCCGAGAAACTATTAGAACTAAGAAGATAATATAGTAAGTTATCCACTAACAAAGTAACCACATAAACACCAGTAGCTTTTCTATGTACTTGCATTAATTAGGTAAAATATACAGTGAGAGAAATTATCCCATTTATAATTGCAGTCAAAAATATCAAAAACGTACCTAGGAATACACTTAAAAATAAATGTCCAAAACTTAAACGTGTAAAACTACAAAACTTTACGGTGGGTCATCGAAGGAAACACGAATGAGTAAAGAGAGAAACCACATTACAGGACAGAAAAACATAACATTGTGAGAATGTCCCTTCTACTCAATTCAATGCATAAATTTAACACAATCACAAGGCAAGTTTACCTTGAAAAAACTGATTTTAAAGTTTATCTGGAGGAATATATGAGTGAGACTAATCGAAATTCTGAAAAGATCATAATCAGGAGAGATGTTTACCAAATATTAAGACATTCTAAAAGCAACATTAACCAAAACAGGGTGGTACTAGAACTAAAGTTAATAACATACCTGGGTCTGTTTCTGGACTGTAACCTATTCCCTTTATCTGCCTATCCACGCCTATACCAGGTCCACCCTCGTTTAGCTATTGTAGCTTTAAGATATTTCAATACAATCATGGGCCGCGTAACGATGTTTCAGTCAACAATGGACCACAAATACAATGGTGGTCCCACAAGATTAGTACCATATAGTCTAGGTGTGTCATAGGCTATACCATCTAGGTTTGTGTAAGTACACTCTAAGATGTTCGCACAACGAAATCGCCTAATGACGCATTTCTCAGAACGTATCCCTTTCATTAAGCAACAAATGACTTAGGTACGTTTGGAAAATATGGCCTCAAATCATCTCTTGGTCGCAGTACTACACAGCCAATTCATCAATTATTTTATATCCCTTAGAACCACCCAGCCATCCATTAGGTGGGGCCCACGAAGCCATTCAGCCCAGGTGAGCAGGGCCACCACCACGCTGCCTTTCCAGTGGCAGACATCACTAATCAATCTCAGCATCTCTTTCCGACTGTGGCCTAGCAACAGAACAGATAATCAGCCACAGCTGGAATTCACAACAAAACTCCTCAGACACCTCTAAAGTCCAATCCCTTCATATTATCATATTATGGATGAATGAGTTTTTATCATCATGACAATTTTGCAAGGCAGAGCAGAAAAAGCTCATTATCTCATATTCTGGAAAACAATGTTTCCAAGACAGAAAATAACACCCCAAACTCAGCTGGGGCGTGATAAGGGACAGAGCCCTCAACACTAGGTCTCTTGCATTCAGTCCTCCGGTCCTTCCACTATCTATGTCCTATACCCCAAATGGAGCCAGACACACGACGAGTAGGCCTACACGAAGTTTCCATCTTCTCTGCAAGAAAAAAAAAAAACATTCCGACGGACTTACTATGTGTCAGTAGGACTTACTATGTGTCAAGCACTGTTCTAGTGCTTTTAATATTAACCCATCTAATTCTCATTCTACCCATTTTAGAGATGAGGAAACTGATGCAAAGAGAAGTTAAGTCATTGGCCCAAAGTCACGTGGTCTGAAAGGGTCAGATCTGGGTTTCGCATCCCGGTAGTCTGGCCACAAAGTGGACATCCTTGGCCACTTTACTGGACTGCCTCTCAGAGCAGTATCCTAATGACTGTTTTTCCTGGGGCCAGGGCAGCATCAGGTACCACGGCACTCAGTCCCACACTGCCCATTCCTGCCAGACCTCACGTGGGACTTTTGTAAAATTACACTGTAATGAACATCTCTGTATATAAGATATTTTGATATTTTAAAATCCTCTCCTTTGGAGATATTTCCAAGGAGGGATTACTGGGTCAAGGGTAGATATTAGTTTAACACACTTCCATAATAGATAGACACACACACACACAACCACACACACGGAGTTGTGGCCATTCTCTATATAGGCATTTATTGGTACTGAGCTTTGGGAACCTCTGTTGATTTGGAAAAGAAATATAGTATATTTCTCAAAAAGCGTTTTGTTGGGGCTGGCCCCGTAGCGTAGCGGCTAAGTGCGCGTGCTCCACTGCTAACGGCCGAGGTTCAGATCCTGGGCGCACACCGATGCACCACTTGTCAGGCCATGCTGTGGTGGCGTCCCATATAAAGTCGAGGAAGATGGGCACAGATGTTAGCCCAGGGCCAGTATTCCTCAGCAAAAAAAAAAACAAAAAAAAAAAAAGGAGGATTGGCATGGATGTTAGCTCAGGGCTGATCTTCCTCACCAAAAAAAAAAGTGTTTTGTTGACTTACTTTAATATTATGAAAGAGGTTCATATTCAATGAAGAAAACTTAGAATATACATGTAAAACAGGAAAAAAAAAGACCTATAATCCTATATCTCTCCAAGATAATCTCCATTAATGATGTTGTTAGCTGGGGCTCACTGGAACCCCTGAGCCTTCTGATCACTTGTGGGCAACTGGCCCAAGCCCATCTCCAAACCCAGTTCCCCTGGAGCTCCCCAGCTGTCTACCTGTTGCACTTCCATCGTAAATGGGAAGTTACAAAGATCAATATT
Source organism: Ceratotherium simum simum (assembly GCF_057802395.1). NCBI lineage: Eukaryota > Metazoa > Chordata > Mammalia > Perissodactyla > Rhinocerotidae > Ceratotherium > Ceratotherium simum. The sequence goes on from NC_141928.1 coordinate 22,164,061, forward strand.
CATCATGAGGATGGAGAAGCCAGGCAGGCAGGACCTGATCTATTCCTCACCTGCTCTATAGGCGGCGGAAGAGGCTCTGGGTTCACCTGCTCAGGACAGCTGGGAGGTCCTACAGGGGAATCTGGAGGCCAGGCTTCAGGGGTCTCCAGGCTAGCAGTTTTCAGACAGCAGGTCATGATTCAATGCTGCGTCTTGAAATCAATTTAATGAGTCACTGCCAGCACTTTTTTAAAAAATAAAATAGAACAGAAAATATCAGAATGCACTACAAGGCATTAAGTGTAAATACTGTCCCCTGCTTTTGTTTTACTTGTGAGTACATATGTGTGTATAAGATTGTGACATCAAATGTACTCCTTCCTGTGGGTCAGTCGTGAAGGTCTGATGGCCACGGCCCAGCACAGCTCCTCCCTTGCTCTGAGACTGAACAAGTCACAGGCCTTGCAGAGGTCAGCTAGGTTAGGATAACAGGAGGGAGGAACGAGACCGTATTTGCCAAAGCACTTTGCAAAGTTAAAACACTGTTCTGACTGAGGCCAGGTTACCAGGCTTGCTTCTTTCTCTGACTTCCCCCACCCCCTGTCTTCCCTCCACAGACACCCCCCTCACCTACCCCCACCCCCTCAGAGAGAAGAGTTCTGATTAACTGACCATTCTGGTGGCCCCACAAAAAGGATAACCACATTTGGGCAGAATTTTGTGACTCATCAGCTTTCAAAGAACTAGATTTACAGTAAAATATACTCAACACTAAAAACTCACTAAGATAAGTTCTTCTTTCTTTGATGATTCACGTTATTTCATCAGCCCAGAAGGCTCTGCTCCAACCCTTTCCTCCCACAGACCCATCTTTAGACTCTCAAATCCTATCTGTGCTTGAAAGCCAAGCTCAAACGCCACTTCCTCCAGGAAGTCACTCTGGATTCTCTTTACCAGGATTCATCTTTCCCTCCCACAAACACCCTCAGCAACCAGTCTTAGAGTTCTGAACACTCTCTACAGCACATTATAGATGGCTGTGAACTGAGTTCACATTGATTCAGCATCCTGGCACCTATCAAGGGTCATCACCCATAACTGCAACAAATATTTAATGGTTGGTGGTGGATGGATAAATTCAGAAGGTGTTTAGGATCTTGAAAGACAAAGGATTGTCAATCAAAAATGGATTATCAGCATAAATGCAGAAAAACGAGTTATTAGAAAATTCTGGCTAATAAAATGAGATTAAAAATAATTTACTGAAAAATAAATACTTGTATAAACAATGCAAGGACAGACACAAAATTAACAGAGATCATCATGAATTTATTTCTTTTCCAAATCAACAGAGGTTCCCAAAGTCTAGTACCAAAAAATACCCAAAAGGGGGCAGGATATATGGATATATAATTAGGCATTAAACTAATATCTACCCTTAACCTAATAATCTCTCTCCGGGAATATATCCAAAGGAGCTGGCTTTAAAATATCTGAATATTTTATGCATGAAGATGTTCATTAGAGCGTAATTTTATAAAAGAGAAAAGTTAGAAACAACCTAAACATTCAACAGCAGAGTAAGCGTTAAATAAACTGTGTTCATTCTTTTCTCTGAATATTATGTAGTCTTAAAAAATGACCACAGGAAGACAAAGAAAAGACGGGGGAAGAAAAAGGCAGGAGGAAAAACTCTAATACGTTATGATTCAGACAATAAAAATATGCTGATAAAACAACTAGAAGGAGGGGCCGACCTGGTGGCGCAAGCAGTTAAGCGCGCACGCTCCGCTGCGGCTGCCCCGAGTTCGCCGGTTCGGATCCCGGGCGCGCACCGACGCACTGCTTGGTCAAGCCATGCTGTGGCGGCATCCCATATAAAGTGGAGGAAGATGGGCACGGATGTTAGCCCAGGGCCAGTCTTCCTCACCAAAAAAAGAGGAGGATTGGCAGATGTTAGCACAGGGCTGATGTCCTCACAAAAAAATAAATAAACAAAACAAACAAAAAAAAAACAACTAGAAGGAAATGCACCAAAATTTTAATAGTGACTATAAGGAGCTGGAATTTATTTAGCACAATCTTTTTATTTCCTTATTTTCTGATTTCTCTGTAATATCATTAGGTTACTTTATTCATTTAAAAATTAACTTATTAAAACAAATGTTAGCATCTAACTGCAGCCAGGGAATAATCCGTTTAATAATATCCTTTTTGGATAAGCCGTGACTATTGCTTCCCATTCAATTCAAAAAGCACATACCAGCACTACTTTGTGCCAGGCACGATGGGGGCAGAGGTATGTATGTTCCCTAAGGAAAGATATCCGTGCATCCATGAGACATAGCGCGTTGTTAAAGGAACTCCATAGACTTTGAGGTTGGTCAGACCCAGGCTCCAGTCTCCACTCTGCCACTTCCCAGATGAACAAGAGCACCAATTACCTACCTACAGCAAGTTACCTAACCTCACTGAACCTCAGTTGCCTTATCTGTAATGGCACTGGGGCCAGTCTGGGTAACAAGGAGTCTGTCCAGGGAAAGGAGCCCACCAGAAAGCCGCCCCAACTTGGTGAGCATTGCACATGCCAATTTATATGCTATTTTATAAGTCTGTTCTTAAGACATGATTCTAGTGTTAAAGTTTATTTTAATGTGATCAAATTAAAACAGTGTTATACCTGTACACCCAGAGAACGTTACAGAGAGTCCAGAAACAGACCTAAGTATATGGAAATTTAATATAAGATAAAGACAGCATTTCAAATCAGGGAGGAAAAGATGGATCATTCAATTATTGGTGTTACAGCAGGTAGGTCGCCATTTGCAAAAAATAGAGCCAGATCTCTACATCCCTCCTCTAAAGCAAATGCATTTCAGATAGATAAACGATTTATTTTTTTTTTTAAGATTTTATTTATTTATTTTTCCCCCAAAGCCCCAGTAGATAGTTGTCTGTCATAGCTGCACATCCTTCTAATTGCTGTATGTGGGACGCGGCCTCAGCATGGCCAGAGAAGCGGTGCGTCGGTGCGCACCCGGGATCCGAACCCAGGCCGCCAGCAGCGGAGCGTACGCACTTAACCACTAAGCCACGGGGCCGGCCCTGAACGATTTTAATGTAAGAAAACAAAACCTATATAAAATAATACAAGAAATAAGGATGAATATTTTTATAAATTCTTTTTTTTTTGGTTCCAGATATTTAATATTAAAAACGATTCTTTGTGAGTACTTATGCACATCTCTCACGGCTATACAGGCACAAGTATTTCTTGTGTGTATGCTCCTAGAAGACAAACTGTTGATTTGTTAGGTTAAACAAATGTTTAACTTTTTTCTTTACCATCTTAACCATTCTCAAGTGTTCAGTTCAGCAGTGCTAAGTGTATTCACACTGTTGTAAAATAGATCTCCAGAACTTTTCCATCTTGGAAAACTCAAACTATAACCATTGAACAAAATCTCCTCATTTCCCTCTTCCCCTGGCAACTACCATTTTACTTTCTGTCTCGATGATTTTGACCACTCTAGGTACCTCATATAAGTGGAATCATACAGTATTAGTCTTCTTGTGACAGGCTTATTTCACTTAGCATAATGTCCTCAAGGTTTATCCATGTTGTAGCATGTGACAGGATTTCCTTCTTTTTTAAAGGCTGAGTAATATTCTATTTTATGTATATACCATATTCTATTTATCCATTCCCCCATCAATGGACATTAAGAGTTACTTGCACCTCTTGGCTACTGTAAAGAATGCTGCAATGAATATGGGTGTACAAATATCTCTTTGAGAGTCTGCTTTGAATTCTTTTGGATATATACCCAGAAGTAGGATTGCCAGATCATATGGTAATTCTATTTGTAATTTTTTTGAGGAACTTCCATACTGTTTTCCATAGCAGTCTCACCAACAGTATACAAAGGTTCCAATTTCTCCACATCTTCACCAACACTTACTTTCTGTTTTTTTGATGGTGGTCATCCTAATGGGTGTAAGGTGATATCTCATCGTGGTTTTGAATTGCATCTCGAGTGATTAGTGATGTTGAGCATATTTTTATATGCTTGTTGGCCATTTGTATATCTTGTTTGGAGAAAATTCTATTCAAGTCCTTTGCCAATTGTTTTAAAAATCGAGTTATTTTTCTGTTGTGGAATGGTACAAGTTTTTTATACATCCTGAAAATTAACCCCTAACAGATATATGATTTGCAAATATTTTCTCCCATTCGGTAGGAATCTCTCGCTTTTCACTATAACTTCTTAATGTGGAGGAGTCTTTAAGTATGACACCAAAAAAATGTAGTCAGAATCCAAAATACAAAAATGTAAACATTGAAAAAGTAAACATTTTATTCAACCACTACTAAACAGCATTTTTTTAAAGTCTAGAAAAAGAAATACTTGGAATCTAAACAGCAGAGTCAATATCTCTAAAATCCAAAGAGCTTAAAAAAAAAAAATAAAGGAAAAGATAAACACCCCAAGAGAAAAATGGGCAAAATGCCTAAACAGGCAATTCACAAAAGAAGATACGCGAGTGGCTAATAAAAATATACCAACAGATGTTCAACCGCATTAGTCTGCCATCAAAGATTAAAAATATTGGCAACACAAGGTAATGGCCATGATGTGTAAGATGAGTACTCACCACCTCCTAGTAGAAATGTATACTGATACCACCTGTAGAATGTGAATAGGCTGTGATTCAAGATTTGGCCTTTTAGAGAGTGATGCTAAGGAGATACCACACAAGCGAGAAATATCACATGTAAAAAGATTACAAATAACCAAAATCGAATAGGGCACTGAGTTTGGGGACATATATACAGTGGGAATACAATACAGTCAGTAAAATAATAATGAAGAACTATATTTACCGATGAAGAAAGATAGCCATACCCTCAAAAAAAAAAGAAAGCAGGCTACTGAATAGCATGTAGAATATAATCCCATTTGTATAAAACTGTAATCATATATATTTAAATACACAGAGAGATGACCTGAATAATGTTCATCAAAATGTGAGTAACAGGGGGCCAGCCCGGTGGTGTAGCGGCTAAGTTCACGCGCTCTGCTTTGGAGGCCCAGGCTTCACTGGTTCGGATCCCAGGCACAGACCAACACACTGCTTGTCAAGCCACGCTGTGGTGGCGTCCCATATAAAATAGAGCAAGATGGGCACAGATGTTAGCCAAGGGCCAATGTTCCTCAGCAAAAAGAGGAGGACTGGCATTGGATGTTAGCTCAGGACTAATCCTCCTCAAAAAAAAAAAAAAATGTGAGAAACAGTTATCTCCGGGTGATAGGATTTTGCGTGACTTTTTTTTTAAAGAGTAATCATATTTTTCTGTACCGCTTGAATGTTTTTGTAATGAATGTATTGTTTTTATAATCAGGAAAAAAAAAAACTATTTTCACTTGGAAAAAAAAAATAGAAGTGGAGAACCAACTCTTGGACGGCCATTTCACACTTAGAAACCAGCATGGAGACAGCCTGGGACAGTGCGGTCAGAAGTCCTGAGTTCAAGTTCCGGCTCTGACACTAATTAGCTGAATGACCTCGGGCAAGTTATTTAACTTCTTTGCGCCCTGGTTCCCTCACCTGTAAAAGAGACATGATAATAACTCTATGTCACGGAGATATCTTGAGGATAAAGAGACTAATACTGACTAAGTTCTCAATAAATATTAGTCTCCTTCTCCCTTTTGAGCTCATTATTGAAAGCACTTCACTGTACCTGGCACATATTAGGTGCTCAAAATGTGTCGGGTGACTGAACGCAATAGATGGATGGGATGGATGGTGACCAGAATGGTGAACATAAGGAAGGACAGACTCTGAAGGATGGACAGACGAAATGGGTGGACGGGTGGGTGCGTAGAGAAAGATGGATAAGTGAATAGCTAAGACGGATGGATTGACGAGCAGACAGCTGGTATGGCAGCCTGTATTTTCCAAAGATGACCACATCAATATATATCCCATCCTACATGTTCAATGTGATGTTGACACAACTCCACAGAGAGGTGGCGTTTATGCCTCTCCCTTTGAACTGGAGCACACCTTTGTAAACACCTCAACCAATAGATAGAGGTGGAAGTTATGCTGCATGATTTCTGAGGCTAAGTCATACAAGGGGACACTGCGTCTGCTTGCCCCTCTCTCTTAGGACATGGGCCTTTGGAACTTCAAGGCGCCATATAGAAGTCAGGCCATGTATGAAGCCTCCATGCTGCAGAGACCACACAGAGATTGACAGATGGGTGATAGATAGATAGGTAGATAAATGGATGACGGATGGACTGATGCCTGATTGGCTCCAGCTGTTCGAGTCTTCCAAGCCCTGGCACCAAATACAAGCGGAGAAGCCTTTAAGATGACCCAAGCCCCAGCCACCATATGATCACAACCTCAGAGAGACCCTAAACCAGACCAACCAACCGAGCTACTCCCAAATTCCTGACCCACAGAAACCATGAGATACAGTAATTATTGTTGTTTTCAGCCACTAAGTTTTGGGGTGATTTGTTACACACCAATAGACATCTAATACAGATGGTGAGATGAGTATACGAGGGTGGGAGGATGGACTGAGGCTGAATGGATGACTTCTCTCTGTGGAACCCTGGAAATCGGCAACATCTTGTGCTAAATATCAGGCCTCGTGCACCTCTCTTGTCTGTTCCAATAGCCTCCTGCTTACCTTCCTATTTTAAGCCTTTCTCATCTCAACTGTTCATACTTCCAAAAGCTGGCCCTCTAAGCTCTGAGTCTCTGATTAATTGCCCTCCTGTCCCTGAATAAACTAAGAGCACACATGCTTCTCCAGTCCAAGTCCTTATTGTATAGTAGGGGAAACTGAGGTCCAAAGAGAGAAAAGAAATTAGCCCAGAGCATGGTTGAGTTAGGAGCAGGGCTCAGACTAGAGGCCACGGTTCCTGCCCTGAAGCCCAGGGTTATTTCTCCTCTAACGGCCTGTGGGCTCCAGGTCTCCCCGAGTGTGATTCCTGCCTCCAGCACTCACTGCCTGTGACATCCCACCAGGGCGGCGAGCGATGCCACAGGCCCTGGATGGGACGTGCCAGGGCTCTTGGCTCCAAGCATACCTTACATCTGTCTGGGCATAAATTTGCATTCTGAATCCAGGAGGCCCCAATTCCAAGTATGTCAAATGTAATTAATTACAGCAAACCTTCTGCAACTGTTTTCAAACGCGGTATTAAAGGCTCTGGGCGCGTGCAACACACACCCCGCTGGTCTGCCGAGGCGAGCGGGAAGGCAGGGAATGGCAGCCCGGGAGTCCCGGACCCGGGCCCCACAGACAGGGGAGGGCAACATCCCGAGACCCTAGGCTTCAGTACAACCTCCACAGCGAAGATGAGGTCATGGGCAGAGCACCTAAAGGACCCGGGTTCAAGTCCCAACGAATCACCAACCCACATCTTAGGCAAGAGACCTCACCTTCCTCAACTGTAAAACAGGAATGGGAAGACTCCACACCTCAAAGGGCTGTTGTGAGCCTGGACTTTGGCGACCATTTGAATTTGAATCCACTGTCCCTTACCCAGCTGTGTACCCTTGGGCAATTCCTTTCACCTCTGAATCTGAATTCCCACATATTAAAAAAGAAAAAAATCCCTACTCTCCAGGGCAATTGTATTAACTGAGATAACAGATGTTAAATAATTAGCCAGTGCCTGGCATATAAGAAGCAATCGGCAAATATGCAATGACTATACTTCAAGGCAGAAAAACTGTATTTTGCAAAAATCAAGTGAGATAAATAACAACGCTCAACTTCAACCTTTTGACCAAAAGAGTTCCTGATTGAGAAACAAAAATTTATAAGGCTGAATTTCCAAGACATGGCTCAAACTCCTTTCAAAACGCTATGAGCAGGTGAACTGGGCTAGAAAGTTGGAGACCTGGGTTCAAGTCTAGCTTTGCTGCTCCCCTGGGGCTAGTCACCTCCTCCAGGTCTCTGTCCCACTGGAGATCAGGGGAGCTAGATGACTCCCCACCCTGCCAGCTCTGTCCACTACAGCAGCATGCCCTCCGGGTCTTCTAGAAGCCTTGCTTCCCTAATCATTATAGAGAGCAGACATGACTTAGCAAGAGAATGGCTTCCCGCCCCCCAGGACCCCAAATCCATAGCCCCTAATGTGACCTGGGTTTCTATGCCCAAACCAACCCCAAACTGTACTGATTCAAAAAGACCCCGGTTAAAACCCAAAAACTAAACAGACTGGAATTTGGGGGCAAGCAGAGAGATTGTCGAGGGTAATCTTTGGGATTTGTTTTTGCTCGTCTTGTTAGGTTTACTTTCTTCCAAAGTGTTTAATTAATGTTTAGGGGAATGGATAAGCAAAGTGGGAAACAGTTTAATTTTTTTCCCCCTGAATTACTAATATCTCTCTCTCTCATGAATTCCCACTACCCTTCCATTTTAACCACCTAGTTATGCTGATACCTACACCGCCTCATCATTCTTCCTTCTCAGTCCCAAGCTCTGAGCCTTTCACTCTGTCCAGTTACCTGACGAAGCTGCTGTGTGACCCTGAGCAGGCCACTCGCCCTCTCTGGGAGGAGCAGGTTGGCTTCATCAGCACCATCCAATAGAAATGTAATAGAAGCCACATAGGTAATTTCAAATTTTCTAGTAGCTGCATTGTAAAAAAGAAAAATTAAAAACAGGTGAAATTAATTTTAATATCTTATTTAACACAACATATAAAATGCCATCATTTCAACCTGTAATCAATATTACAAAAATAATTACCGAGATCTTTTACAGTCTTTTTTCCTACTAAGCATTTAAAAGCCGGTGCGGATTTTACACTTCCAGCGCATCTCAACTGAGGCTAGCCACATTTCAACTGCTGGACAGCCACGGGCGGCTAGCGATTACGGAACAGGCTTAGACAATCTCTATAAACCTTTCTAGCTCCAGACTCCCAGGATCCAAAAAGACGACCAGGTTCGCAACAAATTCCACCTGGAGCTGGTAGCATTCCAGGGAAGTTTCCCTTCTCTGAAGCCTCATCTCAGGCCAGTTTCAGTTTTATTTCAGATCACTTTCACTTTCCGCTCTTCCAGCAAACAGTATAAGAAAACATCCACATAAACACACTTAAATTTTTATAGTTATTTGTCCCAGTTGATGAAATTAAAAAAAAAAAAAAAAACTCCAGCATCCACAAATGTCTTCATCTAGCCTCTCCAGGTATGCCAAGCGCCCCGGCTGTGTCCGCTTGGCTTGCAAAACCCTGAGCCCAAAATAAAACCAAACGCAAATTCTCTGCAAAATTTCACCCGATAAAAATTCCCATCCTCCCTTCTCTATAAAAATGTTGGGGCTGGTGGGAATTTGTCTGGCGGAGGCTCAAAGCTGAGAGGTAGAATGGCTGGCCCCTCGGGCGTGCTGTCTTGGACAATAACACATCCAGTAAGCCAGCCAAAACAGCTTCTGACTTTGAATGTGACCAGCACACCGCAAGCCGGGGGCTTGCCCAAGGACACTCAGGCTCCACTTTGCAAGAGTCATTTCCACCCACGGGGGAGATACCAGGTTTTCTTACTCCCTGGGGTGTCCCCCACTCCCCCCCAGAACCAGGGCTGGCCCCTGGGGATCAAAGATTCCATCCCTGACACAGCGCTCTCTTCACAAGAAAGCGGGTTTTCCTGTTTTCTATAGCAGATCGGGGAGCCGAGCGTCACCTGACTCCATTCCCTTTAGCTTATATATGAAGCCTCGTTCTGCTTTGTCAGCCAAAATATTTGTCTCATTTTTCTGTCGACTCAATACAATCCTCACCTCGGCCTCCTTCCTTTCCTTTTTAAGAAAGCAAGGAGTTGTCACCAACGTGTTTCTCCAGTTTTTCGCTGTTCACGAAGCACTTGTCAGTCCATTAACTCCTGTGACGCCTGTAGGAAGCCTGTTAGGGGTATACAAGTGGACTGTTCTCCCACTTAACAGATAAACCATCGGAGGCTGTGTCAGGGGACCCAGACCCCAGTGACCCAGGCAAGTCACATACACGACTGAAATGGGAGGAGGGCAGGAACTGACTCAACCAGGAGAGCACAGACTTTGGCAAAGGCCTAAAAATTCCAAACTTTCTGCAAACTTAGGCTGGCAAATAAAATAAAACAAGATAAGGGACCAATTCACCTTGTGGGCACCCATCTGGGCTTACACAATGTACCCAACAGGGCACTAATAATAAGCGATTAGTGCTAGTTATAAAAATTAACACATATGAAAAAAATAACGCATATGGAGGGCTTCAGAGTTTAAAAAGCATTTTCAAATATGTTACCGCATTTCATTCTTGTAAAAGATTATGACACAAGATGTAGAAATTAAGATTCCAAGGGTCTGAAGAATGTAAACAGAAAACTTGTCGAAAACCCTGGTCATCATCTAGGAACACCCAGGCCTGCCTTGCCCTCTGCCATATCATCTATACTATAGGAATAACAGCGCGGGGGAACTCCGCCCAACCCAGTGGCCCAGCCACCAGCATCTCCCCTTTGAAACCTGATCACTCGGGGATCAGGCAGACAAGCAGGTCCTTCAGCCCTGCTTTGATGACAACCCCAAGGGTATCTAATTATAACAGGGAAGGGAGGAGTCAGGATCCTCTCGCTATCTCGCAAGACCAAATTAACTTTAATTCCTTCTGACATGGGGTATGTGCAAATAGTAGAAAAAGCACTGTTTGAGGAGTTAAGAAATCTGAGGCTTGAAGTTCCACCTCTGCCAATTTACTAAGATTTTGGGCAAGTCACTCCACCTCCCTTCCCGTGTGTGTGTGTGCGTGTGCATGCGTGTGTGTGTGTGTGTGTGTGTGTGACTAGATCAGGAATGACAAATCGGCTTCATGTCCCATGCTAAACCCAACTGACTGGTAGCATCATACTAAGAAGGACTCTGAGGCCAGTGGCCAGACTCAGTGGAAAAGGCTGCCATGATCCATTAGCGATGTCTGCCACAGGCTTGGAAGTGAGGAGTGGCGGCATGTATATTACTCATTTACCATCCCCGGACTAGATGATGTACAAATTACATGCTGCAAGTGAAAAGCACCTTGCCCTTTACAAAGCTTTTTTCTCATACTCCTCCTAACTTTTTATAAGAACCCTGTGTCACACGGATCATCATTATCATCCCCACTTTACAGATAAGGAAAACAAAGTACAAGGAAATCAAGTACTTTGGCAAAGATCACAAAATGATTAAGGAGTGGAGCAGAGGGGGGAGCCAAGCCTTGTCCTTCCAACTTCGATCTGTTTATTTTACCCCTGGAAAGGTCAAACCGGTGTTCTGCCACTAGTAGGACAGCTCATTCATGTGGTTGTACAGAAGGGACCACCCGTCTACAAGGCTTCATTTCACTGCCACTGGTCACTTACACCTTTTAGAGAAGGGGCCACAGCAAAGTTATGAAACCCACCTGAAGGCACAGAAGGAAAAGGGTGTCAATTCAGAGTTCCAGAAGCTTCTTCCCAAGGTGAAATCCCACCCTCACTGTACAGGTGAAGAAGCCAACCCGAGAGATAAGTGAGGTAAAAAGAGCAGAATTGGAAGTCCCTAACATCATGGTCCACCCCACCAGGAACATGACACTCTATTTCCTCAATTCCAAGACACCTCACACTATTAGTTACACTGTCAATTTTATAACAGCATTTGTTTTTGTTTTTGTTTTTTTGATGAGAAAGCTTGGCCTTGAGCTAACATCTGTTGCCAATCTTCCTCTTTTTGCTGAGGAAGATTGGCTCTCAGCTAACATCTGTGCCCATCTTCCTCTGTTTTGTATGTGGGACGCTGCCACAGCATGGCTTGATGAGCAGTGCGTCGGTCCATGCCCAGGGTTCAAACCTATGAACTCTGGGCCACCTAAGCAAAGCGCGCAAACTTAACCACCACGCCACTGGGCCAGCCCCCATAACAGCTTTTTAAGAAAAAAAAATAAGAGGGAGAAACAGTACGCTAACAGGACACATCTATTATAAGACACATCTCAATTTCAGAAACATGAAAACGTGGGAACATGACCACTGAGGAAATATGGTCTACCTCAAATGAGGATCCTGTGCTCCGTTGCTGAGCCGGGCCATCAGGTGTTAAAAATGGCAGCGTTTCATTAAGCTTAAGGAAAAAAATTAAGCAAATAAACAGAATGTTCTCAGTTTTCTCCCATAAATCTTCCTTGAATCTTTGGCATCTACAAACCAGAATCCGACCAAAGATGGGGTTCGGTTGAATATCAAATCACACATTTAGCTACTTCATGTTTAAGAGACCTATGTGTCCCGGTGTTCGGCAAACAGCCCCCCAGTGTCCAGGTCCTGGGCTCGTGGCCAAGAAGACCAGCTCCTCGCGCAAACACGGGGTACTGTCGGGCCCGTCACCTCAAGACTTCCCCCATTTCCACCTCCTTAGAAACGCAGAGTCCCATTCGCCATACCTGCAAATCAGTCATCTGGATGATGACCCCAAATGCCCCCATCCACTCTAAAGAAACAGTTTATTCAACAGGAGTGAAGGGAGACAGGGAACTTTTTAAAATTCCCCAAGACATGTAAAGTCAAAGAAGCATTATCCCCATCCAAGGAGCCCCCTCTGATTTATTATTCCAAGGGGGCCATGGGCTTCACAGTTGGCTCTAAGAAAATGTGCTTATGGCTCCCTAATAAAACACTGGTTTTGACCAAATGGCTAAACCCAAATTGGTCACCTACTCTTTACTAGGCTCAAATCCGACTGATCTATTTCCAAAAATCAAATTAAGTCATCAAATATTTATTAAGCTGCTATTCTGTGCCAGACCCCAAAATGAATAACCAATGATCCCTGCCCTCAAGGAACTCACAAGCTGGCTGGAGAAACAGAAATGCAAACCACCAGCTCTCATCTGTGGGCCCAGAGTATTTGGAAAGCACTGCGGGATGGGGACAGATGAAGTCTACCTGGGGAGGTTCAGGGGGGCTCCAAGAAGACATGCAGGTGGTCTCGAGGGGGGTCTGGTTTCTCATGGAGCGGAAATGAATGAGGGAAGGGGCCCTAGAGACAGAAGGCCCAGCATCAGAAGCTCAAAGGAACACAATTCACCACGACTAGGATTTATCCCCTTTTAAAGACTGTGCCACAGGCTTCAAAACAAATCCAGAAATACTGAGAGGAGCTAGAGCATCCCTGGAATGGAAGCACTGAGAACACTTAAAGACAGGTAAGGTCCAGGAGGTGTCTCATCCCAGTCTGTTTTAAAGCAACAACCAAAAAAGTGTCCATTTTCGGTTGTTACCTAACTCTGCCCTTTAAACATAAGCCACCAAATTTCCAGAACTACCAAAATTGTCGTCAGTGGGACTCAGTCTCCCCAGATGGAGACCCACTGGCCACTGCATCAAGAGATAAGTCACGTGTGTGGACCCCCTTCTAAGGACCGGCTGGGTGTTTACCCACGTGCGGCCTCATTTAATCGTAAAACAACAGGTCAGGTCAAGATGATTACCCCCCTTCTTCCAGATGCAGAAGCTGAGGCTCCAAAACCAGAGGTGACTTTCCAAAGCAACACACAGCTAACCATGCAGCGAGGGTGGATCTCAAACTCTGGTCTGGCTGACCTCAAATCCAGCTTTCCATTTCACCAACTGGGCGGATGTCAGAAAACTTCTGTGTGTCTGACTTAAGGCCTTTCGTGGGGGAATTTCCCGGCGGTTCCATGGTCAGTTCAGAAATGGATTTCACCGGCGGATCATCTTTGCCTCCTGATCTCCTCCTTCCCCTCGGACCCCGACCCTGGTCCTACCCAGCGCCCGCTGTCTTCTGACATCTTCATCCTTCTTTCAGGCAATCCTTTATGAGACCCACCTCCTACAAGAGCCTCCTGCACTTGCACGTCTCAACTTCAAGGGCACACAGGCTGACACACATCATCCTGGGGTTTCTAGCCATCATCAGTCATTTTTAACGAAAGCAGTCTGGCTTAACCCTGGCAGAAGACTGCTTCGGGACAAATAAAAGGAAGGTGTGGACCTCTTGAGCCAGAAGAGGCTAAATGGATGTAACTCATCGTCACTAGAGGCTGAAATCCCTCAGGGCATATGGGGCTCAGGAAGGAAGTCCCACCAACAAAACCAAAAGCTTTGAAACTCACGTCACTAACCTTCTGAGGCCACCTGGTAACAACTAGAAGGAACACTAGTGTGGCCCTGTGCTGCCCAATACAGAAGCCACGAGTCACGTGTGGCTACTGAGCTCATGAAATGTGGCTAGTCAGAAAAGACTTAATACTCCCCACAGAAAGAAGATAAAATATCACATTAATAATTTTTATATTGACATATTGAAATGAGAGTAGTGTGGATATATCGGGTTAAATAACTATATTATTAAAATTAATTTCACCTGTTTCTTTTTACTTTTGCTAAAGCGTTACTAGAAAATTTAAAATGACGCGTGTGGCTCGAATTATATTCCTATTGGACAGCGCTGGTCTGACACAGTCAAAAGATGAGGAGACTCAGACAGCAATTCTGGAGTTTTTAGGAATTGCAGACACACAGCAATACAGACGCTCACAAAGTCTGATGAAAATTTAAATATAGCACAAGCATGAACTCTCTAACTCCAGAAAAATTCCTCCGGCAATTTGAAGTAAAAGTGAGGAATAAAAGTGTGCCTGCTCTCCCTCCCACCAAGACAGGCTTCCACACTACTTAAAATCTCCCTTCTACACATATATGGTGACGGATGGGAACTGGACTTTTGGTGGCAAACACGACGCAGTCTATACAGAAGACAAAATATAATGATGTACGCCTGAAATTTCCACAATGTTATAAACCAACGTGACGTCAATAAAATAAATCTCCCTTCCAGCAAGAACCTGGCAAAGACGCTGCCTTCACTCCAGCACCTGCCCTTCCAGTCAATCTCATCCCAAGCCGACAAGCTGGGGTGCATGCCTGACCACCAGGCAGCTGAGACTTCTTCACAGGTGGCCCTTAAGGCAGGCTCAACCAGGGGACAAAACATGTGGCCCAGGACACCTACCCCACAGGGTTCACATAACAATCAACTGGGATAATAAATGAGAAAATAAGATATATGCAGTCAAGTGCAGTGTACGTGCAGCAAATCATGTTGGATCGTGCAGTCAGTAACCTTCAAACTCTTCTTAACCACGACTCACAGTAGGAATTACAATTCTCATCATGCACCTACATCGGTAAATATAAATAAAACCAAAGTTTCATGAGACGACGCTTACCTTCAATACTGTGCTATCCCTCTGCTATCTTGCTCCTCTCTAATCTATTTTTTTTATGTTGATTGTGATCCATTATTGATTTTATAACCCACAAATGGGTCGGGATTCACAGCCTGGCCTGGGTATGGTGAATAAGAGGTACACCCCCCACTCTGTGATTGACACTGCTATCTGACCACTGCACCCCTCTCTCCAGAATATGCAAGTCCAGATGTGACCTCAGAATCCTTCTCAACACAGTGATCCAGGCAGCTACAGCCAATCACTCAAGAGTTCGAATCAGAGATGAAACCTATTTGTTATTATCTTTGTTCTGATCCAGAGCTCTCATTTCATCAACGCAAAAACTGCGGCTCAGAAGGAAAAAGTGATTTGTCCAAGGTCACACAAGACCTCAGGAGAGCTGGGGCTCCTGCGGCCCCACAAAGCCACTTCACCTTACATCACCAGGGAGGAGACACAACTGACACGAAACATTGCAAGAACATGGAAAAAATTCAAAATTTCGCCATGACCGTGAAAACTCAGCTTATACATCCAGTGAAACACGCAAGGAAGTTCTTATCACCCCACCAAGGAGAAGACATGAGCATTCTGAGGTCAGAGGAAGCAGCGCTCCAAGAGCTGAGTCAAAGGTGGGGGGAAAAACTGTATCTGACAATGGAGGAGTTTTTAAACTCTGACTCTCAAATGAAACAAACCACTGGCTGTTTATTTTCTAGGATCAGGGAGAGGTCAGCCTTACACTGACCAGCCATCTTTGTTGCTTTCCTTCTAGAAAAGCAAGAGCCCTTGTTCAAATTCACCTCTGTGCAGGGCAGAAAGTATAAGCAAACCCTTTTTCCTAGCTTGGTCCAAAGTCAAGCTATAAAGCAGGCCCTTGAAATTTCAAACCTTATTAGAAAAAAAACAAAACAAAACAAAACTCCTTAGGCAGAAAAGCAAAACATTAAGTAATAAGAGTCTCCACTGTGAAACTGAGTATAAATGATCTTTCACCAAAATAACTCAGGCTATCATCACATTACCACCCCTCAACTCCAATTTGCCAGATTTTTTGCCCAATATTATAAGAGAATGTGGTGAACAGACATGGGCTAAAAAAAATTAGCTCCTATATCCATTTCTGGTCACACTTCCATCTAAAATAGGAGGTGAGAGAGGCAAGGCCAGGTCAGATCTTAATCCTGAGAGACGCCAATAGAAACAAAAGAAAACTAACCCCGCCCCCGCAGTACCATCATGCACCTCTATTTCCTTTACAACAAACATGGTCAGAATAACCAATTTTTTTTTTTTTAATTAAAAAACAGATCTACCAAACAGAAATGATTTTCAATTTCTAGCCAGGGGTTCCCCTTAAACCATAGACCACACAACAAAATTTCAGCCGAATGGAATGAAGGAATCCGAGTTGTGTGTTAGGAGATCCCAGCCACACAAAGGGACGAGCTGCAATATTTTTATTCCTTGCACCAGAAATAACCTGTTATCTACAACCCTGACTTTTTCTCAGATGCCTGCAGGGGTGCCCACCCAGCCCTCCCCAGCCCAGGGCACAGCTCTCCTCCATCACTTGCTAAACTCAGGCCTACTGTCTCATGAGGCCTTCACAGCCCTTGGAAATTATAAATTCTTTGACTGTCCTAGGCATCGGCCTAAATAATTCAACAGAAAAAAAAATTTTAATTATGCTACTAAAAAAAAAAACTCACTCCAAATATGTCAGAATGTGGCCAGTCGGTCCTGAAGGATTTCGTTACTAAAAAAATAAAATCTCCCAAATGCAATGGCGATGATGGGAAATGTCAAGTCTCTGCCACTGTCTGACATATTTCACAGAATTCTATCCCCTTAGAAATGTGAATTTCCAGAAAACCGGATTGGGAATCCACGGACTGGGGCCACTATTCCTTCCAAGACCAGTTGGTGGCTGGCAAAAGGGGCACAGGGTTTCCTATCTTAGTCCTGTGTGACCCACCATCAGCTCCCCACCCAAGGTCCCACCAAGATCCCACCCTGCAAATGCTACCAATATTCACCCCTCCTTTTGGACAAAAAAAATCACAACTTTTTTTTTTGGTTCAAAATCCCCAGCAAGTTCAATCAGATACTTTATCACAAATAACCCTTCAACTTCACGTGGGTACCTTATTTTCATCTGTTAAATTTCAATTCAGTCAATATTTGTCTTCTAAAAAAAATTTTTTTTTTTTTTTGTTTCACCTTCATTTGATTTATTTTAAGGTCAAAAAACCTAAATCAAATACTGTTTGCACATGTGCTTTCATGTTCCAAACGCAGTACCTCTGAGTTTGGCTTTTGTTTGTATTTTGATTTTTTTTTCCTTTAGAAAAAAAAATCAATTTTGATGCTAGAATCAGCTGAATTGGTGTTTTACCCCATTTTTTCCACCAAAGTAAGTGTTCCACTAGAGAAGATGGCTAAGAATCATTATTTTCATCTCCTCTCTGTCATTCCTTCTTTTATCTTTTCTTCCTAAGTCAGTAAAATTTGTGCTTTTTTTTTAAATAACAGCCCCCCCCCAAGAACGACCAAGGCTAATGGATTTTTTTTCCCCTTTGAAAGTAATCAAATTTGTGAAAAATACCAAATGTTAATAAACTACCAAACCCCCATCACAATCCAAGAGGGCTGAACCCAATCTGGATTTTTTTAAAAATAATAAATTTTTCAAATTGGAAGAGGGAGCAAGCAGAGAGAAGGGAAATTTTCTTTCTACCAAGGATTCCTCACCCCTTGTCTTTATCAACTGATTCAGTTGCATGTCATAAAAAATGAGCTTCTGTGAATCCACTGTTAGTTTTTTCATAATAATGTTAATTATGCATATCTTATTTTAATGGCGGTCTCTCCTACAAATCTGTGGGCTACTCAATTCATATAATGAAATGAATTTACATTTTTTTCCACTGAATACTGCTCAAAAAAGGTTCCTGACGTTTTCTGGATAAAACAACAACAAAAAAAGAAATGCCTAGACCTTTCAGGAAACAAAATCAGAAAACAGTCTTAATTATTCCATCAAAACAAAAAGAAAAGCACAAAACCCAACAAATGCGGGGAAAAAAAGACAGGATTTCACTGTAACTTTTCCAGTTTCTATTTCTTTAGAACCTTGGAATTTAAATGCAGTAAAATGTAAATGCAAAATTAAAAAAAAAAAACCTACAATTTTTGGGTGTGTCCAAAGACAATATTTTAGGGTCTATTTTCTCTTTTAAATCCTTCCTTCTCGGAATTAGAAAAACTTTAAATATTGCCAAATGGTGAAATTAGTCTTTTTTGCCTGCTGAGCTAAACAAGTTCCAAATTACAATGAAGTACAATTTTTAATTGCTTCATAAAGCCAATTCTCCCAGTTTTCCCTAAACTCAACAATTTCCCTCTTTTCCTCATTCCAATTAGTTTTTTTCTCAAACTAAAATGAGTTGGGCAGCCAAACTGACTTTGGTTTTAGGAAGCTTTTTGCTTTCTCCCCTGCAAAAACTGAATTCATTCAAATTCCAGCTTAATTTTCATTTACATATTATCTGGATTTGGCTTCAGAAATAAAAATTGTCTCCACGCTCCTGGGAAGATCCAAAGTGAACATTTTCACCCCAAAAAAGAAAAAAAAAGAATCCCTTTCCCCTCCTCTGCCTTATAGTGCAAACTTTTGAAAAAATAAGAAATAAAAAATATTTCTTTTCAATTTTAATTTTTTTATTTACAAAATAGTATCCTCTAGGTGGCGTCGTTTTAATGGGAAAAAACTACCGTTTGAAGAAAAATTAGAAAAAAAAAAAAATTGAGAAAGGGAAATATGGCCTAAAAAAAAAGATTGTTGCAAAGATGGGGGGCCAGAGGGGAAAGACCTCCCGGGGGGTCATCAGGGATCCCGAGCGCAGAAAGGGTCAGGGGGAAATTGCAAATTTAAGGGGGAGGGGGGAGAGCTGGAAGGGGTTGCATTTTTGCAAAATGTGAATTGTCCAAACTGAAATGGCTGCTCTGTTCTCTCGCCGCTTTGTTTTCTGGGCTCCGGTCCGAGCCCGGGGCTGGAGGGGGCGCTGGCGGGGGGGGCCGAAAAGACCCCCTCGTCACCCCCACCCTCCGCACACCCCGCTGCGCCCGGGGGGGCTCCCCAGCCCCCGCCCCTCCCGTCTGCGCCCACAAAAAGCCCGCAAACGCGCCCAGGCACTTTGCATGTTGCACATCTTGCAATGAAGCGGCGCGGCGCCCCGGCCCCGGCCCCGGGGCCCCCGCGCGGTGCCTGCCCCCGGCCCCCGTCGTACCTGCGGAGCCGCCGCGCCGCCCGGCTGGCTCATGGGTCCGTGCGGGCGGAGGCGGCCCGGCGCGTCCTGCTCCTCCCGGCCGGGCTGCTGGTGCGCGCACAATGCCGCCGCCGCCGCCGCCGCCGCCGCCGCCGCCGCCGCTCCCTCCTCCGCCCGCCCCGCTCAGGCCGGGGGCGGGGCGCTGGGGCGCGCGGGGCGCCGGCCCTCGCCCCCGGCCCGCCCCGGCCGCCCCGCCGGCCCGCCGCCCCTCGCGGGGCCGCCGCCGCCGCCCCCGCCGCCCTGCCCGCCCCCGGCCGGCCTCGCCGCGCGGCCCGCGAGCTCCGGGCCTCGCCTCGGCCTCCGCGCCGCACACAAAGCCGGCCGGCCCGGGGCGCGCCGCGCCCGCCCCCCAAACTTTCCCGCGCCGCCCCCGGCGCCCTGCCGCCCTCCCCCCGCGCGCCCGCCCCGCGGAAAGGGCATGGGCGCGCTGGGAAAAAAGTTTGGGCAGCCGCCCCTCGGCGGAACCCAAGGGGTTAATGGGAACTCTGCTCCCCCATCCGCCCCCCAAAAAATCAGATTGATTTTTTAAAATAAAGTTTGCAGAGCTGGCCTTATAGGAGACTCAGGTCAGTGGGGGTATTCCTATTGCCTCCGCCACCCCTCCCAAAAATTCTGATGGAATTTAAAAATAAAAGTTTGAAGAACTGGCCCTCTGTCAGATGAGAGGGGTTAAGGGGACTCTTTCTAGCCCCCCAGTCAGATTGATTTTAAAAATAAATATTTGAGGAGCTGCTTTTATGTGAAATGCGGGATGAAGAGAATATTTCTATCTACCGCTGTTGATTTTCCTTTAAAAGAACATATTTATTTTAAAAATAAAAGTTTGAAGAACTGGCCCTATGTAAGACAAGAGGGGTTAAAGGTTAAGGGGGTTAGCTCCCCTCGTGTATCCCCCCATCAAGTTGATTTACAAAAGAAAAATTTGAGAAACTGTTTCTAGGTGAAATAGTGAACAAGAATATTTCTATCCAATACCCTAAAAGTCAGATTTTTTTTTTTTAATTTAAGGAACTGCCTCCTTGTGACTTGGGAAGGTTTAAAGGGGAATTTTTTTTTTTCTGTCTTCCTCGTCACCCCCCCAAAAAATCAGATTTTTTTTTTAATTTTTATTAAAAGTATGAAGGACCTCCCCATATAGAGACTGGAGGGATTACTGGGTCCATCTTACATCTCCCACAATTGATTCATTTTTAGAATAAAAATTTGAAGAACTGCTCATATATGAGATGGGAGAAATCTTTCTTTACCCCTCCCAAGAGAAAAATATAAGAATATATATAATTATAAGAATATGAAAATAAAAGCATTGGAAATTAAGGGTAAGCAGGTATCTTTTCTCTGCCCCCACCTTAAAAAATTAAATGTATTTTTTTTTTAATGTTTAAGGAGTTGGATCGATAGGAGACAGGAAGGGTTACAGAAATTTTTGCCCTGCACCCCCTAAAAAAGTTATTTTTTAAATGTCAGGAAACTGAGGGACTGTGTAGAAGACACTTGCTCTCCCTGAAGAATGAAAATGTGGGAAGTTAGCCCACATAGGAGGCACGGTATTAAGAGACACACTCTTCCCCGGACCAAACACGCACAAGAGGTTAAGAGGGATCTTCCAACCATTCTCCCATCGCTCAAAAAGTTGGAGAGTCATGGAAAATAAAAAGTGGCCATTTTTCTCCCCGCCAGCCTGGCAAGTATGTCCCTGGCAGAGGTTTGGCGGCCTCTGCCAAGGCTGGTGTAGGGCAGGCGCCAAGGGGAGCAGGGCAGCCTGTGGAGTTTGGCAGAGTTGGGCTCCCAGGAGCCTTTGGCAGACGGGCAGGCCAGGCAGCCCCCTGCCCACCTGCCCCTCATCCACCAGATGGCTGAGGCCTTGTTACCCAGAGAGATGCTCCAGGTTTGATGTCTCTCTGGCTCCATCCCTGCGTGAAGGTTTCTG
Source organism: Ceratotherium simum simum (assembly GCF_057802395.1). NCBI lineage: Eukaryota > Metazoa > Chordata > Mammalia > Perissodactyla > Rhinocerotidae > Ceratotherium > Ceratotherium simum. Next base: position 22,185,594 of record NC_141928.1, read on the forward strand.
GGCACCTGTCTCAAGGCCAAGCCCCCTCCTCTGCCTAGTGGAGCCAAGCCTGACTGTAGGCCCTGGAGTAGAAAGAAAATGGACCCAAAATAACATTGGGTCTCAATCCCAACGGCTCAGACTTATAGGGTACCAAGGAAAAAAATTTGGCCCTGGGAGTCAGAAAAACGTGATGCAATAAGTATTCATTGAACACTTACCGTGTGCCAAGCAAGTTGTGTCTAGTAGGGCAGATACGCCAGAGAGAAGAGGATTGCTTGCCGCAGCCCTTCTCAAACTTGAGACATCCTCAGAATCACGAGGAGGGCCTGTTCAAACACAGATCACTGGGCACCCACCCCCCAGACTTTCTGATTCAAGACACCAGGGGTAGGGACCACTAATTTGCATTTCTAACAAGTTCCCAGGTGATGCTGATGTGGCTGTACCACATTTTTAAAACTATTGTGATGTAGTGCCAGCAGCAAAATGCACAGGTGTGGGAGAAAGAGGAAGGGCCAAGCCAGCCTGGGGGTCAGCGAAGATTCCAGGAGGAATAACATCCTGCTGGAAGAGTGGGTAGAAGCATCCTTCCTCTCCAGGTCTTAATCAGATGGCAGGGTCTCTCCAGATTAGGAATTCTTAAATAGCATCCTTGGATAGGTTTGGGGATCCATGAACTAAGCAATTTTGTCTTAAGCAAATTTATGTCTATATGTGCATTTTAGGGGAGAAAATCTCTGGCTTTCACTGATTTCTCAAAATGGTCAGTGACCCCAACCTGGTATGATCTGCAGCCTGTTTCCAGGCACCTCTGGCCTGGAAAACCCTCATGGATCCTTCTCAGCCTTCTCTTTCTGGAATCACTGCAAGCCCTTTCTGCTTCTCTGCCACCCATGGGCCACAGGAACTGGGCCTTCTCTTCTGTCAACACATCCCAACAGAGCCGAGAGTGCATTCAACACCACTGTGGGGTGCTCCTCCACGGGAGTCCCAGCCCTGGAGGGTCTGTCCCTTCTTCACTCTGTCCCTTCTAGGCCGTGAACGGTATGCCAAGGGGACAAAGACTAAGCTTGATGTCTTCCTGACAAAATCCAGTTTCTAAATTAATACATGCATTTCCCAAACTATAGTGGAAACTATGCAGTCACCCAGAGCTCTGATTTATCCCTGTTCAGGAAGTTAACTAAGGGTAGACTGGCCACAAGTAGGGATCTTGGGAGGGGGAGAAGAACAGGGACAGGAGCTCAAGTATTTAGTCAGAGCCCAGGGGGCAAGACCAGACCTGCTCAACTTTGGAACAGGAACCACGATATCACAGGGGGAGAATGACCATACGTTTGTTGGACACATAGTCCAGTAGGACCTCCAAGGGCTTACCATCCTCTAATGATCCATGATTCAACTTGACATACCCGTGTTTATCAAATTCTGGAAACTTCTGACCCCTTCCATGCCCAGCTCACTGTCCCCTGAATCAGTACTGCCAAATTAACACCTATATGGCTTAATTATTGAGAGCCCAGGCTGTGGAGCCAACCACCTGGGTTCCAACCTTGGCTCTGGTCCTCACATGTGACATAACCTTGAGCAGACAATTCAACCTCCCCTTGCCTCCAGTCCCTCATCCTTCAAGTGGCGCTGACAGTAGTATCTCCCTCATGGGGGTGCTCTGGGGGTGAATGAGATAACACATGTAAAGCTCTCAGAAAGCGCCTAGCACCAAGAAAGCACTCCATACACGTCAGCTGTTGGAATCAGAGAGACGTGTGTTTCCCACCTCTGCCACTGACTAGCTGTGTGACCCTGGGCTCATGGCTTAGTCTCTGAGCCTTAATTTCTGTGGCTGTAAAATGGGGATCCTAAAACCTACTAGTCTTATCAACACTCTTTTAGTTGTAACCAGTAGAAACGAAATCACACTAAAATTTAAAAAAAGGGGGAAGGTGTTATTTGATTAAATTAGGAGGTAGATCGTGGTACCCAAGGGCAGGAAATGAAATGAAGCCTCAAAAGGATTTGGAGGCAGGAACTAGAAAATCATCAGGAATTGGTGCTCTCTCCCTCATTCTGGTCTCTTGACATCCCAGCCCCAATTTACTCTCTCTCTCTCTCCGTCTCTGTCTCTCTCCCTCCCTTCCTCCCTGCTTCTCTCCAGGTGAGTTCTCTCTGCTTCTCTGGGCACACAGTCAAAATGGCTGCCCCACAGCCTCTCAGTGCCCACAGGTGCTCACCAGTGTCTCTGTGTCCGAATCCGAATTCTCAGGACAGAGAATGTGATTGGCCAAGCTTGGCTCAGGTGCCACCAGGAACCAATCATTGATGACCAAGGGGAACAGCGTCATATAATACACAGAGACTTCTGAGACCCACCCCGGAGGGAAGAGGGTGTGGTGGGCTGGGCAGACCCCTCAAATGTTGTACCTCACCGAGGGCAGTGAGATTCGCTGAAATCAGGGGTATAAAGGAGCCCAGCCCAGGGCCTGACACACAGACACACTCTCAAGGTGCGTTTCCTCCTGCCGGATTCTGGAGGCGTTTGGGTAACCAGGGCTTGAGGATGGTGAGATTTTCTCAGGTGAGGGTGGCGAGTAGACGTCAAGCTTGTGTCACAGGCAGGTGAGGGGACAAGGAGATGTGAGTTGCCCCAGAAGTGGCCTTTAGGTCCCCAACAGAACTTGGGTCTTGGCTGAAATCTTGCGGGTAGATCTTGGTAGAGAAGATGACTTTTGAGTGAAACAATAGGTTCTTAAGAGTGTGGAACACAAGGAAGGCAGGGAGTTCACAAAATGGTGTCTTCTTCCTCAAGCTGGGTTTCCTTTTTCAAGCCTGAAATATGAGAGAAGTGCTCTTTTGTAGCAGCCCAACCAGGGAGACTTGGGCTTCCTAAGTCTCTGCACAATGGGAGAGGCCCACACAATCCGGTCTTATAAAATCTCAGCAATTTATCAAACAAGATGGCAGCATTTTCTTATTCCATCCACTACTTGTCTGAGGTGGACAAGAAAGGTACAATCACTCCCATTTTAAAGATGAGGAATTTGAGGCTCAAGTTCTTGGCCAAACCAGCCTGTGGCAGCCCAGTGGGACTCGCATGCACTGCTCTTCCCATGGTGCTCTGGCTGCCCCCATGGAACTGTCTGGTGACTGGAATCAAAATTGGCAGATTCTTTAAATCATCTTGGTTTGGCTCTGGAATTTTCTTCTTTTCCTTCCTTTCATACCTCTCCCTTCCCTCCGCCACAAAGGAAGAAGTTGGGAAGAGGTGGCAACAACTTATTTCCTCAAGAGAGGACCTTGCGAGTCATGGTGAAGTCTCCGGAGAGGCAGATATCTGAGGCCTCGGCAGTCCCCCAGGGAGGTGAGTCCAGGAGGAAAAGCCAGAAAGAACGAAGACCCAGGACAGAAGGCTGGCAAATCGAAAGAAAGAGATCAAGCTTCTGGCTCAGACCAAGAATCAGAATCGAGGCCAGATCTGAGTAGCCTGTCCCTGGATTCAAGAACAAATGCTTATTATGTATCTAAAATGTACAGTATGTTTCATAAACCTATTCCATGGGCCTGCCACCCCATAAATTCTGGAGAACATCTAGCATCCTGGTGAAGATCTCATCCAGTCTCTGCCGTTAGACCTGTGTAGGAATCTCTGCTCTGTACTCACCAGATTGCGACCTTAGCCACCATAAAAGCCTCAGTTTCCTCATCTGTAAAATGGGCAAAATAAGGTGCCTGACATACAGGGCTATTTAAAGCATTAGCTCATGTTAGGCACTCAGCACACGGTAGTTATTGCTAGCCCCAGCCACTTTAACATATATAAGGGAATTCAGGCCCCTGGGTGGTGGGGGTTGGGGGGTGGAGTCACCTCATTTGAGCAGCGTTATCCAGCCAATAAGGGAACAAAGTCAGCTTAGAGGCAGTGGCCCCAAGTCCAGCAGGCTAAGCCCCCCAATACGGCAGCAGTCCTGATCTTAGTTCTGCTGGATCTCAGAATGGAGGAGGACCCAGGCCAGGGGAAGGAAAGAAGGGGAAGGAAGATGGCAGGAGCTGGTCCACGGCATTTTCTCCTAATGCTGCCTGGAGCCCCCAAAGGAGGCTTTAATCTGTCCTTTCTGCCGTGAGGTCCTCTTGAGAATGGGATTAGCTGACAGTGGCCTGGTGCGGGGCTCAGGTTCTGGACTCAGACAGAACTGAGCTCAAATCCCAGGTCAGCCCCTTTCCAGCCATGTGAGCCTGAGCACATCACACTACTGTCTCTGAGCTTCAGTTTCCTTAACTGTTAAATGGGATAATAACATATACAAGCATGTTTTATATGAGGGTTAGAAAAACTGTTGAGCGGCAGCACACAGTAGGTACCCTAGATGTTAGTGATGATGATACTAATCATGGCGTGATCTCAATGCTTGTATCTGCTCAATTGTCCAGTGGGTGGAGCATGTCTGAAATGACAGCTCGGCCATGACACCGTTCAGTTACACTCCTCAGTTATCTCCATTAACAGATGAGGAGAGTGAGGCATGGAAGGTAAAATGCAGTGTATCTTTCACAGGTAAATGGACCAATGGACATGCCGTACCTCCCGATGTGAGGCATGAAGAAGAACCAACAGCACTCACATGGAATTCCTGCCAAATATGCATAACCCAGATCTAATCGTGGGGAAACAGCAGACAAACCCAGATCGAGGGGCATTCTACAAAACAACTGGCCCGTCGTCTTCAAAAATGTCCGTGTTATGAAAGGCAAAGAAAGGCCGAGGAATTGTTTCAAATTAAAGGAGACTAAAGAAATATGACCAACTAAAGGCAAAGGGTGACTGGAATTGAACCCTAGATCAGAGTGAAAAAAAAATTGCTATAAAGGACAATATGGGGACAATTGGTGAAATTTGAATATGGTAGGATATTTGATAATGGTATTTATTAACATTAAATTTCTGAATTGATAAATGTTCTGTGGTTGTGTAAGATGATGTTCTTGCCTTTAGAAAGTACACACTTTTGGTGTAAAAGACATGATGTCTGCACATCTCAAATGGTTCAAGAAGACAAATTTTATATATATATGTAGATATATGCATATATATGTACATATATCATATGTATATGAGGTAAAGCATAATATGTGGCTGCATATTAACAATTAGGGAAGCTGGGTAAAGGGTATACAAGAGTTATTTGAACTATTCTTTCAAATCTTTCATTTAGCTTTGAAATTATTTTAAAATAAAAAATTAAGGAAAGTAATATATCTGAAATGTTTGGAAGAGCTAGAAGCCTACATTGAAATTACTTTCATCAGAATGAGTTAAAGAACTCATTCTTGTATGTTTGACAACAAAATTTGATTCATTGATCTGTAGTTTGATCACATCAAAATCTGCTGATGAATTTTTTTCCTAACAACTTGAGTTTTCTTTTGTGACCATTATTCCTCCCAGGTCCAATTTTTCCCAGGCAGATTTGGTGATCTAAGTTTTGTCAAGAAGATTTAGGGTCTTCCATCAATTTTTAGTCAATAACAATCTTTACTGTGTGCAGCACCAGTCTTGGTCAGTTTTATTTTCTGTTGCTTATTTCTACCAAGTAGAAATTTTTTCAGTTTTTGCAATTTTCAGTGTTACCAATAAGATTGAATTTTTCAAAGAGTTATTATTTTTTTCTCAAATTAATTTTACTTGTATAGTTTAGAGGGATTCTCAACCCTGGCTGGGCGTCTGAAACACCTGGCAGGGCTTGGGAAAAAGAGAGTTTTCCCAGCCTCTCTCCACCCCCACCACCCCCAACATTCTGAATCAATAGGTCTGGGGTGGGGCCCAGATATCTGTATTTTTAACAAGCCTGCCTCTCAAGTTCTATAGCAGTTACTGGCCCATTGCTTGGCGTGGTGCCAACATGCCTTACGTCATTGGTAATACAATAATTGTAAACTCTCTGGACCTTGCTATCCTCATTATTTTAAGATTCCATTTCCCCAACTTGACAATGAGGTTTATGAGGAGAGACTGGGGGCCCAGAGTGATGGAGAGGCCTGAAGCTGGCCTTCCTTTGAATGTTTAGTTATGGGAGTCAATAAATATTCTTTTTTTGTTTGTTTTGTTTTGTTAAGCCAATTTGCGTAAGGATTCTGTCCCTTGTAACTGAAAAAATGGTTTGTCTTGTGTTCTCCTGGGTCACCTTCCTGCCTGCGTTGTTCCTTATCATCATGGGCTCCTCCACAGTGCTCTTAATCCCACTGCTGTGAAGAACCACTGTGCTTATCACTGCTGGTCACCACCTGTGACTCCTAGGCTAAGTTCCCCTGATGGGCAATGCTTCTTCCACACAGGCTCCAGGAGCAGGGAGGGTGAGGGCAGGTCTGGGCTGACCAGTCATCCTACTTTGCCCTGAATAGTTTTGATTTATGCCTGTTGTCCCAGCATGACTAGTAAGAGCCCCCCCTTTCACTATCGATAATGTCATTGTTTGGATAATAAAGTATATGGTCCCCCTTAGCAGGCCACACTTTTTATTGTGGCATCTCTTTATTCTCCACAACCTCCTACATAAAGCTGAACAGTAGTTTCAGGCTTTACCTAAAGGTTGGGATAACAGCATGGGAGGTGTGGCAGAGTCCCAAGACGGCTACAACAATATCTTCCATCCCACATCCTCTTCTACAATGTGACCTTGGCTCTCCCCTCAAGAGTTGAAGTCTAATTCTCCTCCCCTTGACTTTGGGTGGGCTTGTGTCTGCTTCAACCAATAGACCACTGTGGAAATGATGTTGAGTGACTTCCTAGACTGAGGCATAAAAGATGAGGTAGCTACCACCTTATTCGCTAGAATGCTCATACTGGGAGCCTGGGCCATCATGTCAGAAGCCCAACTTCCTGGAGGCCGCCATGTTGTGAGGAAACTAAGCCACGTGAGAGGCCATGTGTAGCCACTGTGGTAGGCAGCCTGGCAGACAGACTCTAAGATGGCCTCTAATGACCCCCAACTCCTGATATTCATGCCCTTGCATAATCCCTTCCCCTTGAATGAGGTGAGACTTGCTTCTAATAACTTGCTTCTGATCAGTAGAATACTGCGAAGGTGATAGGTTGTCACTTCTGTGATTATGTTACATAAGACTATAACTTCTGTCTGTCTGGTAGACCCTCTGCCTTGCTGGCTTGGATAAAGCAAGTTGCCATGTTGGGGAGTTCCATGTGGCAAGGAACGGAGGACAGTCTCCAGCCGACAGCCGCTTAGGAACCTTAGCCCCAGGTCCAACAAGCCAAAAGGAACCGAGTCCCGCCAACAACCATGTAAGTCAGCTTGGAAGCGGATCCTTCCCCAGATGAGCCTTCAGTGAGACATTAGTCCTTGCTTGCCAACTCACGAGAAACTCAAAAGCAGATTCCTGACTCAAAGAAACTGAGATAATATATGTGTGTGGAGGATTACCTCTCTATGCACCAAAATTTTTATTTCAATAATTTGGAACAGAAATCCTTCCTAGCCTCTTAAACAATGGGTAGCATCGTTCCTGCTGCCTTTCCTGAAATCTCGCATCAAGCACAGCCCGAGAACCCCTAAGGTGAATTAACTGAGCCCAGGACATTCGCACAATAGAGGGAATTTTCCAAAGGAAAACATTTCTTTTTCCAGATTTTTGAGAGCTGTTGAGTATGCAGTCGGTTCTTCAGAAGTCAATGTTTGATTATATGAAATGAAAAACAGTCCTTCCACGATCCAAATCTACCCTTCCTACCAAAAGACAAATGTAATCCAGAAGTCCCCCAGGCCTTCCTAGTCTATGCGTATAAATGAGGTCACACTTTATTTATTTATTTAACAAATACTTACCCAGGGCTTGCAATGAGCTATTCTAAGTGCATGAAAACCATTAATCCTTGTAAAACTTTATGAGATAGATATTGTTGATTATCCTCCCTGTTTTACAAACGAAGAAACTGAGGCATAAAGAGGTAAAGCAACTTGCCCAGAGACTTAGAGCTCCTAAGTGGATCTGGATTTTTGGACCCAGGTGCCCGACTCCAGAGTCTGTACTTGTATTTACTTTGCTATCCTGAATCTCACTGATGTGCATCCCCCACCTGCCTGGTGGGAGCACTTGAGACTCCTTGGTAAGGTTCCCCCCTTCCTCTAATTTATCGCAATTTCCGGAGTCCTTGGGAGGTGTTGTGTGTGGGCTCAGTGCTCCCTTGGATACTGCTCCTGGAGGGCAATTCTGCCGCTATGTTCAGTCTATCAGCTATCTGTTACCACAACAATGCTCCATAACAAATAGCCCCAGGACTCAGTGGCTTCAAATAATAAGCATGAATTTAGTTCACAAATCTGCTGGTCGCTTGAAAGGTTCTTCTGGTCTTGGCTGAGCTCGTTCACATGGCCGGGATTGGCTGGCTCTTAGCTGATCTATGTTGGCCATGGCTGGGACAACTAGGGCCACATGGTTCTGGTCCACATATTTCTCATCCTCCAGCAGGCTAGTGCGGGCACATGCACTTGGCCGTGGCAGAGGAGAAATGCAGACAAGCCCAACTGCACGAGCGCTTTTCAAGCCTCTATTTAAATCACATTTGCAAGCATCCCATTGGCCGAGGCAAGTCATGCAGCTGGGCCCAGAGTCAGAGCAGAAGAATACTGCCCAGTTACAGGGCACAAGGCAGGGATTCAGGGAGGGATAAAGCACTGGGGACATCAATGCAATCAATCTACCAAACTTATCCCCAACTTTCCTTCTTCTAAAAAACTACCCAAAGAAAATCAAATTTCAAAATAAAAAATCATTTAGATAAAACTGCCCAAGCTACCATAAATTAAAGTTGTGCTCTGAGAGATGGTAAAGAAGGAAACAAAACCGGGGGGCAAGATGAACAAATGGTTTCTTTATAAAGAGAAAATAGCACCGTTCCTCGTTATCCGTAGGATATGAAACTGAGAATTCAGAACTCAGCCTGCCAACGTGCCAGGGAGGCCACATTCTGGTGGCAAAGTGGCAGCCAGCAGGGTAGGCATTGTGTGGGTCTGGTGTCTGAGCAATAATGTTAGCACAGAGGTCACATCAGAGCAGGCTGATAACAAAACGGACTCAGTTGGCAACTTCTTAGCATATCAATGTATCATTTTGTTTCTGGGGCAGAAAGCTCAAATATTGGCTTGCCTGATTCTAAGTTGGCCCCTAGGCAACCCCAGTTTTTCCAGGAGGGTCTAAGTGAATGTATACCCTATTCCCATTCCTGGAAAACAGGAACCGTCATTTTCCGGGCTCACACACCCTGCACGTAGCCTGGTAATTCTTTCTCTGAGAAACCGGGGAGCTTTATTAAGACAGCCAAACTAGTCTGCAAACCTACAACTCCATGGCCCCTTTCTTCTACCAAGAGAATGCACTGGAAATATCAACATACCCGAGGTGGCAGAGGTCAAGACCTGTGGATAAATATTGGCTGATGCTAACTAACAAGCCTGGAGCATTCTGCTTTTCATTACAGAGACATCAGGACAGGTACAATGGCAGCTCATTGCCTTCAAGTGGGAGGCTTAATGGAGGAAAACGGATTACACTCTGCAGGTGCCCAGATGCCTTCCCAGACTACGGCAGAGCTGGAGGAACCCCCACATTCCTATGAATCTGTTTGCCATATACCAGGTGCTTTATACATATTACCTCAATTAATTCTTAAGGAATCCCTAAGAGGCAGAGCTGTACGCATCCCCATTTTACAGATGAGGAAAGCGAGGCATGAAGCTTCAGCGAAGGAAATTGCCCAAGTCATAGAGCACATTAGTGTCGAGCTGTCTGACTCCAGAGCCAGCCCTTTTAGGTATGACTTTATGAAATCTCCCGTTCAGGGGTGCCCTTCAGACGCCACCAATCCTGGTGGCTTTCAGATTAGAGGGCACATCCACTGGGGATACAATTTCCAAGAAGTAGTTGACATAGTTTTAAGAGAATCCATTTCTAGATTCTCAGCTGCCATGTGTATGATTTTCTACAGCTGACCTACCTGAGAACTTCGATGTGAAACTGGTTTTCCTTTCCCTCCTTCTCTTTCTCAGCTGCCCTTCTCCCATTTGACAAAATAAAGGTGCATCGCATATCCATCCAAATCTTACTATGGGGCATTGCCCTGGGTGGAAAACCCTGGATGGAGGCAGGAAGGAGAGGTCACCAGACAGAGAGCTGTTTGCAAATGTTGGGGAGCAGAGGTTCCTTTAATCAAGACACCACAACCCCTCTCCTATCCATCTCATTAATAGACAAATTTCCATTAATTTTACTTTTTATGTTAAACAGTTATCGAAATTTTGATCAACTGTATCCTAAAGTTAATTGTGTTGATGACTCAATTCAGAAAAATGCTTAACCCTTAGAGCCTTATGATCAGAGGAACTATAAACATTTTAAAATTTCCATCTATAAACACATTCTTGATTTAGAGACTATGCCAAGATGATCCATAGGAGACTTACAAGCAGAAAAATATATTACATTCCTATAAAATTCTGTGGGGGAAGTGAAATGGAAAAAATGATTTAAAGGAGAAAGAGGAACATTGTGAAATTTCTAGCTGTTAAGAGTTTGTTCATCTATTTTTTAAATGGATGACGGTGGGTATAAAATCACTACGATATTTAAATTCCATTGGATATATTTAAAAGAGTGATGCATCAGTTTTATTTTTACAATGCTAGTATTTACAATATGCAGGACATTATATCCATTACAACTATTTAAAACTGTGACGACAAGTTTTTTAAATATGTGACTTTTCAGAATTCTTTCGGAGGTACACGAGCAAAAGGATGTGCAAAGTCCTCTGATTTTGTCCAACTACTCTTTTTACAGAAGAGGCATTTGAAATCCAGAGAGTAAAAAGGATTTACCCAAGGTCACACGGCAGAATAGCGCCTGAGTTAGGACCAAAAGCAAAGCCTCAGGACTCCCGGCTCGGCCTTCTTTTCCTTGTGCATGCTGGCTTTTTCTGCGTCAGTCGGAGTCCCAGCAGGGCCCAGCACTCAAAAGGGATGAAAGGCAGGAAAGTTAATTGCGTGTCTATTTACAGAGGTGAGGGCAGGGTTAAGGGAAAGCAACAGGGGCTGGTGAGGTACTGAAGTACCACGGACTAGCAAAGGTGCAAAGCCATTTCCACCCCTGGGCCAAAGGGAAAAAGAGAAAGAGCCCTTGCCTGGACACTGCAAGACCTGTACCTATGGGAGAGGGCCACCAACGGGAGGAACACGATCACTGCCAAGCCACAGCTAGCAGGAGAGAGTTGGAGAGATAAATACAATGACCTGTCTCAGCTGGCTTTTCTGCTGATTCCTTCCATTGGATCAAATCAACCAGCGGCCAGAGGGCAAGGGAGCTAGTTGATACAGCCCTTTGAGGCCAACCTCCCAGGCACAGAGCAAGCTGGAGAAGGGTAGAGCATGGATCCGGAGGGGCAACCAGAAAATATCCACCCTGCTTTCCATTTTGAACTTCACCTTTGTATTTAAACAGAAAGATTAGGCTTTCCGGTCAAGCTAAGCCACAGCCAGATAAAGAGATCTGCTCCCAGAAGAACCCAAAACCCTATGTTTATGAGGCAGGAGGAACTTCAGAGAAGTTTAGAAGGATTTTTATTTTTCATTTTGTAACTGTGATACACAGATATCTACTTATTTTAATACTAGAAGTGTTTTTGGCATCTCCTTTCATTGGAAACCGATCTTTATTGCTCTAAAAGTTGCCTTGTTAAATCTGCACTCGTGGATGCTTTCATATGCCGCTACAAACTCCAGCTAAAACCCCAAGAGTTGAGGCCAAGTCCCTGAGAAAAATGATGCAAATGGACATTTTAAACAGAATTATATTATTAAAGATAACAATATAAATTATTAATAGTCATCTATTAAAGACAGATGAATCCTGCTATAATTAGATTGAAAGAATGCATGCAATTGCTATAATTCAAAATGCTTTAGCATTTAAATCACCATTCTAGGCAACCTGTGTTCACGCCCTAGAAAGAGCAGCGCCCTCTAGGGGCAGGGAGCTCCAATGACCTAATGACCTTTGACCTGTGCTTTTTCTTCACACAAGGAAGGCCATGATGTGGGGGCCGAGTGGGGCAGAGGTGGATGGGGAAGAAGGGTGGAGGAGTGAGGAGGGGTACTCTTATCCCCTATCCTCCCTAAAGGAAGGCAGCCAGGTGATGCACAAAAGTCCTCAGCTGGGAAATGGAAGACCCAGGTTCTAGTTCTGACAGTCATCAACTCATTGTATAACCCCAGCCAATGTCCGTCTCTCTGGATCCGAGTTTTCTTACCTGTAAATATTCATCTCCAGTATCTCTTATACAACAATTGCCTTCGCTCTAAAACTAGAATAATAAAAACAAACTTTTTACAGGATTATCCTGGGCACTAAATAAAGTTAATACTTGTAAAAAAAAAAAAAAACTTGTCAGGTGCTAAACCCACATAATGGAGCCCACATGGTGTGGTAGAAAGAACATATGCTCAGGAACAGTTAACCGGGGTTTAAAATTATAGCCTCAAACCGCAGACTTTCAGCTATGGCCAAGTAAGAGATCAGCAAATATTCTCCCCAAAGGGCAACTATAAAGCTAGCCCAAATTGACAAAAACAACCTTTTCCATCCTCTGGAAATCAGCTAAAGACGTATAACAATCGGAGGAGCATTTATGTTTGAAAACCTACTGAACCTTGGATAACAACAGTGGAAGTGTGGTGTTCCTGCCTGAGGCTGCTCCCAACTCCCACCTCCCTCCCAGCTGAGATGGTGCAGAGATTCTGCCGGGATGGGGCAGGCCCGGAAGCCAGGCAGTTGCACTGCTGAAATCAAAGCGGACTTATTCAAATGGGAGCAGCAAGCATCCATGTCCAGCAGCACTGGTGAAAGTGATTATCCTGGTGGCAGGTGGGCAAGGAGGGTTAATGGCTCTCCTAGTCTCCGATTATGGTCATAGTTGAGCCAAGCATGTTCCTGGCTGAAGCTATACGTATGAGCAGAGACTAGAGAGGGCACAAGCCATACACACAATCCTGGCTGACCCTGAGGCTGCTCTCACGTGTGTAGGAGACCGAAAAGGGCTTAACAGAAAGCAAAAATGCTGTGGCAGACTTAAAAATGGCCTAAACTTTGAATGCGTTCCCTTGCCCACACACAGATTTCAGCAGAGGATGGAAGCCTTACTTGCTCCAGGTGTTTCAGCAAGATCTCTGTCCAATTATTGACTGACTACTAAGCTACACAGACACGGGGATGATCCTTAGGAAGCCAGGCTTATAAAGAAAAACAAAAAGTAAAAAAAAAAAAAAAAAACCTAGGTGGAGATATCAGCAGCTGCATACCACTGGGGAGACACATTTAGCTCAGGCAGTTTACAAAACAAACAAATAAAAAAATCAACAATAATAACTTTCAGGGGGGAAATACAGAATCTAGACTTGCCACAATATATTATCTAGAATGTTCAGTTTTTGACAACAAAAAATATGAGACATGCAAAGAAATGGGAGTGTGACCCATATTCAGGAAAAAGAGGAAACCATAGAAACTACTTCTGAGTTCCTTCAGGTATTTGATTTGGCAGATAAGGACTTCAAAGCAGTTATTTAAATATGTTCCAGGAACTAAAGAAAATCATGGTTAAAAAATTAAAGAAAAATATGGCAACAATGAATAAACAAATAGAGAATCTCAAGAAAGAAACAGGAATTATTAAAAGGAACCAATTGGAAATTCTGGAGTTGAAAGTATAATAACTGGAGTGAGAAAATCACCTAGTGGGCTTTAACAGAAGATTCAAGATGGCCAAAAAGAAAATCAGTGAACTTAAAGACAGATTAACAGAAATGATCCATTTTGAAGAAGAGAGAGAAAAAAAGATTGAAATAAAATGAATAGAGCCTTAGAAACCTGTGGGACAGCATCAAGCATACCAACACCCGTGCAATAGTAGTGCCAGAATGAAAGGGGAGAGAAAGGGGCAAAAAAACAAAAAAATTCAAAGAAATAATGGCAGAAAACTTCAAATTTGAGGGAAACATTACTTTAGACATACCAGAGGCTCAATAAACCCCAAGTAAGATAAATACAAAAAGATCCATACCTAGACACATCATAGTCAAACTGTAAAAAGACAAAGAAAAAGGGAAAATCTTGAAAGCAGCAAGAGAAAAATGATTTAGCACATACAGGAAAGCATCAATACCTTTAATTACTGACTTCCCATGTAAAATAATGGAGACTAGAAGGACATTTTAAAAGTACTGAAAAAAAGAACCATCAACCAAGAATTCTATATTAAACAAATCTCCTTTAAAAATGAAAGCTAAATAAAGACATTCCCAGATTAAAAAAACAAAAAAGACTCAGAGAATTCATGGCTATCAGATCTGCCTTACCAGATACTATAAAAAGTCCTTTGGGCCAAAAGAAATTGACACCAGATGGTAATTTGAATCTACAGGAAGAAATGAAAACCACCAGAAATGATAGATGTGTAATAAGAGTCAAAATAAGAGAGTTAATATGAGAGTCTATATATATTTTTTGTTTCATTGTTTTAACTTTTTAAAAAGACATAAGATTGTATAAAACAATATTAGCACTATATTGTCAGGTTTACATATAGATATATATGACAATAATAGCACAAAGGAGGAAGGGTAGGAATGGGGCTGTATATCGGAGCAAAGTTTCTATATTTTACCGGTATTAAGTTTGTATTAATTTTAAGTACACTATAATAAATTACCATGCATATTATAATCTTCAAGTGAGCAGTAAAAAAATAACTAAAAAATACATAGGAGTTAAAATGGCACAGAAAAATATTTATTTAATACAAAGTAAGGAAGTAAAGGAGAAATAGAAAAACAAAAAAGATGAGAGCTATAGAAAACAAATGATAAAACCGCAGATGTAAATCCAACCCATCAAAATGTAAATGGTCTAATCACTTTGATCGAGAGGAAGAGATTGTTAGACTGGATAAAAAAGCACGATGTAGCTACATGCTCTCTATAAGAGACACACCTTAGAATCAAAGGCACAAATAGGTTAAAAGATAAAAGATGGAAAAGATATGGCATGCAAACAGTAACCAGAAGAGAGCTGGAGAGGCTATATTAATATCATAAAAATAGACTTTAGGATAAGAAATATTACTAGAGACAAAGAGGGACATTTCATAATAGAATAAGGGTGAACAGATCAGGAAAATATAACAGTTAGATAGGTACCTTATAACACAGCCTCAAAATATATGAAACAAACAGATAGAATCGAAAGGAAAAACACACAATTCAACAATAGTTGGAGGGTTCAATACCACACAAGCCCCAACCTGTGCACTTGGGGACCTTTACCTCAGCCCCATCTCCTAACCACCATTAAACCCCAAACCAGCCTCTTTCCTTGCTCTCTCAAGTTATTTTATGTACTACCTTCGGAACCTTCGCTGATCTCTCCGGAAATCTTCATTATGTGAGTAATAAACTTTTTCCTACCCTTGTTGGTGCATGTGTGGCATCATATTCAACATCCAAACTAAATATTGGGTGGCAGATCCATGCCACATCTGTGGGGGAACCACAACAATTGGGGCTGTGAGCAAGATGTCTGGATGATGACCACTGCCACCACGGGTTTTCTTCTTTTGCTTTGGCTTACTAACTGGCTCTGCTGCCTGCCATTTTGACTGCTGCTTGCTGGCTTGCGTGTCCTTTGAGCTCTGCTTTGTTGTGCTGCATTTGTTGAGTTCTACTGAGGCTCTGTGACAGATTTAACAGATCTAAATCAGAAGTTTCAATAATTTGTGTCTCGGGACAGGAGTACGGGATTAAGGTCCTCCTTAAAGTGGCCCCGGGTCTGCAGGGTGACCATAACAATAAGACTTCCACAGCACTATCAGCCAACTTGATGTAACTAACATCTATAGAACATTCCACCCAACAACAGCATAATCCACTTTCTTTTCAAGCACACATGGAACGTTTTCTAAGATAGACCATATACTGGGCCATAAAACGAGACTCAATAAACTTAAAAGGATGGAAATCATACAAAGTATGTTCTCTAATCACAATGGAATTAAATTGGAAATCAATAATACAAGGAAATTTGGAAAATTAACAAATATTTGGAAATTAAATGACATACTTCTAAATAAAAAATTGTTTAAAGAAGAAATCACAGGGAAGTTGGAAAATATTTTTAACTGATTGAAGATGAAAGCATAACATACCAAAATTTATGTGATACAGCTAAAGAGAGTGAAATGTATAGCTTTAAATGCCTATATCAGATATGAAATTTGATGAGGATGAGTGCATTTATGCAGCCCTGTATTGTGATTAAATCAATAACCTAAACTTTCACCTTAAGAAACTAGAAAAATAGGAGTCAACTAAACCCAAACAGGCAGGAAAAAAGAAATAACAAAGATTAGAGCAGAAATCAATGAAATAAAAAAAAGATTTAAAAATAGAGAAAATGAAGCCAAATTTGGGTCTTTGAAAAGCTCAACAAAATTGACAACCTTAAGCTAGACTGACCAAGAACAAAAGAGAGAATACATGAATTACCAAAATCAAGAATTAAAGAGAGACGGGCTGGCCCCGTGGCTTGGCGGTTAAGTGCACGCGCTCCGCTACTGGCAGCCCGGGTTCGGATCCCGGGCATGCACCAACGCACAGCTTCTCCGGCCATGCTGAGGCCACGTCCCACATACAACAACCAGAAGGATGTGCAACTATGACGTACAACTATCTACTGGGGTTTTGGGGAGAAAAAGGGGAAAAAAAAGGAGGAGGATTGGCAATAGACGTTAGCTTAGGGCCAGTCTTCCTCAGCAAAAAAAGGGAGGAGGATTGGCATGGATGTTAGCTCAGGGCTGATCTTCCTCACAAAAAAAAAAAAAAGAAAAAGAATTAAAGAGAGGCTATCACTAGGATTATAAAGGAATTTTATGAACATTTTATGTCAACACATTAGGCAACTTAGATGAAATGAACAAATTCCTGAAAAGACACAAATTATCAAAACTGACTCAGGAAGAAATAGAAAATCAGAATAGATCTATAATAAGGAAAGAAATCTAATTAACAATTGAAAATCTTCCCACAAGGAAAGCCCAGATCCAGATGGCTTCACTGGTGAATTTTATCATATATTTAGAGAAGAAGTAGTACCAATCCTTCCCAAACTCTTCCAAAATATGAAAGAGGAGAGAACACTTCCTAACTCATTGTATGAGGCCAATATTAGCCTGAAACTCAAGCCAGACAAAGACATCACAAGAAAAGAAAACTACAAACCACTATCCCTTCTGAATATAGTTACCAAAGTCCTCAATGAAATACTAACAAAGTGAATTCAGCAGCATATTAAAAGGATTCTACACCGCGACCAAGAGAGTTTTATTCCAGAAATGCAAGGTTGCTTCAATATATGGAAGTCAACTGATGTAATCGACCATATTAAGAGAAGAAAAAGAAAACAAACACATAACCGTCTCATAGACACAGAAAAATCATTTGACGAAATCCAACAACTGTTCATGATAAAAACCCAACAAACTAGCAAGAAAGAGGCATCTACAAAAAACCCACAGTTAACATCATACTTGATGGTGAAAGACTGAATGCTTTATCCTTAAATCAGGAACAAGAGAATGATATCTGCTTCATCACTTCTATTCAACATTGTCCAGGAAGTTTCCGCCAGTGCAATAAGCCACACACACAAAAAAAGACATATACATTGGAAAGGAAATTGTAAAATTACCTTTATTCACAGATGACATGATCCTTTATGTACAAAATTCCAAGAAATCCACAAAAGAACTACTACAACTAAGAAACAACTAAGAAAAGTCACAGGACGCAAGTTTAATATACAAAAATTAATTATATTTTCATATACTAGCAACAAACCACCCAATTAAGTGATTCCATTCACACTGAAATGAAAAAGAATAAAATACTTAGTAACAAATTTAACAAAATTAGTGCTAGACGTGGATACTAAAAACTATGAAACATTGCTAAGGGAAATTCAAGAAGAGCTAAAGTAAGAGACATCCTACGTTCATAGACTGGAAAACTCAATATTGTCAACATGGCAATTCTCCCCAAATTGATCTATAAATTCATTCTCTTTCTGGTGAACTTGCTGAAGCTATTTGAGGCTGTTTCCTTATCTGCAAAATGGTCACAATAATTCCTTCCTCACAAAGTGGTTGTGAGGATTAGACGAGATAATGTGTGTCAGGTGATTAGCATAGTATCTGGTACTGAATAAGGGCTCAATAAATGGGAGGAGAAAGACAGGGCTATCCAGATGTTACTTCTCATGAAGGCATGAGCTATTTTAGGGAGTTGTCTGCATTTCTGTTTCAATTTTGATCATAACTTTTACTTCAGCTAAATTTTATCAGACTATTAATTTTCCATTTCAGAGAGCTCATATTAATTCATATAACCAAGTTGAAGTTATACCAATTGGCTAAGAAATTCATGTCTGAAACAAAGCAATTATCCCAGACCACATTTTGGTTGATATCCACGGAAAATTCCTTACCGAGAGGCTGGGCACTGAATTCTTTTGCAAGAATATTTATTTGTTCAACAGCATCTATTTAGTTCCTGCTGTGCGCCAGAGACTAGAATTATAGCCATGAAAAAGACAGAATCTTCCACCATGGAGCTCACATTCTAGAGAGGGAGACAGATGATAAACAGATAAATATGTATAAAAGCAAACATTGTGTCACATGATAAGTGCTATGGAGAAGCAGAAAGCAGGGTGGAAACAGAGAGAGATAAGGGGGGGCTGTTTTAGCCAGCGGGACCAGGAAGGTCCTCTGAGAAGATAACATTTCATCAGAGACCAGAGAGAAGTGAGGGAACCAACCAAGTTAA
This sequence comes from Ceratotherium simum simum, assembly GCF_057802395.1. Taxonomy (NCBI): domain Eukaryota; kingdom Metazoa; phylum Chordata; class Mammalia; order Perissodactyla; family Rhinocerotidae; genus Ceratotherium; species Ceratotherium simum. Next base: position 22,204,508 of record NC_141928.1, read on the forward strand.
TGGTTATTTTTCATTTTTAAAAAGTTTTATTCTGCGATCAAATAAATTCGGAAAATATGAGTTCAGTGTGAGTTGACAGATCCCCTCCTGGGCACTTTTCAAGGGTTTTATTATGCTAACTTGCAATGGGTGTTTGCACGAGAGAAATATGGTTTGCACCACTTCCCGACTTTTCTGACCATGGCACCCTCTACCAGCGTCTCTTGTGGGACCACCACTCCACAGGGAGGGGAATGCTGGACTGGGAGACTGAGAGGATGGGAAACAATGATCCTTAGCAGCTGGTGCTGTGGTCTCGTTGGGAGCAGGCGCTGGCATTCTAACGCCCAGTGCACTGTGCTCTGGGTTCATAAGCCACATGAGGGTGATGGCAGGCTTCCATCTTTTTCCTGAAGAGAAGGGAAGCCCGCCTCTGCCAGCTCTTCTTAGGGAGCCTATTCAGGGTGTACCAGTATGCATTGGCTGAGCTGGAATTAGCAGATGTAAAAAATGCATCAGAAAAGACCAGCCCGACTTCACCACCCACTAATGGTGCAAAGACAGCTGTGCCAGGAAAATTCAAGTCAAGGCAACAGACTGGGAGGAATCTTCCTGTTCTTGGAACTTAAATTTTTTTAAAAAAGGCTCAACTATTCCTAGAGAGAGTACGTGGCTTGATGGAGGGCGCGGGTCTGGGAGGCAGAAGACCTGTGTCTTGATGACCACGACAACAGGCTCACTGGGTGTTCTTGGGCAAGTTGCCTCTCCTCTGGGCCTCAGTAGCCTTGTCTGTCCTATGGGAATTCTCAGATCTCACCATGACCCAAGTCTATGCATCTAATAAATATCACAACCATGAGGAAAATAGCAATATCTAAAGCTCCACTTGTTAAGCCCAAGTCTATGAACTTTACATACATTATTTCACACAATCATCATAACTATTCCGATAGGTATGCACTATTATTAGCCCCAGTTTTACAGGCAAAGAAACAGGTTCAGAGAGGTGAAGCCAGTTGCCCAGGATCACACAGCTTCTAAGTGTCTGAGCTGTTAGTTGATCCCCAAATCTTTCCGAATTCTTGGCTCGTCCCTCTTGGTGAGGGAGCCAGGCGGAAGGAGCAGGAGGAAGGCAGCCAGCTCTTTCTCAGCCCGAGCCAAAACCCAGTCACTCTGCCTCCTTACTAGTCACTGGAAAGGTCTTTGCCAGCAGCTGGTGGGCACTATTTAGGCAGAAAACCAGGTATGTGTCAGTCGGAGAGGAGTTCCTCAGTGAACACTTGTTGAATGAATGAATGGTATTGGGAAACAGCAGGCAAATGAAATTTCATCCCAAATTTCCAAGGATTAGTAACAGGTTTATTGCATCTGGCCAAGTGCTAGGGCCTCAGATACAAACATAGGTGGGTTTCTGAGCTGGTGGAAGCCAGCGTCAGATGGAAGATACAGGCTCATAAGCAGATAATAACGTGGGGTGATGAGTCACTTGGCTGTGTTCCGAGCAAAGGGCGTGGTGAGGGTGAAAGATTTGACTGGAGAACTGAGCACGGCGTCTTCACCCCTCTCAGTGGCACTGTGGGATCTAAAGGAGAATGGTTGGTTATCACTGAAACAGAGAATGGAATCAGAGGGCTGAGTGGGCAGTGTGGAGCCCAAACACTTAGGGACTGGTGTGTAGTCCCCTGGCAGAGGGGAGAGAAGCCATGGACCCATGAGATGGGACAACTCAATGCACAGATCGCTCCCAACCGTCTGGGAGTCTGAGGCTTCTGAGGGAGCTTTCCCTCCAGCCTGGGGAGGATGCACGTGGTCTCTAGCTCCCCAGACACCCAGGCAGTTTGGCAGCCTTCTCTCCTTATACATTTAAACAATTTATATTGGCCAACAACACAGTCTCCAAGAACCTGAGCCAGTCCTTCTGTTACCAATCCCATCCATTTTCTCCCAGACGGAGCTGAGAGAGCACACCTATCTGAAGCATTAAGGACCAAACTCAGTTGGTTGGCAGCGTAAGCAAGATTTAAAATATATTATTGCAAAAGTCATCCATGTCTAGTGTTGAAAAAATTACAGATCAGCAAAAACAGCCAAAAAAATAAAATCATCTGGAAGCCTACCACTAAAACTAATGAGTGTTTGTATTTTATTGTAAGTCTGACAAACACTTTCTACACATATATAAACAGATATGTGAATAATAAGCTTTTAAAAACAGTGAAATTGGATTCTATGTGCTGCCTAGGATGGTGCTTTTACTAATCAAATTGTATCACAAACCTGCCTCCAAGTCAATAAATACATATTTATATCATGTTTAATGATCGCATAATATTTCATTATACAAATATACCATACTCTTATTATTGGTATATATGGTGTATCAGAATATACCATACCCTTATTATACAGTTTATATGAATATACCAAACCCTTATTATTGACCACTTAAGTTGTTTCTGATATTTTTATTGACAGAGACAATATTGTGAAGAGCTTCTTGAACATTCCTTGTTATGAATCTTCCTGAATATTTCCTTAAAAATAGAATTGCTGCATCAAAGATTATGACTTTTTTAAGAACTTAACTAAATACTTCCAAATTGCTACCCCATCCCACCCCAAAAAATTGGTCACACTTACACTTTCCTTTCTCTCTGCACTAACCAATAGATGGCATGATTCCTTTTACTCGTGACCAGTGTGATAGGTGAAAACTGATATCTTGTTTTTATGTTTATTCTTTGATTACAACTGAGTTGAGCATCTTTTCTTGTGTTTACTGGCCGCCTGTGTTTATTCATAAATATGCTGCTGCCCACTGTTCTTTTGGAATGTTCAACTTTTTCTTATTATTTTGTTATTATTTTTTACTTTATTCATTATTTTTATGCAATTTAAAAATCATTATGTGGTCAAATTTTTTTTTTCTATTCTTAGAAGAGCCTTTTCTATTTCAAGATTAGGTAAATATTTCTCTATATTTTTGTCTAATTGCTCTAAATGTCTCATTGATATTTAAATCTTTAACGCTACTGGAATTTATTTTGGTGTATAATGTGACTTCAGCATCTAACTTTTTTCCCCCAAAATGACTAGCCAGTCGTACTACCATTTATTGAATAATTCTTCTTTTTCCTTTGAATTTGAGATGCTCCCTTTATTACACACTTAATTAGTATACACCTTGGGTCTTTGGGGACTTTCAGTACTTTTTTCACTAATGTGCCTGTTTATTCTGGTCTCAAAACTACATTATTTTCGTACTGCAAATTTTTAACACATATTAACATTTAATCAAACAGACTCAATACTTCCTGCCCCGCTTTTTACAGATTTTGTTTTGCTATTCTTGGATATTTATTTTTATCAAAATTAATTCTATATAATAACCTTTAAAATAATTTTATCAAGCTCAAAAATAATAGCATTATTTTGATAGAGGTAGCGTTTAACATATAGATTAACTTGGGGAGAGTTACAATATTGAATCCTCTCGTTTAAGATAACACTATATCTTCTTTTTGTCCCTAGTCAAGTTCTGTTTTTCATATATGTTCTGCATATTTTTATTAAGTTTGAATTGCCCTTGCTATACAGGAAAGCTAGATATAGATGTAGATAGATACAGATGTTGATACACACACAAACACACACACGTGCATTTTTAGTTTGCAAAAGATTTTCTTCCTGAATGTCCTAATTACTTTGAATTTTTGTATCTTCTTGGCTTTTGTATGTCAACACATCACCTACAAAGAATGACAATTGGGGCTGGCCCGGTAGTGTAGTGGTTAAGTTCACATGCTCTGCTTCGGCAGCCCGGGTTTCACAGGTTCGGATCCTGGGTGTGGACCAATGCACTGATTATCAAACCATGCTGTGGCAAGCGTCCCACATATAAAGTAGAAGAAAATGGGTATGGATGTTAGCCCAGGACCAATCTTCCTCACACACACACACACAAAAAAGTGACAATTATAATTCTCCATTTAAAATATTTATAACTCTCAACAGGGCTGATGTTCCATGGGACTTACCAGTATGACTTACTAGTCTTTAAATTTTGAAATACTTCCGTACCTCTTGGTAAATAACGTACCAGTAACAGCAAAGTATAGCAAAATCAGTCAATGATATAGATTCTAATGTAAATCCATTAGTTCAAGGTAAAGGCTGTAGCATGTGACGAAAACTGCTGATAAATGGGCCTCCCATCAAAGTGACATCTGAACAATTTATGCAGCATCCTTGACAGTTTCATAGAAAGCAGCATGGCTTTGTGGCACATTCTGCAGGACACACTCTATACTTTAGGACAGTGGTTCTCAACCTGGGAGCTAGTGACCTCTGGGGGTCTCTATGACCCTTTCAGGAGTCTGCGAGGACAATACTTTTAATAATAATAATACTAAGGTATTATTTGCCTTTTTCACTCTCATTCTCCCATGAGTGTAAGTGGAGTTTTCCAGAGGCTTCATAATGTGTGATATCGCAACAGATTGAATGCAGAAGCAGATCTGAGAATCCAGCTGAATTCTATTAAGCCGGACATAAAGAGATTTGCAAAAATGTAAAACAATGGCATTTTTCTCACTATCTTTTCTTCGTTTTGGAAAATATAGTTATTTTCACAAAAATGTTATTTATGTTAACATTTAATAGGTTTATTATTGTTATTTTTAACTGAATAAATACAAAAAATTTAAAGTCCTCAGTCTTAACTTCTAATATCGTAAGTATCAATAGATGTAACTCACATAAACAAAAGTTCTAACACTGTCCTAAATCAGTTTTTTTTTTTTTTGGTGAGGAAGATTAGCCCTGAGCTAACATCTGTTGTCAATACTCCTCTTTTTGCTGAGGAAGATTGGCCCTGGGCTAACATCTGTGCCCATCTTCCTCCACTTTATATGCGGAACGCTGCCACAGCATGGCTTGACAAGTGGTGCATACCTCCGCCCCTCGGACCCGAACCCATGAACTCTGGGCCGCCAAAGTGGAGGGTGCAAACTTAACCACTATGCCACTGGGCTGGCCCCCTAAATAATTTTTAACATTGTAAAAAGGTTCTGAGACCAAAAAGTTTGAGACTTGCTGCTTTGGGAGAATTCACAATTTATTATTATGCCCAAGTTATGTAATTGCCTCTACCTGTAAGTAGTGTAGTTTTTACTTTGGTTTTATAGTTAGTGTGCTATAATTCTTTGTGTAAGTAGTAATTGTGCAGTGTTGTGATGTTTATAAATTTAAGACTTTATAATAAAATATTAAAAATGAAACCCAGAGTGAAGATACAGCAGAGTTTGGATAAGTTTCTTAATATTCTTTTTAAATATTATAAACATGAATCTTCTGACTGTGGAAGAACAAAGAAGAAATGATATTAATAATGAACCACACAAGGAATAACTTCTGATATTATGTAGAAACCAGAACCTGGTACATCTTTTGATACTGGGTAAGAAACAATGCAAAATAAAATAAATAATTTGTATAAGTGGAATGAAAACAACTTGGTTATTTCAATAATAAGTAACAGGAGTGACTTTATATTGTTAGTGTCAATGTTGCTCAGATGATCAAAGAGTGCTCACAACTTGTGTAATTAAAAGTTGAAAGTGCTACACTCCCACATTTCATCAGAATGGCAATTATATTCTGTTAAAACCATGGTTTAAATATAGAAAAATTTCTCTCATCAATGAGGAAAATTACAAGAACATTATAAATCAGTTTCACACAAAAAACATTGCCAATAAT